>NC_135536.1:132150394-132451303 GCF_045843805.1 Urocitellus parryii | reverse complement strand
GTTACCTCACCTATTCATGTGTTCTTGCCTCTTAAATGTCTTAACTTCTGTTTCCATGATCACAGGGTGCCATCAGGAAAATATCAGATATTCCTGGATTCTAATACCATTTAGAGGGAGAGGAGATCTGAAGAACACAACCCAGAAAATGTTCTATGCCAATAAAGATATGTACACAAAAGAGAATTTGTTCTCAAGATTTGATTTCTTTCCAAGATACTTTTTCAATTTCACTTAATTACAGAGGCAAAAATGCTTGTATTTAGTGCTAAATTCTGTTAACTCTGCAGTTTCTGACACTCTCCAAAAAACCATAAGTCCTTACTTTCCTTTCTACAAGGGGAAGAAAGTAGAAGAATCCATAACTGCAAAGCAGGAGAAAGGTGATCCAAAACAGACTTACCAAGTCTCTGAAAGAGGGAACCCTAAATGAACCAGCACAGCAGGTGTTATAATAAACTTTATCCCAACGACCTTTATCCTAACTGAATTTTCTTCCATTTCTAGAACCATTCATACTTCCTCCACACCTACAGTCTTCCCTATTCTGCTTTCCTGATGTGTTCTCCTCTTGATTTTTTTCTTTTCACTTGAACCTTCTTCTTCTGATCTTTCTCTATTACTTTTCTCCTATCTGAGATCTGAGCACATACATACCTCACATATTTAAAGATCACCTCTTTCAACTGGGCAAAAGTGGTATTCATCTCTCCCATACAAATGCTCCACAGCCAAACCAAATGTAAAGTTCAATCAGAACAAGCAAAAGAAGGAAAGCAAATTTATGTACATTTAAGCATAAATAATAACTTAAGATGTCTCTTTTAAGTCCTTGTTCCACAGTATAGCCCTTAGTAAAAAGCCTTAAATCTTAGAACAACAGCTTAATTTCTGTATTGAAACTACTTTTCAAACAGTAAAGAAATAGAAATATCTATATATTCTATTTCCCAACCATTCCCAGTACATACTTTTATGAAATAACCATTAAATTTTCCCACTTAATCCATACCCACAGTCTCCACATGCTCATACTCACTCTACACTCTCTCCTCTCTCTTTCTCAAGAAAGAGCTCTATTAAAGGTACAGGGGGGGAATTAAATTAAAGGTGAGTGCCCCGATACACAATGGGGCCACTGTACTAAAAGGTGGAATTTTTAGTGGGAGGAGTAGAGAGAGACATTATAAATAGAACTGAAGAAGGAAACCTTTTCTCCCTTGGATTTCTTTGATCTTTATTTCTGCCTTTGGAGCCACTATAAATTTCAGGCCTTGGGGCTCCTTCAACTTGAGAGAAAACTAGACCAGGCCAACCCAAAAAGGCAACTTTAGGCCTTTTGCTAAAGAGGAAAGAGGAGCCCTAGGAACACATAATATGTGCAGCCCAGCTCCTCAGGGAAAACAACTAGGAGATGAAGCCCTAGCTAATAACAAAAAGCATGCCATTCACCAGTGGGCACCCAGAAAATTTTTTAGGAGTAGCAGCAACCACGTTAGGTGGCTCATAGGGCTCCTAGTCCCCCTTTTCTCACCACAAAATTCCCAGACTTCCTGATACTATTTAGTTGTAAAATCTAAAAAGGTGATTTTCTAATCAAAGTTTTAAGCAAAACAAACAAATCACATCCAGATTTTTATGAATGCCTACATAAAATAAAGCAGGGGCATTTCCACAATTCTAGGCCAAGAGCAGAGTGTGCCAGAGCAATATTGCAAGTATTATGACCTCCCTTTTAACCCAAAGTATAAAAAACAAAGACTATCATAAGCACTTCCTAAGCACCCAACTAAAAAACACACCACAGGATAATAGCCCTTAGATGGATTTTTTTAAAGCAAATGGGCCACTTTTCTATACTGAAAAAAAAAAAAAAAAAACTAACAGAAAAGAACATACTCTGGAGTAGATGCAAATGAAATGCCTTCAGCACCTGAGGAGGGGAAATATGCTGAAGAGTATCATTCTATCCTGGCTAACATATCTCAATATGAGGCAGAGCTCTAAAAAAAAAAAAAAAAAAAAAATATATATATATATATATATATATATATATATATTTTTTTTTTTTTTTTTTTTTTTTTTTTGGAGACAAGGTCTTACTATGTTACCTAGGCTGGCATCAAACTTACAACCCTCAGCCAGGCACAGTGATGCATGCCTGTAATCTCAACAACTCAGGAAGCTGAGGCAGGAGAATCAAGTTTGAGGACAGTCTTGGCAACTTAGCCAGAACCTGTCTCAAAATAAAAATTAAAAAAAAAAAAAAACTGGGGAGGTGACTTGGTAAAGCACCCCTGGGTTCAGTCCCCAGTACTAAAAAAGAACTTGCAACTCCTTTTCTTCAGACTCCCAAGTAGCTGGGATGGCAGGCATGCATCACCACACCCAGCTCTAAAAACATTTTAAATTCTGTTTCTCAATGAGGAGGAGGACCATCAGAATCACCAGAGGCTTTTAAAACACACAGATGTGGAGCTGGGAATAAAGATCAGTGGTAGAACACGCTTGCCTAGCATGCACAAGGGCCTGGGTTCAATTCCTAGCATGCAAACACAAAACAACAAATAAAATATATGAGTATAACCCACTCCAGACCCACTGAACCAGAATCTCCGTGGTTAGACCCAGATATCTGTATTTTTTAAATTATTTTTTTAGTTGATCTTTATTTTCACTTGTGGTGCTGAGAATCAAACCCAGTGCCTCACTTCTAGGCAAGTGCTCTACCACTGAGCTACAATCCCAGTCCTCTGTATTTGTTTTAAAATTCTCCAGGTGATTTGAATGCACATACCTAAATAATTACTGCACAAAATGATGGAAACTATTCCCTGATCAAGAAACTATAAGTAGACCAAGAAAACTCAGGCCTCAGTTTTCTAAACTTCCATTTAGAAAAGCATCAGTATCACTTATCCCAAGTTAAATCATTACTAATACTCCTACCCTGATTTCCTAGAAGGACTTTAAACTCAGAAAAGCAACCTAGATTCAAGAAGGCCCACCCAAATGCATGTTGGAGGTTACCACACAAAGGGAAGAAGAATAGGACTAAAGAGGGGAACAAAAGACTATTACTTTTTTCTTATTTTTTTCATTTTTTTAGAGGAAGGGAAAGATCTGAAGGGTTAACAGGTTAGTCCTAAGATACAAATATATTTGTTATCTTGTTCTCTGGACTATCCTGTAATATTTTATTTTCAGAATTAGCCAGGAGCAGTGGAGCACTCCTGAAATCCCAGCAACTCAAGAGGCTAAGGCTAGAGGATTGCAAATGTTGAGGTCAACCTGGGCAACTAAAAAGAGACTCTGTCTCAAAATAATGGGAATGTAGCCCAGCAGGAGAATGCTTACACAAAATCCTAGGTTTATTCCCTAGAACCATAAAAAGAAAAAAAAAATTTTTTTTCAGAATTATTAAAACAAAATATCCATCACCGCTCTTGTTCATTAACCCCATTTGAAACATCCTTGATTTTCATTAAACTATGGTGACAAATACCTTTTATTATCCCTCACTAGACTTCCACCAAAGCTCACTTAAAGAATACATAATCTGAAATTACTTCTCCTGGGACATTACAAAGGAACATAAGCACCAGAACAAAAGAAATGAATGACTGATAGTAAATTGACACCCTTAACACAGGTCTTGGGCATCTGAAAATGAAAAACTGCAGTTGTACATTCACTTCACAAAGAACACAGACGATGTTGTGTGGACCAATATCCACAACACTACCCTCTTAAGCCTCCCAAATCTAATACCCACTCCATAAGACATGGTGGGAGGAGACTCATTCATATATAAATCAAAACCAATGAAGAATCAGAAAAACATTAAGATCAAGAACTTCCAAATTCTAAAAATGCTATTTCTCTCAGATAGCTGACAATACCCAAAACAAGCACCATAAGCATAAATGCAAACAGCAAAATATAGAAAATGTTCAGGAAACATAAATGTTCATCACAGTGTTTCATGATAAGCTACCATCAAGGCAACTTGCTCCCACGAATAAATGCCCTATCTGTACTTATCCATCAACTAGAAGCCTCACAAAATCCCACATACAAAATACAGAGAAATCTTTCTCTCTGTTCACACCATATCAGTTCCCTTCTCCCAATCTTTTCTCCAGCCAGTCCATCTTTACCTTTTGGCCTCTTCCAAATGACAAAGGTACTCATAAGCCACATTCTGACGTCTCCTTTCATCCATCTCCTCTGCAGTGAGTCTCTCATTATCCAGGACAGCTAAAACATGAAAGAAAGAATGTAAATACCAGGATCTGTAATCTTCCTTAGTGATAAAAGAATGCCACAGCCATCAAATTCCTGCTAGTCACCTTGAAGGTCAGGTGGTTGTGTGGATAGCCAGGTGTACAATGACTTTCCTAAAAAGAGACCTATGGGAGTTGTATGCAATAGTGCACACTGTAATCCCAGCTACTCAACGTGGCTAAGGTAGGAGGATCACAAGTTCAAGGACAGACCTGGAAATTGAGCCAGATCCTGTCGAAAAATAGAAAAAGGTTGGGGATATAGCTCAGTGCCCAAGGCCCCAGCATGCCAAGAAAAAAAATTACAGAAAGACGTGGAGAGACCTATAGAGTTTCAACTACATTCATCTTGCCCTTTATTAAAAATGTATAGTAATATGAAAAATACAGACTTGAGATTTGGGCCTGCTTTTGTTCTTGTGTCAGAGCTCATTCTAAATACAGATCTCATCATATTTCCCCCTTTTATTAATAACCAAAACCAGCAGTTATTGAGAACTAAATGGTAGTAATTGTGCTAAGCATTTTACATGCATTCTCTCTCTGAAGCCCACAACAATCCTGTGATTATCAGCTCTTATTTTACAGATGAGGAAATTGAGGCCTGTGAGCTCAGCTCCAGGGCTAATTAAGAGAAGGGCCCTGGGTTCAAATGCAGACAGCCTTCTATACCCAAGGGCTTAACCTTGAAGATACCTGCCTCCTACACTAGCATCCAGGGTATTAAATTTCTAACTCCTTGGGAAGGCCTTTCGAATCTGACCTCCACTACTTTTAAAACTTTTCCCCTTTCCTCCTATCACTGTGCAATCCACACCACTCAGTTCCACACACAACACACACAGTGTACCTGTACTCTTCCACACCCTACCTGGAGTCTGGTCTCTTGCCCCATCTGTCAAACTTTTCTGTACAGTTTCATTCAAGAAAATTCAAATGTCACCACCTATGTTTACAATGACTACCCTAAACCCATTTTCACATTACTCTATACGCCTGTTATCGAACCTCTTGTCTTTATTGCACCTTATTATCACTAGCTTGTACACCTATCTGATTAAAAAATTCTTTGAAGGCAGGGCCTGGTCTTACTCACGCTCAATTTCACAAACGTGGCACTACATTATAACTGTGATAAATAAAATCATCCTTTTAAAAAAAATACCATTATTTCCATAATGTAAAATAAAAATAGAAAAATTTGAGACCCCAAAGTAGATTCCAGTAGCCAATGGTAACCACTCCACCTGCAGTTCATTGATATCCCAAGGATGGACGACAGAAAATAAAGAAGTTAGAGGTTTTCGGTGGTTTTTTTTTTTTTTTTTTTTTTTCTTCTTTAACTTTTGAAATCCTGACGAAGGAACTAAGCCCGAGAAAGCCGAAGTGACTTGCTCAGGACCGTACCGCACCTCGCCTAGCATGGAGCCAGGGAGTCAGGACCCTGAGTCTGCTCACAGGCACCACTCGGGGCATACCTTTCCAAGAAGCCAGAGCAGAGCCCCAGTCTCCGGTCCCGGGACACGCCCTGCTCCGTCCTCCTGCCACCTCACCCCAGGCCATCTCCCCCAATCTCGGCCGAGCTGGGTGGCGAGAGGGGCCGGGTGGGCTCCTTCTGCCGCAGTGGGGGCCGAGGCAGTGAGACATCCGGGGTCCTACCCGCCTCCAAGCCGGCCCGGGCCTCCAGCCCTCCACCCAACCAAGCCGGCTCTTCCGGGTCCGCGCAGCCGACAGCCGCCCTGCCCCACCCGCCCGGCCGAGCCACCGGGAAAACCTCGCCTAGGAGGCAGGGAGCCCATACCCAAAGCCCTCGCGCAGCAAAGCCCCGCACTCACAGCCATAGTGCGGCCGAGCCACGCCCAATCCATCAACCTCGTCCGCGACGGACATGGCGGCCGAGCCCGGGTCTCTGCTGAACGAGCGGTGAGACCTTGAAGACACGGGCGGCGGCAGCTGCAGCTCCTGCCGAGTTCGCGGGCTGTAGGGAACCTGAGGCCTCGCCCGGCGCTGTCAGCCCCGCCCCGTAGGCCCCGCCCAGCCGCGGTGCCCGGAGCTGCCGGGGAGGCGTGGCCAGAGCCTCTAGGCCCCGCCCTATATACGCCCCCCCCTCACCTCCACCCTCCCCCGCATCCCGCAGCACCCTCGGCTGCCGGAAGGAAGGAGGCGGGGCCCGCCCGCCTGGCCCGCGCTCCCGAGGGCTCTGCCAGGAAGGCTGCCCAGGCCTGCAGCCCCGCCCTGCCGGGCACCGCCCCATCCCCAACTCAGACTTTAAGACCACGAAGTCAGTAGCTTGAAATCAAAACCTTGGGCCGCCTCCCTTGCCCTGCCACCTAAGTTAACTTCCGCTACAACACGGATCATGGAAGGCGTCTTTACAGATGGCCCAGGGTGTGTTCTTGTTGTAAGGGATTCCAACCCCAGTCGGCACAGTCTGTCAATCTGGCCTCGGTCCGCCCAGATTTGCCAGTAGTCTCCAGAGTAGAACTGTTCGGTCTCTCACGTTTTTGAAACGTTGATTCTTAAAGCAGAAATATGTTTACCCAAACT
This sequence comes from Urocitellus parryii, assembly GCF_045843805.1. NCBI lineage: Eukaryota > Metazoa > Chordata > Mammalia > Rodentia > Sciuridae > Urocitellus > Urocitellus parryii. The sequence continues at coordinate 132,444,470 of NC_135536.1, read as the reverse complement.
TACTTTTGATTCCCTGCCGTTTTTCTTTGAAAGTTCTTGTTTGAAGGGGGTCTTTGCCCTACTGGGGATGCCTCTTTCCCTAGCACCTTGTAAACCTCCCTGAAAGCATGGTAATGCCCTGCACCTTGTAAACCTCCCAGAAAGCATGGTAATCGAAGAAAAAATTCTTTTTTTCTTCCTCTCTTCCTTCCTTTCTTTTTTTAAATATTTATTTATTTATTATTTGTAGTTGGGCACAATATCTTTATTTTATTTTATTTTATTTTTATGTGGTGCTGAGGATCAAACCCAGGGCTTCACACGTACTAGGTGAGCACTCTACCGCTGAGCTACAACTCCAGCCCTTTCCTTCCTTCCTTCCTTCCTTCCTTCCTTCCTTCCTTCCTTCCTTTTCTTTCTTTCTTTCTTTCTTTTTCCTTTCTTTCTTTTTTCTTTTCTTCCTCTCTTTCTTCCTGTCTTCCTCTCTTTCTTCCTCCCTTTTTTCTTTCTTTCTCTTTTTTCTTTCTTTCTTTCTCTTTCTCTTTCTTTCTCTCTCTTTTTTTTTAAGAGTGAGAGAGGGGAGAAAGAGAGAGAGTCTCTCTTTCTCTCTCTTTCTCCCTTAGACTCTCTCTCTTTCTCCCTTTCTCTCTCTTTCTTTCTCTCTCTCTCTTTCTCTTTCTTTCTTTCTTTCTCTCTCTCTTTCTCTCTCTTTCTTTCTTTCTTTCTTTCTTTCTCTCTCTCTCTCTCTCTCTTTCTCTCTCTCTCTTTCTTTCTTTCTTTCTTTCTTTCTTTCTTCTTTCTTTCTCTCTCTCTTTCTTTCCTTAAGTATCTATCACCAGACCAGACTGTCGGGAAGCCCCTCCGTGTATTCAACTGTCTAATGAGCACTTTTATCTGTTTATCCTGCAGATACTTCAAATTCCATGTGTCAAACATTGATCAGCTTTTGCTATAGTCTCTATTAATGGAAGTACTCAATTCTCAGTGAGACACACCAGGCTCCTTGTCTCATGCCCTACATCTAACATGTGTTATTTCTGAAATGTCTTGCTTTTGTCTCTATGCCCCTGTGATTACACTGTTTAGATTATCATCATCTCTATTTTCCCTTCTGCCAACTAGACCCTCAAAGTTATCACAGTGTTCTTTCCAAAGTGCAAATGCAATGTGTTCATCTTTCAACTCTATACTTTTCCTATTACTTCAGTCACAATATGGTCCAAGTTCCTTAGCATACCAAATAAACCTCTTTACAAGCTGACCAGTCTTTTTGCTTCAGCCATTTTCAATTTGTTCACTCTTCCTTTAATTTTTTTGTTACAGTGCTGGGAATTCAACCCATGGCCAAGCAAGCACTCTACCACTAAGCTATACCCCAGCCCTCAAACTACGGAAGTGAAATACTTAAAATCTTATAAGAACAAAATATCCCCATGGAAAAAAAAGGGGCAAGGGTTTAATTTATTATAGCTACAAAATCAAAAGTTATTTATTTATTAAGATTTTTTGTTTTATTTTGGTGGGGATTTTGTTAGTTGTTTTGTTTGTTTTTTAAGATGGGTCTTGCTATATTACCAAGGCTGGCCTATCTCTTGGGCTCAAGCAAGCCTCCTGACTCAGCATCTAGAGCAGCTAGGACTACAAGCATGTGCCAGAGAGCCTGGAGTATTCTTCTTAGGCTTTTAGATAAAGCTTACAAGTTTTATTATTCTATTTATAAGTCTAGCACTTTTTACTAATCACTGTTTAGAAACCAAATAATTTTTATCCCATTCATTAACTAAATCCAGCATCATCAAACATTTAAAATTATGTTTATAACCTAAACGTAATTTTAACCTAAACCTAAAAATATTAGATTTTCTTTTTAATTCCTTCACTTGTCTGACCTAGAAACTTTCCAAAGTTTTGTAATCCTTATAAATCAAATATACTTACAAATATAATGAAACTAGGCAAGTGAGGTAGCACATGCCTATAATCACAGCAACTTTGGAGGTTAAGGCAGGGGATTGCAAGCTCAAAGCCACCCTCAGCAATTTAGTAAGACCCTGTTTCAACATAAAAAAATAAAAGGAGTTAGAGATGTAGATCAGTGATAAAGACTGTCTCAATGTAAAAAATAGAGTCAGAGATGAAGCTTAGTGGTAAAATACCACTGGGTTCAATCTCTAGTAGCTCCCCACCCCCACCCCTACCCACCCCCCCCCAAAAAAAAAAAAAAATATATATATATATATATATATATGAATATAATGATGTTAGCCGGACACATGCCTATAATCCCACCCGCTTGGGAGGCTGAAGCAAGAGGATCACAAATTCAAAGCCAGCTTCAGCAACTTAGTGAGACCCTGTCTCTAAATAAAATATAAAAAAAAGAGGTGGGGATGTGGCTCAGTCATTAAACGCACCTGAATTCAATTTCCAGTACAAAAAAAAAATTATGAAATTTAGATGATCCACTTCCATGCATTAACTTGGTAAGGTTTCAACTCAAAAACCTAAGTCTGAAACTATATATTTAAAATAGGTCTTGGGGCTGAGGTTGTGGCTCAGTGGCACAGTGCTTGCCTAGCATGTATGAGGCACTGGGTTCCATTCTCAGTGCCACATCTGAAGCTGCAGACTTTGAGAGCCATTATTTTTTTTTCCCCTTTGGATGGGGGTCAGGGGGTGGATACTGGGGATTAAACCCAGGGGTGCTTTTTATTTTGAGATAGTCTGACTAAATTGGGAAGAGGCTGGCCTGTAAACTTGTGATCCTCCTGCCTCAGCCTCTCCAGTCACTGGGATTACAGGTGTGCTGTAATCCACCACACCCAGCCCAGAATCTTCTTTTCATTATGCCAGTTGTTTGGTTTTTTATTTGTTTTGGGTACCAGGGATTGAATTCTGGGGCACTCGACCACTGAGCCACATCGATATCCCTATTTGGTATTTTATTAGAGACAAAGTCTTACTGAGTTCTTTACCATTTCCCTAAATTTCTGAGGCTGGCTTTAAACTTGCAATCCTCTTGCCTCTTCCTCCCGAGTTGCTGGGATTACAGGCGTGGGCCACCGCGCCCAGCTCCAGCTGTCATTTTAAGCTCCTCTTTATATTATGTTATAGACTTCAAAACTCATTGCATTTCCAGATGCCATAGTCCTCTAACTATTCTATTCTAACTTGAGATACTTCTTCAACACAGCTCAGGAAGATGAGGCAGGAGGATGGCAACTTCAAAGCCAGCCTCAGAAACTCAGTGAGACCCTAAGCAATTAGCAAAACGCTGTCTCAAATAAAAAAATTTAAAAAGCAGGGGGTTGGTGGGGAGGCAGGGGCTAGGAATGTGGCTCAGGGTTAAGTGCCCCTGGGTTCAATCCCTGGTACTAAAAACAAACAAACAAACAACCTCATTGCCTCAGCCTCTGACTACTGCCAGAAATTTGTGTGGGGTGGTGTTTGCCTCTTTGTATTTACCAGTTTTTTACAATGAGCTACGAGAAATACTGTTTTTTCAGTAAATAAAAATATGAATAAAATTAATAAATATGAAATGAACTAGTAAAAAATGGCAAAATAACAAGCTATATGGTCATTTTGGGAAATCAAATTTGTTCTTGATCTCAAGGAATTTACAAGCTGGTGGGAGTGGAGCAATATACAGAATAGATTGAGATAAGCACCATAATAGAGGTTTCCCTTGGCTTGGAATACCCTTTAGCCTCTTATCTGCATGGGAAACTCCTACACAACTTCCCATACTAGACTCAAATGTCACCTTGTCATCCAGACAAAATTAATCACTTCCTCATGTGTTTCCCAGTAGCATTTTAAAAACCATATGTCTTCAAATATAAGTCTCAAGTTTTTTTCACATTTAAATGCTTCTGAAATCAGGATAGGCCTTCTTGTAATCAATATTTTAAAAACCTAGAACTTAGAAAAATAGATAAAGAAGTAATATACAGTGACTTGGGAGGTTGAGTCAGGAGGATATCAAGTTCAAGGCTAGTCTCAGAAACTTAATGAGACCCTTAAAATAAAAAATAAAAAGGGCTAAGGATGTGGCTCAGTGGCTGAGTGCCCTTGGTTTCAATTCCCAGTACCAACATAGAAGAAGAAGAAAGAAGAAGGAGGAGGAAGAGGAGGAGGAGAAAACCAATTGACATTGCTTACAAATGTGTGAACTTAGGGAACTTTCAGAGTTAGAATTGATTATCAGATTCCCAGTTAAGGAGTAACTGAATTGAAATAGAATTAGGTTCTTCACAAAAACTTTGGGTGCTGGCTGGGGTTGTGGCTCAGTGGTAGAGTGCTCACCTAGCACGTGTAAGGCATTAGGTTTGATTCCCAGAACCACATAGAAATAAGTAAATAAAAATAAAGGTCCATCGACAACTAAAAAACTATTTTTAAAAAACCAATTTTGGGGCTGGTATTGTGGCTCAGCGGTAGAGCGCTCACCTAGCACGAGCAGGACCCTGGTTCGATCCTCAGCACCAAATAAAAAAATAAATAAATAAAGGCATTGTGTTGTGTCCATCTACACCAAAAAATAAATTAAAAATAAATAAATAAAACTCATAAAAGTAAAAAAAAATTTTGGGTGCAACTTCAAAGAAAAGGCTGATAAGTAATTCCTGTAATAAATATAGGCTGATAAGTAATTCAATCAAGTATTTTTGCTGTTGTTGTTTTGGAGTTTGTTTGTTTGGGGAGCTGGAGATGGAACCCAGAGGTACTTTACCACTGACCTACATTCCTGGTCCTTTTTATTTTTTATTTCTAGACAGAGTCTCCCTAAGCTGCTAACGGTAGCCTTGAATTTATGTTCCTGCTGCCTCAGCCTCCTGCATGTTTGTTATTACAGGTGTACACCACTGTGCTTAGCCAATTTTTAAAAATATGTATTTATTTTAGTTGTCAATGGACCTTTATTTTATTTATTTAGATGTAGTGCTGAGACTCGAACCCAGGGCCTCACACATACGAGGCAAGCCCTTTACCACTGAGCCACAACCCCAACCCCTACATAGGCAATTTTAAAAAATATTTTTAGTTGTAGATGGACACCATACCTTTATTTTATTTATTTTATTTTTATGTGGTGCTAAGGATCAAACCCAGTGCCTCATAAATGCCAATCAAGCACTCTGCCACTGAGCCACAACCCCAGCCCCACATAGCTATTTTTTGTTAAACTTTTAAGTGTTATACATTGTTCTCCTTGCTTGAAGAAAATATATTTTGCCTTGTCCTTCAGGTACTCAGATATTCTGAATCTTATGGATCTGACATAACTCCTGCCAATAAGATAACTTTAGATACTTTTTCAATTCTTCATTTTTTCAAAAGGAACAAAAGTTTGTAATCAAAGCCTTTTACTCACTGTTTACCGTGTTCCAGAACATGTTAGTGCTTTAGATATACTTTCTCACAGCAACCCTGTAAAGAAAGCAAGATTATCCTCATTCGGCAAATGAGTGTTTGCTCACTCAAAACAGGTATTTTGCTCAAGGTCAGAGGTTTCAGGGCTGGGAATCAAGTCTAGGTCTTTCTGATTCTAAAATCTCTGGCAAATTATCATTCAACATCACCGCCTCGGGCTGGGGATGTGGCTCAAGCGGTAGCGCGCTCGCCTGGCATGCGTGCGGCCCGGGTTCGATCCTCAGCACCACATACCAACAAAGATGTTGTGTCCGCCGAGAACTTATAAATAAATATTAAAAATTCTCTCTCTCTCTCTCTCTCTCTCTCTCTCTCTCTCTCTCTCTCTCTCCTCTCTCACTCTCTCTTTAAAAAAAAAAAAAAAAAAAAAACATCACCGCCTGGTTTATGGCAGCTTATCAGTAAGAAGGTGTCCATTCGTTTTCTGCTCATTCACTTCCCAGTTGTCTCTGGAAATCTCCATCAAACATTTACAAATACTCATGTTCTGACCTAGAGACAACTTACAAAAACAGAGAGGTAGAAGTTGCAGGAGGAAGCAAGGAAGTCACCCATAATGGAAGTAGGGTATTAGTTTCATGATTGGGGTTAAAACAGCCCAAAAGTTCCTATTGATGTCTCTAAGCTAAAGACATAAATCAAATCTATGATCCACCAAGAAACATGGTTAGGAATTGTGAGCTCAGGGGGTGGTCAGACCAAAGTATAAAGAAAAGAGAGGTTGGGGGCTGGGGATATGGCTCAGTTGGTAGAGTGCTTGCCTCAAATGCACAAAGTCCTGGGTTCAATCCCTAGTACCACCAAAAAGAAAAAAGAAAAGAGAGGTAGGTGGGACAAGAAAAATCAAACTCCACGTTAAGATTTGATCTGGAGACAAGCCTGCAAAGGCAGGGTCCCCCATGGCATGCCTCTTAAACATATATAGGAATGACAATGGGTCACAAGTAACAGTAGCTAACAAGGTACTCTGGTGCATGGTATAATACCAGCAACCTGGGAGGGTGAAGCAAGAGGATCACAAGTTCAAGGCCAGCCTCAGCAATTTAGTGAAGCCCTAAGCAGCTTAGTGAGACCCTGTCTACAAATAAAAAATAAAGAGAGGCCAGGCACAGTGGCAAATGCCTGTAATCCCAGCAGCTCAGGAGGCTGAGGCAGGAGGATTGAGAGTTCAAAGCAAGCTTCAGCAACAGGGAGGCACTAAGCAACTCAGTGAGACTCTGTCTCTAAATAAAATAAAAAAGGGCTGGGGATGTGGCTCAGTGGTGGAGTGCCCCTGAGTTCAATCCCTGGTACCAAAAAAATAAAATAAAATAATAAAAGGGGTTGGAATGTGGCTCAATGATTAAGTGCCCGGGCTCAATCCCTAGTACCTAACAAACAAGAAAGCAAGTAACAGTAGCTAACTTGTAATGAGTGCCCTGTAAACTCAGTTCTAAGTATGTGCATCGCCTCATTTGACCTTCACGATAGGTCTTTGAAGTAGAATTCTCTAATTCAAAGATAAGTCCTTAAGATTCAGAAAAGCTAACTAATTTTCCAAAGATTATAAAGTAGTTAGTGAATTAGCCAGCATTAAAACTGCACTTGACCCAAAGCCCATGTCTGTGAACCCTACTCTCCACTGATGTGCCACTTCCATCCAGGTATTAGCTACCTAGAAAGCCAAGTTGAAAGATTTGAGAAGCCACATCCACCAAAGAATGTAATGGACACAAAGATGACAAAGCAATCTCCAGGAGCTTTCAGACATCAGGACATAGATCTGAAAGCACAGATAAGAGAACAGTTGATGCATGACTATAATCCCAGCAACTCAGGAAGGCAGGTGGAATGCAAGCGTGAAGCCAGCCTTAATAAGTTAGCAAGACCCTGTTTCAAAATAAAAAATAAAAGGTTGTGGGGCTGTAGCTCAGTGATAGAACCCATGGGGTCAAGACTCAGTGCCCCCCCACCAAAAAAAAAAGGAAAGAAAGAAAACGGTCAATTTTTACTGGATCATACAAGGTTTCCTAGAAGAAGTATTATTTAAACAAGTCCTCCAGGGACAACCAAAGGAAAGGGTGAGAAAGGGCACAAGTTGGGGAAACAGTATAAACAAAGCCAGGAAGTCATGAAGAGGTATTGTGTGTGGGTGTGTGCTCATGTGATTGTGCCTTCTCTCTGCCTAACTCCCTTCTCTCCAGCCTTCTCAAAGAGCGGAAACCAAACAACAATCCAAAAGTTCAAGTGGAACCTCTTTGGAAAAATGCCCCATCCTTGGTAGAGGATGGAACCTCCTCTTTCCTTAGGGACCAGATTGCTGGGTGGAGAATGGGTGAACACTTGGGGTGAGAGGGGTTATAAATACCTTTCCTCATTGTTACTTCTCACTCTCTTTAGGATTGGAATTTGGATGACAACTGATATCCCTGTGGAGTGCCACTTTCCTATAGGTTCCTCCAGGTATAGAGTAAAGAAAAAATCTTACTGGGTCTCTCTCAGGAGATTATAGACAACTGGGGACATTTCTGCCACCATTAATATTGCCAGAACAAGGCAATGTAGAATACTGCAAGACTTTGTTCACCATTGAGATATGTAAAGACCAACACACACAGACACACACAGACACACACACCCAAAGACAGGGGAGGCCTGGGGACAAAACACACCTATGCAACAACATTCCTTCTTAAGACTCCAGTCAGTTTTCTTGGCACAGTGATGCATGCTGGTAATCCCAGGGACTCTGGAGGCTGAGGCAGGAGCATCACAAATTTGAGGCCAACCCGGGCAATTTTTTTAAAAAAATTTATTTTATTTATTTTTTAATATTTATTTTTTTAGTTGTAGGTGAACACAATACCTTTATTTTATTATTTTTTTAAGTGGTGCTGAGAATTGAACCCAGTGCCTCAGGCATGCTACCAACCTGGGCAGTTTAGTGAGATCCTGTCTCAACATAAAAAATAAAAAGGGCTGGGGACATATATATCGCAGAGGTTGAGTGGCCCTGGGTTCAATCCTCAGTTCTACAAAATAATAAGACTCCAGTTAACTGTCACATGTCCAATCTGATAGGAAAATGGCCAGGTTGTAACTGACTTTTCACAGTACAGAACTCTGGAGAAATACAACATGGGGTTAGATCTGTATTCATATATTTTCTGTCTATGCTTCTGACTCTAAAGAGTGAGGACAGGCCTCGTTAGGGCCTAGATTCAAGGATTAGGTGCTGAAGGTAGCATGCTTCAAGTTACCTTAATTAAGCCCATATTAAATGACAGATTCTGGGGCTGGGGATGTGGCTCAAGCGGTAGCGCACTCGCCTGGCGTGCATGCTGCCAGAGTTCGATCCTCAGCACCACATACAAACAATGATGTTGTGTCCACCAAATACTAAAAAATAAATATTAAAAAAAAAAAAAACTGAGGGGCTGGGGATGTGGCTCAAGCCGTAGCACGCTCGCCTGGCATGTGTGCGGCCCGGGTTCGATCCTCAGCACCACATACCAACAAAGATGTTGTGTCCGCCGAGAACTAAAACTAAACAAATAAATAAATAAATATTAAAAAAAAACCTGAAAAATAAATACTAAAAATTCTCTCTCTCTCTCTTAAAAAAAAAAAAAAAGTGACAGATTCAGTGCAAAAGCCCTGCTCAGTAAAAAAACAAGTTTCTGGTTTGAGCATCTTTCTTTCTTTCCACCCCCCCCCCCCCAACAAAGATTGAACTCAGGGGCACTCAACCACTGAGCCACACCCCCAGCCTTATTTTTGTACTTTATTTAGAGACAGGGTCTCACTGAGTTGCTTAGCAACTTGCCATTGCTGAGGCTGGCTTTGAACTTGCAATCCTCCTGTCTCAGCCTCCCAAGTCTCTGGGATTACAGGCATATGCCACCATACCTGGCTCAGCATCTTTCTTTTTAAAATCTTTTTATTATCTTGGTTTTATAAATTGAACCAAACCCAGGGGGCATTCTACAACTGAACTACATCCTCAGTCATTATTATTATTATTATTTTAAAACCTGGGAACATTGAGTCATAACCCCAGCTCTTTTTTTTTTTTTTTTTTTTTTGAGACAAGTTCTGTCTAAATTGCTGAGGCTGATCTCAAACTTGTGGTCCTCTTGTCTCTGGGATTACAGATTAGCACCACAATTTTTTATTAAATTTTAAATTTAAAAGATCGGGGAGGGGGACTGGTGCTCAATGATAGAGTGCTTGTCTCACATATGCAAGGCCTGGGTTCCATCCTCAGTATTTCAAAGAGAAAAAAAGAAGGGCTGGGGACATAGCTCAGTTGGTAGAGTGCTTGCCTTGTATGCACAAGGCCCTGGGTTTGATCCTCAGCACTACCAAAAAAAAAAAAAAAAAAAAAAGAGTGGATAATAGCTCATAGTAGTTCAGCAGGAGTAATTGAAGTAAGAAGTCCTTCTAGAGACAAGAAACTGTACTCTAGACAGCAGGCTGTGTTCAGGGAACAAAGTGTCATCATCTGCTTGGTGGAATAAAGAGATTTTTTTAAATTTTATTTTTGACATAAGAGTGGCAACTTCCACTTGAACAGCATCCTGTACTTTATAAAACATTTTCATACATGCCAGATCATTTAATTATCAACATGAAGGACCAGCATCCTCATTTTATAGATGAGAAAATAGGCTCAGAAAGATTAGATAATATATTTATGTATATTGCTGGAAGAGAAAAAAGTTTAAAAGGATATGCAACAAATGATAGTGGTTATATAGAATGAGAGATACAGGTGATTTTACTCTTTTGTTTATTGACTTAACTGTAGTTTCTGATGCTTCTATAAATGCAGAAGCTTAGGAAGTAAGAAATTTGAAAAAAATAATAAAGGTGGGAGGAGGAAGATAACAGGAAAAATGTAAACAACTTCCTCAAAATCAAATGGTCAAGTTTTTATTTTTATTTTTATTTTGAGAGAGAGAGAGAGAGAGAGAATTTTTTAATATTTATTTTTTAGTTTTCGGTGGACACAACATCTTTATTTGTATGTGGTGCTGAGGATCGAACCCAGTGACACGCACATGCCAGGCGAGTGCGCTACTGCTTGAGCCATATCCCCAGCCCCAAGTTTTTATTTTCCATCCTGCTCTGAGGACACACATGGTTAATGACAGACTACAAGAAAGTAGCTAAAGTAAGAACAAATTTCAAAAATAATCACATTACAAGCAATTATTATTATGCAAATTAAATTAATAATTATGCAAATTAAAATAATACACAAGAATCATCAATTATGTTAACAACACTGTTTCTCAAAGATGAGGGTGTGGTGAAATTGGTAGTCATTTACTGCTGATAACAGTGTAAATTGGTACAATTCACTTAGAAAATGATTTGGCATCAAGTAAGTAGAGCTGTAAAAATGTTCACACCCTGTGGAAGCATTTTTTTCTGGAGGAAAATAAACATGTTTATATGAACATTATTAATGTAGCAGGGCATCCTCCATTCAGACAGCAGGTCCTAGTTTGGCTATTTATGGATGGGAGGTCCTGTAACCTTTGAACATTTAATTTGCACTGTTACACATAAGTGGGTATGGCAGTGTAGTTCAGTGGTAGGGCACTTGCCTGGCATGCAAGCCCTGGGTTCAGTTACCAGCATCATATACACAAAAAGATATATACAAGGGGAGGGGATTTTGAAATTTTGTCTGAAAGGAAAATAAGAAGGTGTGTGTATAATCGAGAGAATGAAGGGTACTGGCCTGGTGTCTGTTGAGGGTTCAGACACTTTAGATTGTCTTTTTTTCACTATAACTCAACTTCATGAGATTTAAGAGGGAAAGATGAGTCTTTACAAGAACATCATTTTCTTTGTGTGTGTGTGTGTGTGTGTGTGTGTGCGCGTGCGTGTGTATGTGTGTTTTGGTGTTAGGAATAGAACCCAGGGCACTTAACCACTGAGCCACACCCCCCTCCCTTTTCTGTATTTTATTTAGAGACAGGGTCTCACTGAGTTGCTTAGGGCCTCGCTGTATTGCTGAGGCTGGCTTTGAACCGGAGATCCTCCTGCCTCAGGCTCCTGAGCCACTGGGATTACAGGTGTACAACACCTCACCTGTGTGTGTTTTCTTGTGAAATAAGAAAAGATATAGAAGTTATACACATTAATTAAAAGGATTTTTCCCTTTTTTTGTGTGTGTGGTTCTAGGGATTGAACTCAGGGGTGCTCTAACCATTGAGCTATAACCTTAGTTCTTTTTATTTTTATTTTTTTATTTTGAGAGAGGGTCTTGCTAAGTTACCCAGCCTGTCCTAGAACTTGAAATCCTCTTATTTCAGAATCCCAAGTAGCGGGGATTATAGGTGTGTGCCACCATACCAAGCAAACATGATTTTTGATGTTTATCTGTAGTGGTACCTGTAACTAGAGTTTATTTATTTTCCAGTTGTATAGTATTCCACTATCTGAATGACCAATTAAGACAGAGGTAGAATTCATATTTGAATAAGCACCCCAGGTAAGACTGATGAAGGTGGTGGTTGTTTCACATTTTGATAATTAATGTCTTAGAGAATAAAGTCTAATCTCTTAACTCTCTGTCTCCTAACTTCCTAAGCCTTTTAATTTTAAACTGCTTCTCTACCTTTTCCAAAACCATTTGGTTATCTATCTTCATCTAGATAATTTTTATTCTTCAATTCTCCCATTAAATGGTAAACTCCTTCAAGGCAAAGATTATCATCTTTCTCATTGTTGACATTGACATTTACAGAGATACTGTACAAAGAGTTTTATGTGTATTATCTTATTAATCCTCACCCAGCCCTATGAAGAAGGCACTATGATTGTCCTCATTTTACAGGTAAGGAAATAGCAGTCAGAGAGAGTAAGTAACTTGCCCAAAGTTAAACAACTTTTAAATGTGGACCTCTTTATCTTACCCATTTTTGTACCTCTGGGACTTGGTATGTTGGAAGGCACTTCTTATATATTTGTTGAGCTGAACTGAAAGGAAAAGCCAGGAGACCAAATGGAAAATTGTGGAGTTCAGATGATGGCAGTGGGAATGGAAAAGAAGAGCCGGAGGCAAGACGTGGCATGCCAAACTGTTACAGAGCTGGAATCCAGGGAGAAGGACTAGAGGAGGGACAAGAAAGAGACAAGACCTTTGCATTCTTTTGCTTTGGGCACTTCTGTCTTTTTTGGAAATTTTTACAAGAACAAGGTGCTTTTGCAATTTAAAAGTGTGTGTGTAGAGGGGGACAGACAGCAGAGGCAGAGACTATGTGGCTTGGTACCAGCAAAAAAATAGGAAATGAGGGAGAAGAATCTCAAGTTGACCAGCAGTTTCTGGAAAGGCTATGTAGAAGAGTATAGAATCATTTGAAGAAAAACATCATAGGATGCTTTGGGAAGAGATATTGACTGTAATTTGGATATTCTGAGCTTGTGAATTGGTGGGTCCTCCTTATCTACCAAATAGCTGAACTTATAGGTCTGAAGTTATAGAAAGAGGTTGGACCAGGCTCCTGTTCTGAGAGATGATAGTTGAAGATAGAACAGTAGCATGCAAGCCAGGAGTGGTGGTGCTTGTCTGTAATCCCAGACATATGGGAAGCTGAGGCAGGAGGATTGCAAGTTAGAGGCTAGCCTGGGCAATTTAGTGAGACCCTGTCTCAAAATTAAAAAATAACAAAGGGGGCCTAGGATTGTGGCTCAATGGTAGAGCAATTGCTTAGCTTGTGTGAGGCACTGGGTTTAAAAAAAAAAAAAAGAATTAAAAAATAAAGGTATCATGTCCATGTACAACTAAATAATATTTTTAAAAAACCAAAAAATAAAAAGGGTTTAGTGTGTAGCTCAGTGACCTAGCATCCCTGGGTTTAATCCCCAATACTGAAGAAGAAAAAAGTACCTAAAAACAATAGCTCTGAGAATAAGTATGTGTGAGTACAAGTTTTACAAAAGGGAAAGGAAAAGAATATGAAGATAGGGTCTAGGAAGAATGCATGTGAGGTGGGAAGATAGTTTACGATCTCACCATGGTGCTTTGTGATAATGACCTCTTGTGGGAGACTCGCTATGTGCCACTGTGCTAACCCCTCTTCATCACGGATTGTCTCAAGTCTTCAGCTTTCTTCTCTGTACTATGACCCTGATGTAGCAGCCAACTCATCCTTTTATGAAAAACCATTAATGATGACATCTCATTCCCCAGAGAGTAAGATCCAAACTCCTCAGTTTGGCTATTTAGAGACTTGTTGGTATGACCCTTCACAGCTTCACCTCACTGTGCTGCCTATGAACATGTATTCATTCATTCATTCATTCATTCATCCAATAAGCTTTTTTTTTTTAGTACCAGGGATTGAACTTGGGGTCACTTGACCATTGAGCCTCATCCCCAGCCCCCCCCCTTTATTTTTTTGCACTTTATTTAGAGATAGGGTCTCACTGAGTTGTTTAGCACCTCACTTTTGCTGAGGCTGGCTTTGAACTCAGCCTCCCGAGCTGCTTAGATCCAATAAGTGTTTATTGAGCACTTACCATGAAAGAATGTGTTATGATTTGGATATGAGTAGATCCCCACAGAGCACTTGTTAATGCAGGAATATTCAGAGGCAAAGTGATTCGATTATAAAAGCTGTAACTTAATCAGTCTTTAGTACAAATGAATTGATTGGGTGGTAACTATAGGGAGATGTGGGTGGTTGGGAGAAGTGGGTCACTGGGGATGTGCCCTGAAAGGGTGCCTCTTCCCTGCAACCCCTTCCCTACCTTGCAGACCCCACCACAAGTTGAGGAGCACTCCTCTGCTGGGCCCTTCCCCCATGATGTGCTGCCTCACTTTGGGCCCAGAGCAGTGGACTGAGCCCTCTATGGACTTAGAACTCTGAAATCACAAGCCCCAAATAAGCTTTTCCTCTTCTAAGTTGTTCTTGTTGGGTATTTTCGTCACAGTGATGAAAAAAAGAGAATGGAAACAAGAGAAATGCTCCTTCCTGTCATGGAATTTACCAAAATAAAATAAATTATCTGGCAGGTACTAAGAACTTTGGTGAAAATAAAAAAGGAAAATGTGGTAGAGAGTGACTGTTGGGGGAGGAAATCTAATTATACAGGATCATAAGGGAAAGTCTTGGTAAGGAGTTGTGTTTAGGCTGAAACCTGGTTGGAAAAAAAGGAGCCTCTACAAAGATCTGGGCAAAGAACATTCTGGGCAGAGAGAACAGTTAGTACCAAGGCTCTGTGAGTGCACACAACCTTGGCATGACTTAAGAGCAGAGAATGCAAGTGTGCTGAGGCATAGCAAGGGAAAGGAAGACGACATCAGAAGAATTTGAAAGGGGAAGAGTTCAAATGACAGGGGCTTCATAGACCTGGATAAGAGTTTGGGTCTTTATCTTAAAAGCAATGGGAAGGTGCTGATGTTAAGCAGATAGGTGATATGATTAGAGTTAGGATTTTCCGGCTTCTGTAAGAGGAAATCTGAGCAAAAATAAAATTGAGATAAGTTAGTAGGCTGCTGCGAGAGTTCAGGTAAGAGAGTGGGTGGTTCATTGTGGGAGAGTGGCAGTGGAGATGGAGAGGTTTGATAATATGCTTGAGAGGAATGTAAGAGGTAAAACTGAGAGTGCTATGCAGTGAGTTAGAATTTGTAGAGAGGACACAGGGAACATATGCAAGAAGCTGATTGTCCAGTCATAGGGATAGGAACTAGGAAAAATATTGAAAGACAGTAACCTCCACTCCCATTTAATAGTTCCAAGTTGAGCATGGTGGTGCACTCAGAAGCTCAGGAGCCTGAAGCAGGAAGATCACAAGTTCAAAGCAACTTGGAGAGGCCCTAAGCAACTTAGGGTGATCCTGTCTCAAAATAGAAAATAAAAACAGGGAGGGGGATGTGGCTCAGTGGTTGAGCATCCCTGAGTTCAATACCTGGTATAATAAATAAATAAAATAATAATAGTAGTAGTAGTAATAATAACTCCTGCTTGGGTTGGAGATAGAGCTCAGTAGTAGAACTCTTGCATAGTATGTGAAAGGTGCTGGATTCAATTCCTAGCACTGCCAAAAAAAAAAAAAAAAAAAAAAAATCTCTGTATTGGGAGTGGCACAGAGAGGACAGAGGAAGGTGGATGGCAGGTTCACAAGTAAGTCACACATTACCACTTAAGAGCTCACATCTCACAGCATAAGTGCATCAGTAGATGTGCAATACAAAAAACAAACTCTTAGGAATAAGACTCAATATATGTGACAAACCATTAAGCTCTGTCTGCAAAATACTATTAGGAAGTAGAAATAGAAGGGGCTAAAGGCTAGGCTGAAGTGGCCTTTAGTTGGGAAGAAATATGCCAACTCTACTGGCAGAAATAAATTTTTACTTTTCCTCTGAGAACCTGGGGGCAAGACAAGGAGCAGGAGAGGAACCAGAGATACAGCCTACCTACTTTGTCCTCTCTAAGCATGAAAATTCATACATGGAAGAGCCTGTTCCCAACATGTGACAGCAGTAGGATCTCATTTGTAAAGAGCCAGAAGATATCAGATATCTGGTATAACAAATACACTAAGGCCTAGAGTGATTAACTGACCTGAAAAGGAGAATTGGCTAGTAAATAACTGCACCAAAACTAGAAGCTGGATTGGACCCAAGGGTGCTCTACCACTGAGCTATATCCCCAACCCTTTTTATTTTTTATTTTGAGACAAGGTCTCCCTAAGTCACTGAGGCTGGCCTTCTGAGTCACCGGGTTTACAGGCCATTATATCTAGCTAGAAGTTGGATCTTCTGATCCCTGGTTCTGTGATGCTCCCAGATCCTGCCAAAAATCTAGGGTCACTCACATTAAAAAAAAAAAAAAAAAAAAGCACAAATCAGGTTCCTAACTGGGTTTGTGGTTATGACTCTTTGTGGTAATGTCTTGTTTCTCTTAAATTCCTCTAACAGGCTCCCTCTTGTGGGACACCCTTCCAGGACATCTTATATCAATCCACTGCAAATTCTCAAAATGGCTCTTCTGAGGGACATTTAATTCTGTACTTTCTCATTCTAGCCTCTGGCCAAAACATTTCCATTTCTGGAGAGATGAAGCCCCTGAATCTCATGTAAATCACCCCTTACCTCTGCTTGCTGGGCTCCTCTTTTACCTTCTCATTTGATTTTTACAAATGTCGTTCTTTTATACATATCAATGGCATTTGATTTAGAACAACACTTGGATAGGCAAAATAAATGAAGATGGCATATTCTCAATTTACAAAAAAATGGGATGTAAAATCATTCCCAAGTAATAGGGATGTAGTTTTTCTCTCCTGATTCTGGCCAGGAAAGTATTAAGAAATATTAATTGGCAAGCTAGAGATTCCATCCCTAAGAAATCACTCCAGTATTTATTAAACTCTTTAGCACAATGTTTTATGAGGGACATAGACAAACTAGAAGGGAGTACAGGAGGAAAATTATTATGAGATTTATGCATTTAGAAATTTCCCATCAGACAGGGTCTGTCAATGGAAAGGGGCTTAGAGATGTGGGTCATGGAGGCCAAAATTTAGATGGCAATATTAAAAAAGTCAGAGAGTTCTAATCAGGCAGCTACTTTTTTATTTTTAAACTGGGGATTGAAGTGGCCCTTTACCACTGTGCTAAGCCCCTAGTTCCCCCCCCCTTTTTTTATTTTGAGATAGGATCTCACTAAGTTACTGATCACCTCACTAAGTTACTGATCACCTCACTAAGTCACTGAGGCTGACCTTGAATTTTCAATCCTTTTGCCTCAGCCTCCCAAGTCATTGTGCCTGGTTAATCAGGCAATTATTGTGCTATTTCTATGCAAACTATATTTCAAAGGAACCACATAGTAGATAAAGGAGAGTGGTCTTTATAGAAATATTCCAGATAATAAGTGAAGAAGGAATGATTGGAATAAAATGTTACCATTTGGCAAACCCAAATAAAATAAGGGATTACCAATGGCTACTAACATCATAAGATGAGAGAAAAGAAGGAGGGTGTGGTGGCACACACCTATAATCCCAGTGATTTAGAGGCAGGAGGATTGCAAATTTAAGGCCAGCCTCAGCAATGTAGCAAGACCCTGTCTCAAAATAAAAAATAAGAAGGACTCAGTGGTAGAGCAACTGAGGACTCAATCCCCATTGTCAAAACAAAGGGCCCCACACCACCAAAAAAAAAAAAAAAAGTGATGAGCACTCAGTTCCCTCCTTAGCTCATTGCACCCTTAGCCCTCCATTCTTATTCCATCAGAATCAAAGACCCCAGCCTAGGATCCTTTAAAACTCCCTCAGAATTGGACTACATCCCTCAGTCATTTCTAAATCCACAGTGCTTAATGGATGGAATATGGTTCCTCCAGTTCCATGTCCCAGAGGCACTAACAAATCCTAGACCTGGTCTGGTCCATGTTGTTGAAGAGAAAGAACTGCAGATTGGAAACTTAGTCACCAGGAACCAGAACTGGCTCTTTTATAACCATGTGAACTAATGAGTCATGTCATTTAGCATTTTTGCACCTTAGTTTTCCAATAGATTTTTTAAAAAGTTCCTCATTATAAGACTGAGGGACACACCTGGAGACATAGCCAGAATTTCCTGGGGGAAAAAAAGACATTAGTAATAGTAGTTTAACAAGAAACTCTAGAGATATTACATTTATAATTCAACAACAAAATGTGTATGTGTGTGTGTGTGTGTGTGTGTGTGTGTGTGCACACGAACCCGCATGTATTTTAGATAAATAAAACCTTGGGCAGAAGGTAAGGTTAAGTATCACTCAGGCCTGAGAGGAGATAAAAGTCTAGCAAATTTAAGGGCCAGGGCTAGGACCCCAACACTTTACCTTCTCAATGAAGTCAGTGTTCTTTCCAATAACCTGACTTCCCTTGATTTATTTCAATTAAATATAGGAATGTTCTAGTGCATAAAATGAATGGCCCTACAAGGGTCAGAGAGTTGCATTAACTTAAAAGTAAAGGGACACAATGACCCAGCAAATTAGAAAACAAGATTGCTTCCTTTAGTTAAATGCCAGGAAGGATTCCTGTAATATCATTTGACATTTTCAGCAATTTTGCTTCCACAGTTTTACGGTCTTCCTCCAGGTCCTTATGGCTTGTTCATCATTTTCTATGCCTCAAATGACAGCAAACCTACAGTGGAAAAATCTCACACACTGTCCTACAAAGAGATCTGAGATTCTTTTAGCCTCTATGTCACAAAACCACAAACATCCTCTATGGTAATTCTGCCTTGTCATGGTGATGAGACATCTGGTGACTAAAGCCTGCATAGCACTAGTAAGAGAGCGTTTCCATTTTATTAATTTAGGTGTTCAGACCCCAGACCTTGTAAGTTCTGAACTAGAGTGCTTGAACTATAAATTTCTTATTGAGTTATAGACTATATTATATATATTATATTGAATATCTTTTAAGGCCCAGACACTGCTTTTAAGGACTTTATATAAGAACTCGAAAAATATTTTTTTTTGTTTTTGTTTTTTTAGCAGTGCTGGGGATCAAATTCAGAGGCCTCATAGACAGACTATACCCACAGCCCAAGATCTCAAATATTAATCATTGAGCACCTACTTTGTGACAGGCACTGTACCAGATGGTTTACATGAGAACTCTAGGCCACATTCCTTTCACCTCTAGTAACCAGACATTAATCATTTAAACACATATTTCCCTAAGGGTGAGTTACATACACTGAAGTAATGTCTTTTGTGTTCAGAACATTATTTGGACCCTGTAAGTTTATCCTCTTCATTGTAACACAGAATAAGAAAGAAAACAGATTAGGGTCTCATTTGAGTCACCAATGCCCAGGTTTTCTCTATTTGGGGTATCTGAAGACAGTAGCAATGGAAATTTGAAAAGCAATAGCAGAACCACTAAAGACTATTTCCTAAATCAAATGGGTGTTTTGATGGCATAAGAGATGAGCTTTCTGCCGGAAGCTCTTATCACATTTACTACAGTGAAATGGTTTTTCTCCTGTATGTGTTCTCTGGTGCGTGAGAAAATGGGAACGCTGGTTGAAGGTCTTGCCACATTCGGGACAGGGGTAGGGTCTGTCTCCTATGTGAATGCGTTGGTGGGTAGTGAAATGGGAGCTCTGATTGAAGCTCTTTCCGCACTCACCACATTTGTAGGGTCTTTCTCCTGTGTGGATTCGTTGGTGCTTAATGAGGGCAGAGCTATCAGCAAATCCCTTCCCACAGTCGTTGCACTTAAAAGGTCTCTCACCGGTATGTGTCCTCTGGTGTGTAACCAGATGGGAACTCTGACTGAAACTTTTGTGGCACTCGGGACAACTGAAAGGCCTTTCTCCTGAGTGAGTACTCATGTGTGCTACAAAATGAGAACTGTCTCTGAAGCCCTTCCTACACTCTGGGCATTTAAAAGGCCGTTCTCCTGTGTGGGTTCGTTGGTGCTTAATCAAATCTGAGCTCTGGCTAAAACTGTCCCCACAGTCGTTACACCTGTAAGGCTTCACGCCTGTGTGAATCCTCTGGTGGGTGATGAAATTTGAGCTTCGACTGAAGCTTTTATGACATTCGAGGCATGTGTAGGGCTTTTCTCCTGTGTGGGTTCTTTGGTGCATTGTGAGGTGTGGCTTCCGTCCAAAAGTCTTCCCACACTCTGGGCACCCATAAGGTCTCTCCCCTGTGTGGGTTCTCTGATGTTTGATGAGAGTTGAGCTGTCGCTGAATTTTTTCTCACACTTGCTGCATTGGTAGGGCTTCTCTCCTGTGTGTGTTCTGCGATGAGTGACGAGGTCTGAGCTCTGTTTGAAGCCTTTCCCACACTCGATGCATTTATAAGGTCTCTCACCAGTATGGGTTCTTAGGTGTCTTATGAGATAAGAACTCTGGTTAAAGCTTTTCCCACATTCTGCACACATAGGCTTCTTTCCTACATATCCACACAGGAACTTGTTTAAATCCCTGGCCTGTGCAAAGGGCTCCTGCTGGCCCTCTCCTAGAAACATTCTGTGTTGCCCTCCTACTTCAAGGGCCCTGTCCCAGTTTCCTCCCCAATTAGGAACATGAGAAATATTTTTATTGGTCCTTTCTGAGGATGTTCCACATTGTTCTGTTGTTTCAGAAATGTCCTGACTGAGTTTTGCCACCTGATGGTCAAAGTCTGAAAAAATTAATGGAAGTAACACAGAATAAAGTTATCAGTTGTAAGGAAAGAACATAAAAAATCAGTTAAGAATGATTAAAATTACAGTATCAGCAGTAGGCTACACTTAATTTGATCACTCTGCTTGTTATTTTATTTGCAAAGTTTGTTGAAGACTAAGTGCGGCTCAGGGTAGGGTGCTTGCCTACCATGCATGAGGCCCTGTATTCAATTCCTTGCAATGGAGAAAAAAAGGTATACCATATATTGTCAAAATTGAGCAACTTCCTTTAAAGATGTTATAGTATAGATAAAGTGAAATGCTTACTCAAAATGAAGTCAATTTCTGACTGACTGCCCAAGAAATCAAATGTAAACTTTGGTAATAAAAACAAAAGGCTAGGGCAAGAGTTTAATACTCCTGTGACTTAGGTTATTATATATTTTTGCATTTTTTTTTCCTGGAAAAAAAGTCAGGGAAGCAGTCAAAATTTTTCATCTAAAGAAGGGCTAAAATTCTAGATTTCCTCCTGCTAGGTAGCACTAACGTCTCACCTGTGTGACTTTTCCTTAGGATTGTCATTGTTTCAAAGTTTTGGAGTGGTAGAACCCATGGTGTCTGCTCCAGCTGGGAGATTACACTTGGTCTAGAAATCCTACACAGGAAGATGAATGAACATAGGATGTGAATATGAGCCAAGCATACAAGGCCTGACCAGACACCAAGCTCTCTACTTTCCCTAGGTAAAGAACACAAGTGGACTGTTAATATGTGTTTGGGCTCATTAAAAGAGCAACCAGAGTGTGGGGCACATGCCTGGAATCCCAGTGACTCGGGAGGCTGAGGCAGGAGGATGACAAGTTTGAGGCCAGCCTCAGCAACTTAGTGAGACCCTGTCTCAAAATAAAAATTAAAAAGTGCTCAATGTATATCACTTCCCCAGTAATGGGGGGAAAAAAAAGCAACCAGGTGAAGTGCTAATACAGAATGGTTGCTACAGGAGGCTAAAGGGGAAAAAGCTTTTTTCCTCTGATTAAAAACAAAAACAAAAACGTGGGGCTGGGTAACTAATGGTCGAGCACTTGCTTAGCATGCACAAGGTGCTGGATTCGATTCCCAGCCCTGGGAAAGCATATGCATGCATGCGCGCGTGCACACACACACACACACACACACACACACACTCACTCACTCACACATACACACAAACCAGACTTGGATGATAGACACTCTGGAATAAGCACCATAATTCATTTCTTAAGACACAAGGTTAAACCAATGTAGAAAGATAAACTCATCAGAAACAAAGCTGCCATAATCTAACCATTAAAAAGAATCAAGGGAGTTAACAATAATGTTTGGCTTTACAATTTTCCCAGAAAGGCAGCTGTTGATACAGCCATGAGAAAAAGACAAAAACTTGTTAAGGGGGAAAAAAAATGGACATGTGAATAGGGGGCTATGCTGAGGGCCATTGTCAAGTAGGAATGACGCTTCAAAATTTCCTTGCCAGCGTACCCCATGTTAAATGGATTTCGCTGTTGACATTGCATGAAAGGTGACCTTGCTCAAGGACCAAGGCGGATCCGGGTTTAGACAAGGGCCCTCAGCAGGGCTATAGTTGTAGCTCAGTGGTAGAGCACTTGCCTGGAATGTATGAGGCCCTGGGTCCGAGCCAGCACCGCATATAAATAAATAAATTAAATAAAGGTCCATTGGCAACTAAAAAAAAAGAATGTGATGAGGCAATTGGACAAAAGAAAAAAATCAGCCTATAAATATATGACAAACCCTTAACTTCACCATTGACTGAAAAAATTCAAATTAGAACAATGATCTACTTTGGTAATACAGTATAGAGGTAAAGAATACAAACTCAAGAGTCATATGCCTGAATATGAATGTTAACCCTGCCATTTACAAGCTGGTGACCTCAGAAATGCTATTTAAACTCTGGGTCTCAGTGTCTTCATCAATAAAATAGGGTTAGTGCTCACTTCAGCAGCACCTATACAAAAATTGGAATGATACAGATATTGGCAAGGCCCCTTCCCAAGAATGACATGCAAATTTATGATGTGTTCCATATTTTTAAATAAATAAATTAAATATGAGCTGGATATAGTGGCACATGCCTGTAATCCCAGCAACTATGGAGGAGGAGGAGGCAGGAGGACTGCAAGTTCAAGGCCAGCCTCAGCAATTTAGCCAGGCCCTAAGCAATTTAGCAAGACCAAAAAAAAAAAAAAAAGAAGGGGGTAATAATAAGGTCTACATTAGAGGATTTTTCTTGAGGATTAAGTTTAACTCTTTAAAACACTCTATCATTGTTATTTTACCCCAACTCTTAAATTAGAATATTCACTCTCATATAGATAAAATAGAAAGAAATGAACATTTTCATTTACTGCTGTGGTAATATATAATTGATTCAATCTTCTTGTAAGGAACTTGGCAAACTACCAAATACCTTAAATACCTTAGAAATGTATCCACTCTTGGGCTGGGGCTGTGACTCAGTGGTAGAACACTGTGTGAGGCACTGGGTTCGATCCTCAGCACCACATAAAAGTAAATAAATATAAAGGTATTGTGTTCATTTACAACTAAAATAATTTAACAAAATGTGAAGTGGTTATGTTAAGTAATGTACAGAAAGATATTATTACCAAAATATACATTCACAATATAGGCACAATTGAATGTACAGTATAATTCAAATATTCTTTTGTGGTTTGGGGGTTTTTCCTTTCTTTCTCTCTCTCTCTCTCTCTCTCTCTCTGTTTTGTTTTTTTTTTTTTTTTTTTTGGTACTGGCAATGAACTTGGGGGTGCTTTACCACTGAGCTACATCCCCAGCCCTTTTTATTTTTTATTTTGAGATACAGTCTTGCTAAACTGCTGGCTGACTTTGAACTTTTGATCCTCCTGCATCAGCCTCTAGAGTTGCTAGGAATACAAGCATGGACCACCAAGCTCAGCTTTTATTTTTTTGACATAGAGTCTCCCCTGTGTCTAAACTGCTCTTGAGCCCATGATTCTCCTGTCTCAGCCTCTAGAGTAGATGGAATTATAGGTATATGCCACCATCCTCATTTTTTATTTTGTTTTATAAATTTTATATATGCTTATAAAAAGGCTGGTAGGGAGCTAGGGATATAGCTCAGTTGGTAGAGTGCTTGCCACACATGCATAAGGCCCTGGGTTCAATCCCCAGCACCATAAAAACAAACAAATAAATAAATAAAAGCTGGTAGGTAGTAACTCACTAGTAAATTAAAAGACAGTGACTTCTTTTTCATTTTGCCTGTCTTTTTCATCAGTATTAATTTTTTACTGGGGATTGAATCCAAGGCTTTATGGATGCTATAAACAAGAGCCCTATCAGTGACTTACTTCTCCAGTCCACTGGTATTTTAGAAAAAGCACTGGAAGTATTTTTTGTTTAAGTGATAGGTAAAAACCCCATGGGGACAGTCCTCCTTTTTCCACAAAGACCTGGGTTGGATTTTTACCTCTGCCCCTTCTGAGTGTCAGTGTTCTTCACTAGAAAGAGAGAACAGTAGCATATCTATCAAAATATTATAGTGAAATAGTAAGAAAAAGATAAATATCAAAGATATCTGTTGCCAAGCACAGTGGCCCATGCATGCAATCCTGGCTACTCAGGATGATGAGGTAGAAAGATTACAAGCTCAAGGCCAGCCTGAGCAATTTAGCAAGATCCTGTTTCAAAATTTATTTATTTATTTATTTATTTATTTATTTTAGGGCTGAGGATGTAGCTTAGTACAATGCTGGGTTCAATCCCCAGTATCGTTAAAAAAAAAAAAACAAAACACACAACCCTGCAAAACATAAAGTGCCATAAAAATATAAAAATAGAAGTCACTCTTAGTCTTTTTCTGCCAAGGAGCAACAATTAATTTCAGATATGTCTAGGAATCTAAGAAACCAGTGTCCCCAGATACCACTCAGACTTGGGCCCTTTCAAAATATCTAAATTTTAAATTTTGGTGGGCAGGGCAGTCCTGGGGATTGAACTCAGGGGCATTCAATCACCAAACCACATCTCCAGCCATATTTTGTATTTTATTTAGAGATAGGGTCTCACTGAGTTGCTTAGTACCTTGCTTATTGCTGAGGCTGACTTTGAATTGGTGATCCTCCTGCTTCAGCCTCCCAAGCTTCTGGGATTACAGGCATGCACCACTGCACATGGCTTAAGTTTTAAAGCTTAAGGAGAGTAGCATCCTTACCCTTTGAGAGCCCATTCTTCTAACTGTCCTGGGTGGCATCCCTGAAGAGAATTCTTTAAGCAGTGTCCAGGTAACCCACTCTTCCCTGAAGTCCCCAGCCACATCATTGAGGGTCATCAGTTCCTAAAGCAAGAAACCTCAATATGCATCAATAGCTCCCTAGATATTCTCACCATTGTCTGAAAACCAAAAGATGGACACTGTATACCCAAACCAAACAAAAAGCCCCTTGACTAGAACAGTCTTGAGGTAAATTCTGTCAATGACAGAAGAGTTGCCTTTCTTTCTTTCTCTCTTTCTTTTTTTGTACTGGCAATTGAAGCCAGGGATGCTATACCAATGAGCTACATCCACAGCCCTTTTTTTGGGGGGCGGGGGGGTACTGGAGATTGAACTCAGGGGGAACACTCAACCACTGAGCCATATCCCCAGCCCTATTTTATATTTTATTTAGAGATAGGGTCTCACTGAGTTGCTTAGCACCTCATTGTTGCTGATGCTGGCTTTGAACTTATGATCCTCTTGCCTCAGCCTCAAAAATCACTGGGATGGGGCTGGGGATGTGGCTCAAGCGGTAGCGCACTCTCCTGGCATGCGTGTGGCCCGGGTTCGATCCTTAGCACCACATACAAACAAAGATGTTGTGTCCACCGAAAACTAAAAAATAAATAAATAAATACTTAAAAAAAAAATCACTGGGATTACAGGTGTGGGCCACCATACCCAGCTCTTTTTATTTCATTTTGAGACAGGGTCTCTGGCTTCGATCTTGCAATCCTCCTGCCTCAGCCTCCTGAGTTGCTGGGATTACAGGTATGTGCTACTGAGCCTGGGGATTTCTTTTCTTACTCTGTTTTCACATAATCCTTCACGTAGCCAACTTTCCCATCACTAAGAGAGGTCTGGACCTCCCAGATACGTCTACAGAACCCTCAATCTTTTGGATAGCTTAACTTTTTAAGGAACCTAGTGTTCATAATGGAAAGGATAAAGGAGATAGATTGCAAGTATAATTCAATTTCTGAAAAGCTTTCAGTTCTCTCCAACTACATTTTACTCAGCAAATTAGAAAATTGTGGACTTTTCTTATTTTAGTTTGAGAACAGCAGACTCTTCTTGGCTTATAGATATGGGATCAACCTCAAGGAAAAGACTATGCAGAATCCCAAAGGGAATTGTGCTGGGAACCATTCTATTTCAAGGTTTAATGGCTTCAAAAATGAGATGTAAAAATACATGGGCTAGGAAAAAAAATGGATAAGTTGTAAAAATAAGTAAAATTCAATGGGGAGAAGCACAAAACACATCCCTTACGGCTGAAAACTGTCATAACATTGACAGCAGTATCATGAAAAGATTATTTTGAGGGAGAATGGTAGGAGTTATTACTGGATAAATCTGTAAATCCTTCAGTAATTAACATAGTGTAAGGCAGTAGGAGTTCCCCCTACCGCTTAAAGAGTTTTCAATAGAAACCCCAAGTCAGCCAGCTGGTGGACCATCCCCTACAAAGAATTCTGCATTTCAGTGGAAGAAAATCCAGACTGAAGTGAGGAGGTATTTGTCTTTCACATCTTTTTGTTTTGCTTTTGGTTTTTGGTCCCGGGGATTGAATCTTGGGGCACTGTACCTAAGCTACTTCCCCCATCCTTTATCTTTGTTTTTTTTTAAATATTTTAAAGTTGTGGGCTGAGGATGTGGCTCAAGTGGTATCATGCTCGCCTAGCATGGGTGAGGCACTGGGTTCGATTCTCAGCACCACATAAAAATAAAATAAAGATGTTGTGTCCACCTAAAACTAAAAAATAAATTTTAAAAATATTTTAAAGTTGTTGATGGACCTTTATTTTATTTATATGTGGTGCTGAGAATCGAACCCAGTGCCTTATGTGTGCCAGGCAAGCTTGCTACCACTGAGTCACAACCCCAGCCCCAGTCCTTTATCTTTTATTTTGAGATAGGGTCTCCCAAAGATTCTGTGGATGGCCTTAAACTTGCACTCCTCTTGCCTTAGTCTCCGAAGTGGCTGGGAATACAGGCATGAGCCATTGTGCCAGGCTCTTTAACATCTTTTGTTCCACTAAGCAAAGCACCTGATAACTATTTGAATATACACCGTTTTAATAGAAATATTTAGGTATTTACAGACACTGCTATTGCTCATTTATATTTTTAAGGATCTAAACATTGTAGGAGTACATTTCATCTCTCTGACTTAAAACCTTAACAGAAATAATGTCATTAGGACGTAAAATTTATAAGTTTTGAGTACAGATTTTATTTCTACATTCATTAAAAACACATAACTGCAGAGCTCACTTGCAGTAGATGGTGCGATTGAAGGAGAGATCATTTTTAGCTGTTTTTATATAAAAAAAAAAACTGTTTCCCACCCAGTCTCCTTTCTCCTGTACAAGTGACCCCAAAGGCCTTGGAATGCTAAGGTGCTATGACTAAGTGCCATTGTGAGATGTGCGAGTTTCCTCCCGGGTTTATTAATAGGAACATGACTGCACCGGTGGGGCTGACACCCGTTCTTCCTTGCGGTGCTCAGGCCTTAATCAGGGTACAGCGGTCATAGGGTCACAGAGATAAGCTGAAACCCGGGGACCACCACTAAGGAGCAAGAAAATTGACTTAAGATGATGAGCTATATACCGAGGGTGGTATAAAAACTGCATCTTCCCACAGCTCAGCAAGAGCCGGGGCTCCTACAGGGTGAGAGCCTGGACCTGGCGTGGACAACGTCGGGGAGGCAGGCGAGCCCCCCTCCACGCCCCTCAGCAGCTGGTGAGGTGTCGCCTCAGACTCCCTCCCTGGATCACTCACCGCCCCAGGCCCAGCCGGGGATGGAGCAGGAAGCAGGAGTCCGCCGCCGAGCCGCACCCAGCCGGCAAAACTGAGCAGGTCCTTCCAGAACCTGACTGGGATTCGTGTCAGGGCTGTAAGGACACAGGTGGGACTCAGGGTTCCACAGCCAGCAGCCGGAAAACACCGGCCCTGGCTCTCTCCATTGGTTTCTCTGTTACCACAACTTGAAATTCTCCTGAGTTATTGGGCAATTAGCCGTCAATCATTGCAAAGCCTCCTGGGAAATGTAGTCCTCAACTAGCTCGCAAAGGACTCGAGTTCTGTGGTGCCCGGTTCCAAGTGCTTGACAAGTACTAAACCCATTTCTCGAGCTACTGAACCATGGGAATCGCCTCTCCAGAGCCGAGGACCAGATCCAAATGCTGTACCTCAGAGGAGGATCTACAAATGCGAAACTCCAGGTCTCACCCGACTACTGTGGAGCAGCCTGGTACCCTGGCGTTATCTCCCTGGCTCTTACACTTCGCCCTTACCAAGCAAGAACACCTCATCGCTCTGCCTTTCTGCAGATCCTTTCTGCCACGAGTCCTTCGCCTCACTCTGGGCAGCTAGAACCGGCAGGGGCTGTGTGTTGCCGGCCGAGTTCCACACCAACTTGGACTAGGCACAAGAAACCCCCGAGACCCGCCCGAGAAACCGTTAGTTAAAAAACAAACAAACAAATAAACAAACAACAACAACGAAAACAGACGTTCTGCTTTCTTTCACTAGCCTCACACTTCCAGGCATATTCCCTTTCCATTGATTCATACACCTATTAATAGAGAATGCAGATGAGGACGTCAACGGTAAGTATTGTGGGAAATGTGGTATTGCGTTCCAAACTGGAGAGGCTCCTGAGTCTTATGTGAGAGACAGTGAGCACTTTGGTGAGAGAGAAAAAGAAGAAGAAAAAGAAGAAGGAAAAGGACAAAAAAGGGGGAGGGGGACTTTTCTACTCTGTTAACTCAATGCAATGAAAAATAAAGTGTTTTGGTTTTGTTTTTGTTTGTGAATCACTCTAAGATACTTAGAATTACCAGACAAATGGCTACTGTGGAAAATTCCTTTGATGCTAATTCCACCAGTCCTTCAACAAACAGGCAAGGTACACCCTCCAACAAACACACATGGTACATCCTCCAACAGATATTTATTGGGAACACTCTATAAACATTCTGTATTTAAGATCATTCTGAACTCTGTGGTTACCCACAGGAATCAGCATGGCCCTTGCTTTCATGAAACTCACAGCCTAACAGGGGAGATCAGCCACAAAACATATTAAAATCAACCTGGGGCATAGTAGCATGTACTTGTAACCCCAGCTCTCTAGGAGACTGAGGAGGAAGGATCACAACTTTGAGGCCAGCCTGGGCAAAATAGCAAGACCCTGTCTCAAAATAAAAAATAGAAAGGGCTGAAGATATAGCTCAGTGGTAGAGAGCTTGCTTAGCATGAACAAGATCTTGAATCCAATCCCAAGTACCACCAAAAATAAATAAATAAAGTAATAATAAAATAAAAGATTAAAATGCCAAGAAATGTTTTTCTTTTTTCTTTCTTTTTCATACAGACAGTGGCATCTTAGTTATTTAGCTACATATTTATAGACATTTATAAGATAACCATTAGCATTTGGGGGATTTTGAACACTATAAGCATATATCTGGTTTTGGTTATCAGTTGTATTTTAGTTAAATGGAAGTGAGAAATTGTGTATATATATGAATATGTAACAATGAATTCCACCATTATGCATAATTATAATGTACCTGTTAAAAAACATGGGGAAAAATGAAAATGAGGAAAATGGAAATCTCACAGGACCTTAGGAGACCTAGAGATCACCAGGCCTCATGTGACTACAACATAGTTCAGGACCTGGAGAACTGAAGACATCTCCAGGCCCCTAAGGAGTCTTTCTAGTATTTTGTTGTCAGGGAGATTTTGTGGCTCTTCAATCCAGTCACAGTGAATAGGAAATGGAGATGAATGAAGATTCACAAAATCTGGCTGGTGTCTATTCCCTGCCTCTCTTTCATCCCTGTTTGTTCTCTCATCATTTCACCACAGAGCAATTATCTGGGAGGGGAAGCTTGATCTCACAAGTCAGTAAAGGAAATAAGACCTTGTATCCCAGGTGGCCACATAAAGAAAGGACCATGAGATAATGGAAGTTGAGTGCTTACTGGTGTGGGAGAAGAGGAGAAAGTAGAGGAGAGAGAGAAAGGATTTTTTTTTTTTTTTTTTTAAGATGTGGTCTCACTATATTGCACAGGCTGGTCTTGAACTTCTGAGTTCAAGTGATCCTCCTGCTCTAGCCTCTTTTGAGTATCAGGGACTGTCATCTTATACCACCCTGAGTGATGTATCACTAAATTATGAAAGTGAGGGTATATATCAGTTATTTGTTGCTTTGTAACAAACCATCACCAAACTTAGTGGGTCTATTTATTTATTTATTTTTGAGACAGGGTCTCACTGTGTTGTCCACATTGGTCTTGAATTCCTGGACTCCAGTGATTTTCCCCCTCAGCCTCCCTGATAGTTGGGACTGCAGATGCACAGCACTTCACCCAACGATTTAGTGGTTTTATTTTATTTATTTATGTTATGATACTGGGTATTGAACCCAGGGGTACTCTACCACTAAGCTACATCCCAAGCCCTTTTTACACTTTCTAAATTTTAAGGTAGGGTATTAATAACTTGCTTTGGCTGGCCTTAACTTGCAATCCTGCTTCAGCCACCTAGTTGCCGTTATCACTGGCATGTGCCATTGGGCCAGGATACTTAATGGTTTTATTTATTTATTTTTTTTTTTAAAGAGAGAGTGAGAGAGGAGAGAGAGAGAGAGAGAGAGAGAGAATTTTTTTTTAATATTTATTTTTTAGTTCTCGGCGGACACAACATCTTTGTTGGTATGTGGTGCTGAGGATCGAACCCGGGCCGCACGCATGCCAGGCGAGCGCGCTACCGCTGAGCCACATCTCCAGCCCCTACTTAATGGTTTTATATAACAAACATTTATTAAGTATCACTTCTGTCAGTCAGGAAACTGGAACAGTTTAGTTGAGTGTCTATGACTGACAATATACCATGAGATTACAGTCTAGACACTGGTTGGTGCTGTGGTTATCTAAGGCTTGCTCAGAGCCGGAGGATTTGATTCCAAGCTCCTTGGAGAAGCTGTTCCCACTTGTGGTCTCTTCTCACAATACAACTAATTTCCCCAGAGTGAGTGATTTAAGTGAGAAAGACACAGAAGTTATCTAATC
Source organism: Urocitellus parryii (assembly GCF_045843805.1). Lineage (NCBI taxonomy): Eukaryota > Metazoa > Chordata > Mammalia > Rodentia > Sciuridae > Urocitellus > Urocitellus parryii. Next base: position 132,413,536 of record NC_135536.1, on the reverse strand, counting down.
TTGTAAGTGATATACCATCATTTCTGCCATTCGTGATTGGTCACACCTTGATACAGTGTGGGAGAGGACTACAAAAGGACCAGGGGCCTCTCCCAGGAACTACATCCCCAGTCCTTTTGCTTTTTAAGTTCTGAAACAGGGTCTTAAAGTTGTTTAGTTTTTTATTAACTTGCTGAGACTGTCCTCGAACTAACAATCATGTGCCTCAGCTTCCCAAGAGAGGGTATATATTAATTATCTGGGATTACAGGCATGCACTACCACACGGAGCTATTAATGGGTTTAAAGTGCCTTGCTCTGTCAGACTCCTGTGATACCTCTTTAGGAAACTTACAGTAAAAATAAATAAATAATAAAACCTATATGTATGAGGAGTTAACTCAGAATGTCTCTATAATTGAACTAAGATTCTTCAGGAGATTCTTATTATTGTGCAGTTGTTCAGGTTACCAGGTAAAAATAAGTCTCGTTGGGGTTTTAAACAGACTAATTTGGGGTAAGTCTTAGTTAATTTAATGTTCAAAAGTCTTAGAAGAGGGTTGGGGTTGTGGCTCAGTGGTAGAGCGCTTGCCTAGATGCATGAGGCACTGGATTTGATCCTCAGCACCAAATAAAAAAATAAATAAAATAAAGGTATTGTGCCCATATACAACCAAAAAACAAACATTAAAAAAAAAAGGTCTGGGGGCTGGAGATGTGGCTCAGCGGTAGCGCGCTCGCCTGGCATGCGTGCGGCCCGGGTTCGATCCTCAGCACCACATACCAACAAAGATGTTGTGTCCGCCGAGAACTAAAAAATAAATATTAAAAAATTCTCTCTCTCTCTCTCCTCTCTCACTCTCTCTTTAAAAAAATAAATAAATAAATAAATAAATAAAAATTAAAAAAAAGGTCCTATGAGAGTTGTCTCTTCCAAAGTTTCCTTTCTACTTCTTCCTTCCCATGACATTTTCTAGGTATAAAGGGCCTGGTTCTCCACCCTGGGGGAAAGTGTCACAGGGAAAGGGGTATGGGGAGGTCCCCAAAAGGAAGAAGGAGATCTCAACTTGGTCCTAGCAGGTTCTTATGCCTCAGAAAGGAATTTCTGGACACATCAAAAGAGAAACAAAGATTTATTTAAGAAAGTAAAAAGATTTGTTTAGAAAAGCTATAGAGCAGGATATATACTCAAAGGGAGGAATGTGGGCACTCAAGGGTGAGGTGCTATTTTGGGTCTTGGGCTCTTTTTTTTTTCCCCCCATAGTTTTTTTATTGGCTGGGGCTGAGGATGTGACTCAAGCGGTAGCCGGCTCTCCTGGCATGTGTGCGGCCCTGGTTTGATCCTCAGCACCACATACAAACAAAGATGTTGTGTCCACCGAAAACTAAAATAAATAAATAAATAAATATTAAAATTCTCTCTCTCTCTCTTAAAAAAAAAAAAAAAATATTGGCCGGGTATGGTGGGGCATGCCTATAACCCTATCTGCTCTGGAAGCTGAGGCAAGAAGATCCCAAGTTCAAAGCCAACCTCAGCAATTTAGTGAGGCCCTGAGCAATTTAGTGAGATCCTGTCTTAAAATAAAATAAAATACATAAAAGGGATGGGGATGTTGCCCAGTGGTTAAACACCCCTGGGTTTAATCCCAGCTGCAAAAAAAAAAAAAAAATAGTACATGATAGTTATATATAATATTGGAGTTTGTTTCAACATAATTATATATGCATAGAAACTCTGTAAACAGTAAACATGAGAAGCATGTGTGTAGGGGGGATGATGTCAAACTGATGAGTTCAGTTTTCTTAATTGTAGAGTACAGGGCAGGTCATGGTGGTCTGGTTCTTTCAGGATTTCGAGATTGATGTCATTCAGTCAATAGATAATATTTGGAATATATCCCTATCCTAAGTTTCTAACAAATTTTCCATTGGTTTATTTAATCTAAAGATAATATATTATGTAAACTAGCAATGTATGAAGCCATTTCTTTATTTTTTTAAAGCTTATCTTTGACAACATTCTTTTTTTTTTAAGAGAGAGAGAGAGAGAGAGAGAGAGAGAGAGAGAAGAGAGAGAGAGAATTTTAATATTTATTTTTCAGTTTTTGGCGGACACAACATCATTGTTTTTATGTGGTGCTGAGGATCGAACCTGGGCCACACGCATGTCAGGTGAGCGTGCTACTGCTTGAGCCACATCCCCAGCCCAGATGCCATTTCTTATCTGGACTCACAATTCAACCTAAGATTCAAAGTTTATTTATTTATTTATTTAACAAATTCAGGCCTAGAAGTAAAAAGGCTTGGGGAGTAAAGGTAAGGGTGTTTGTGGAGCTTCTCATAATTAAATTACAGAGTTCCTCCCTTCCTTTCTACTTATCCTTATTATTTTTTATTTCTTTTTTTTTCTACTGGGGACTAAACCCTAACCCTAACCCTAACCCAGGGGCACTTAACCACAGGACTACATTCCCAGCCCTGTTTATTTATTTGTTTTAATTTTTTTTTTAAAGAGAGAGAGAAAGAATTTTCAATATTTATTTTTTAGTTTTCAGCGGACACAACATCTTTGTTTGTATGTGGTGCTGAGGATCGAACCTGGGCCTCACGCAAGCCAGGTGAGTGCGCTACCGCTTGAGCCACATCCCCAGCCCCTTGTTTGTTTTAATTTTGAGACAAAGTCTTGCTAAATTGCTTAGAGCTTTGCTAAATTGCTGAGGCTGGTCTTGATTGTGATCCCCCCCTTTTAGCCTCCAACTGAGTTGCTAGGATTACAGGTGTGCACTATGGTGACCCACACCTCATTTATTTTATCCTCTCAGAGGAAACTTGGTTCTCTAACATCTTTTCCATGAGCACTGACTCACTCCAACTGAGATTTAGCTAAACTCGCCAGATCATTGCATGGCCTCTGACCTCATCACAACCCTTATCGACCCATTTAAGCCTAGTGGCCTGTTCTCTTTGGTGCCCACTGAGGCTGTTACCCTGAAACTGTGGTGACAGTTTCTTGGAAGGCCCTTAGTCATGTGGGGATCATTTGGGCGACTTCTTAGTTTTCAACTTCAGTTGTTCCTATTACCCTCATTGGGAGCACTTGGAAATTTGTAGAACCCTTCATGCTACATAGGATCAAAGAAATCTCTGATTCTACCTCTGACTTAATTCAGGCATGGCTGCCATGTCTACTCTGCTGTACATGTTGGCTCAGGGGTACTCTGTGGGCCCATTTCCTTTAACAGTTGAAAAAAAGTAGGTGTTGGGGTGTACTTCAATGGTGGAATGCATTTGTAGCATGCCCAAGGCTTGGATTTGATCCTTAGCATCCAAACACAACAACAAAAAGTAGACTACAATTTCCTTTATTTCAGCTTCTCTTTTGACTTCTTCCTCACCCTTCCCTTCCCACTGACAGATTTCTTGGCCTACCTTTAACAGTAGAAGACTGTCAGGAAATATATCAAGGTGGCACATGCCTGTAACTCCAGCAATTTAGGAGGCTGAGGCAGGAGGATCTCAAGTTCAAACCCAGTCTGGGCAATTTAGTGAGGCCTTGTCTCCAAATAAAAAATAAAAAGGACTGGGGATATAGCTCAGTTGTAGAGCACCCTTGGGTTCAATCCCCAGAACTGCAAAAACAAAAACAAAAGAAAATTGTATTTAGCCAGGTATGGTGGCACAGGTGCTTGTAATTCCTGCTACTCAGGAAGTTGAGGCAAGAGGATTGTGAATTTGAGGCCAGCATGGGAAACAGAGAAATCCTATCTCCAAATTTTTTCAATTAAAAAAAAAAGTATATCTATAATGAATGGCACTAGCTAGTGTGGTGTAGCCAAATCAGGGATTTTTTTTTTCATATGTATTAAGAAGTCTAAAAGTGGGTAATACAGGACTGGTATAGCAACTCCAGGATACCATCAAGGACCTGGATGTCCTCTGTCTTTCTGCTTTGCCAGGAAGGTGTGTGGCTCTTGTTCTTGAGGTCCTATCCAATCATTGTGACTATATTCCAAAATAGAATATTATTCTGCCATTAAATACCATTAGCACCGAAGTTATGTCATAGAATATGGACAAATGAAAAATGTAGAAAAGCATATGGCAAAACATTTACAGAAAGTATGGTCCTATTTGTATGTGGTGAATAGCTGTCATTTGTCTACCAGTATACCTTTCTATGGGAGATAACATCAGATTTCTTTCTTTCTTTCTTTTTTGGTACTGCAGATTGAACACAGAGGCACTTAACCACTGAACACATCACCAGCCCTTTTATTTTTTTTATTTTGAGACAGGATCTCATTAGTTGATTAGGGTGTCACTAAGATGCTGAGGGTGGTCTCAAGCCTGAGATCCTCATTCCTCATCCTCCTGAATTGCTGGGATTACAGGTGAACACCACCACTCCCTGCTTGGCTTTTTCATTACAAATCAGCATCCTGTGGTTTGAATGGGAGTTGCCATCTTACCTGACTCTGTCTTTCCATCAAGTTTGGGTTAAAAAGTGGGCAATTGACCCAAACTGAACCAGTTGTAGAACCACGCCACTTTGATCATGATGAATTGTCAGGGAGAGCAAGTGACTTGAACAGAGCCTGTCAGTGATTTTCCCTGGGACTTTTTTTTTAAGGACTTTTTTTTTTTTTTTTTTTAGTTGTAGATGGGCACATCACCTTTATTTTATTTATGTATGTGGTGCTGAGGATCGAACCCAGTGCCCCACACATGCGAGACAAGTGCTCTATCCCTGAGACTTTTTAAACAGGAACTCTCTCCTAAGAAAAGGTATCTCTAGGAAAAAGCCCAGAGGAATTCCTTGGTGAGAGGAGAACTTGATTCAGGACCATCAGGATCCTTGACATATGTGTGGAAGAAAGAATCTTAGCATATGTCAGGAGAGGCACAGAGATTTACTTAGGAAAACAAGGACTATACATTCAAAGGAGAATATAGGCCATTCGAGAGTGAGAAATGTGCTTTCAGGGTTTCAGTTTCTTCTTTTAAAGGAAAACTGTTGAGGGGTGGTATTAAAAGGTATGTAGGTCTAACATCAGACTGATGATTGACTACAAGATGGTTTATAGTGCTCTGGTCACTCTCTTAGACTAACATGGTCTCCATTATCTGATTTGTAGATAACACTGGAAACTCCTAAATTATAGCTTTCTCAAAATATCCTATCTCTCTTTGCTTAATCTATTTATTGGTGGACTAATTAAAAGTGCAAAAGGTAATTATCATCAGTGAGTGAATTTATGGTTAACTTTAAGATTTATAGATTTCCCAGAAATTTGGGAGGTATAGGCCTGGAAAAATATGTGGAACTTAAAATTATATTTCCTTGTCCTTCCTTTATGTGTTCTTTCTACCTATTTTTTATTTCTTATATTCTACCTTAAAACCAAAAGAAAAAGATCTTTTTCTCTCTGGAGGTGAAAATGGGCATTCATAAGGTGTGGGCTATGGCTGTTGTGTTTTTATTTTATTGTTGCTGTTTTTCAGTACTGGTGATTGACCCCAGGGGTGCTCTACCGTTGAGCTACATCTTTGGTCCTTTCTATTCATTTTTAATTTTTATTATTATTAATTTTTTTTAACTGGGATTGAACCCAGGGATGCTTAACCACTGAGCTACATCCCCAGCCCTTTTTTATATTTTATTCAGAGACAGGGTCTCACTTAGTTGTTTAGGGCCTTGGTAAGTTGCTGAGGCTGGTATGGACTTGCACTCCTCCTTGCCTCTTAAGTCACAGGAATTACAGGTGCATGTCACCATGCCCATCTAGAGCAGCTGGATTTCCTGACAGCTGAGCTATAGTCTGAGTGAATGAGACTGACACAGAGAGGGGAAGTGGGGAGGAGAAGTTGAGAGAGATACCAGAGAACATTTGAGTTCTGGGTCACTGAGGCCAGAAATAACTCTTGACTTTTTCTTAGGTTTGTTTTATGTGTCATTAAACTTTCCTTCCTTACCTAAGCTTTGAGTAGTAAAATTCAGTCACTTGCATTTTTCTTTTCAATTTTAGAATTCCCCACTATGCACAATTTCTGTTTAAAAAACAAAATCCAACCATGTGTAACACACACACACACACACACACACACACGTAAACTCACATACATATATGTATACATGTATAGGAATAAGGTAAGATAGAAGACATAAAGATAGGTAGAAAGGAGACATGTGGGACAAAACAAGCGTGGCTATGATTTAAAGTCCACTTTCACATGGGCTAAGAGTCAAGATTTAAAGGTTACTAACAGCACTGTTAAATCAGTTATTAGACCTTATCCACAGGCCCACCAATGTAGTACTGTTTAAATTTACAAAGCAGGGCTGGGGATGTGGCTCAAGCGGTAGAGCGCTTGCCTGGCATGTGTGCGGCCCAGGTTCGATCCTCAGCACCACATACCAACAAAGATGTTGTGTCCGCCGAGAACTAAAAAAAAAAAAAAAAAATATTAAAAATTAAATTTACAAAGCAGAACACATTAAAAACAAAGAAGAAAATGACCCTTCATTCTGGTAATGGTCAACATGCCTAGTTACCAACACAAAGGAGAACTAAAAACACCTTCTTAGGTCATGTCTCTCCTGCAGATTTTACATGTATTTATATATGCCGAGTTAAGATATACCTAGCACATTCCTCTGCAATGCCCACGCCCCACCCTGTCTCTCAGAACATGTGCATCTTTCTTTCTCCCCATAAAACCAATCCATGCCTCACTTTGACCCATCCTTAAATTCCTTTTTCCAGCTATGGTCTGAGTCAAGGACCACCTTCATTTTAGGGGACCTCCTCAGGACACCCATCCTGGTGATAGGAATGTTTTTCTATATTCTTAGTCTTCTTCAATGAACACATTAGTTTTAATTCAGTTTAAAAAGAATTACCCACTTAAATCTACTCATTGTAAAGCGTTTAGATAATTTACACAAGAAGGAATAAATTAAAAACAAAATGAACAATTTTTATTCTTGCTAATAATAAAATAATAGCAAAATTATTTTAAACCCTTTTTAAGCTGAACCACTTCCAGGATAATCAAGCAATTCAACTCCTTGGTAGAAATTCCAAACAAAGCATGTAATGACTATACCTGAGTGATAAAAAGGACCAAGTGGGGATTATCATAAATTGGTACAATAATGGGAAAGTTATCTTAAAAATGATCCCTCTAAAGGCGGTGGTTGTGGCTTAGTGGTAGAGCGCTTGCCTAGCATGAGTGAAGCACTGGCTTTGATCTGCAGCAACATGTAAAAATAAATAAATAAAATAAAGGTATTGTGTCCATCTACAACCAAGAAAAATCTTTTTTAAAAAAATTATTATTTTTTAGTTGTAGTTGGACACAATACCTTTATTTCACTTATTTATTTTTATGTGGTGCTGAGGACCGAACTCAGGGTCTTGCATGTGCGAGGTGAGCACTCTACTGCTGAGCCACAACCCCAGCTCCCTCAAAACATTCTTTTTAAAAATGCTCCCTCTAGCCAAGTGAAGTGCCCCAGCCCTGTAATTGTAACCACCCAGAAGGCTGAGCAAGAGTATTGCAAGTTGAAGCCAGCTTCAGTAATTTAGCAATGCCCTAAGCTTAACAAGACCCTGTCTCAAAATAAAAAATAAAAGGTCTGGGGATGTAGCTCAATGGTAAAATGTCCTTGGGTTCGATCTCCAACTCACCGACACACACGCACACACACACACACACACACACACACACACACACACACACACAGCCCCCTCTAAACACATGAGATGCACTAACTGTTTGTAGTTCTAGCTGCTCTGGAAGCTGAGGCGTAAGTGAAATGTCCCCTATGAAGTTGGGGGGTCCTTCAGAAATGGAGAACAACTTGATTAAGCTGAGAGCAGAGGCTGAGGGGCTGCCTCCCTGGTCTGACAATACCAAGGAAGCTGAGAGTGGGAGATTGTCCCCAGCCCTGGCCTGTGTAGCACAGGCTAACTCCATTTGCACATGTATATTTCCTGTCTTTGGTCTCACTTTGCCAATTTTTCTCTTCCCTCAGAGCCTCTGAAGATGGAAATTTTATTCAAAACTGGTTTTGAATAAAATCCATTTTCCTGTCAATTTTACTCCAAATATTTGTAGAGCACCAAGTGATATAGCCTAGCACCCTGCTTCCCCAGCCACCATATATAATAGTCTGAGATTAGCATAAGCAAGAAAGCAAGACACACAGCCCCCTTTAAGGGGGAAATTAAAAAAAAAAAAAGGAAAGAAAGAAATTAAAAATAAAAAATAAATAAAAATGCCACCTCTTTGTAGATAACAGGTTAGTATGACATCATTTGATCATTTCAGGAGGGAAGGCTGAGAAGATTTCTAGAGAGCCTCCCCACCAACTCCTGCCAAAATCTTAAAACCAACTTCCTTTCCTGTCTCTGGAACCACACATCCCTATAAAAGACTTCTCGGTGTACTGAGGTCCCCATGAGGAACATTTTGGGACCTTCATGATTTTTACAAGACAGAAATGATCTGTTTAAACTTGTTTTTGAAATCACAAAGTCCTTCATCATGGCGAGTTTCTCATTTCCTCTAACAAAATGCTTTATTTTTTATGATTTCATAAGAAATATAAATTCTGTGGATTTTTTTTTCAGTTCTAGGACTCAAACTCAGGGCCCTGCACATGCTATGCAAGCACTCTACTACTGAGTTACATCCCCAGACCCTATACACTCATTTAAAAAAAATAGAAGTAAGGTAAATAGAAATGAAAAATCCGACCACAGGAAACACCTCACTATTAAAATATCTCTCCTGTAATAGAAAACTTGGACTGAGCAGAAGCTAGAGTTCAGACACCTCTCTGGAGAAGGGGAGACTCCTTGTTTTCCCAACTTCCTTTGGAACCCTCTAAATGTGTTGGTACCTGGCTTTTGTTATTATTATTTTTTTATTTAAAGGAGGAGAGAGTTTTGATGCAGATGTGCCAGGTGAGAAAAGAGGAGGATAATCCACCACATGACAGCAAATGAGAACAGAGGCTGCATAAGATGTTGGGTTCCATGGGATCTTTGGTACCATCGTGGGTCAATCTTGGCAGGCAATGCCATGCAACTCAGAATCTGAGGAAGAGAGGTTCTCTCCCAACCAGTCATAGACTGGGGTGGAACCAACATCCTTAAGGAAAGTAGCTGTTGCAGAGGCAGCAGGGAGAAAGAAAAGAGACTGGGAAGAAGGACATGGTTTGTTTTGTTCCTGTTGTTGTTGCTTTTTCTTAGTACTGGGGATTGAACCCAGGGGCACTTTACCACTGAGTTAAATTCTCAATCCTTTTTATTTTTTTATTTTGAGGCAAGGTCTCTCTAAATTGCTTATGGCCTCCTTAAATTGCTTAGGGTCTCCCTAAATTGCTGAGGCTGGTTTTAAATTTTCCATCCTTCTACCTCCGCCTCTGGACAAGTTGAAGACATTACAGGTGTGCAACACCAAGCCCTGCTGGAGGGACTTTCTGAATGTGTGACATAGTGCCACATCCGAGTTTTCTCAGAAGAGGAAGAACTTTCCAGGTGAGGGTGGGGAAGGACATTGAGTTCTTGCAGATTGGGAGATGGTGTTTCTCAAATTATTTCTCAAACTTTAATATACAATGAATCATCTGTGGATTTTGCTTTAAGGGGAACAAAACAAAACTTTACCTCACCCCTGTGCTGAGGATTAAATCCAGGACCTTTTATGTCAGGCCAGCACTCTACCACTGGACTACATCCCTACCCCTGATCATTTTGACTTTTAATGATGTCAATAGCAGCATTTAATTTATAGAGAATCTGTACAAAGATTTACAATAAATTCAAGGATTTTTGAGTGGTGCTTACTCAGGGAACAATAAAAAACAGATGGCATTCTCTTTAGAATATGACAATTTAAGCTGTGGGAACAAAAGGAAGTGTGTGTGTGTGTCGGTGTGTGTGTATGTGTGTGTGTGTGGGTGTGTGTATGTGTGTGTGTGTGTGTTCTTTTTTTCCCCAAGTGAGTGGTGATTAAACGCTGAAGTGATTTACCACTGAGCTACATCCCCAGCCTTTTACTTTTATTTGAGACAGGGTCTCACTAAATTGCCCAGGTTGGCCTCAAACTCATGATCCTCCCGCCTCAGTTTTGAGTAGCTGGGATATCAGACTTGTGCCACTGTGCCTGGTGCAGCACATTGTACAATGTTGGTTTTAGTTTTGTTGTTGTTGTTTGTTTGTTTTTAATTCACAGCATAGGATTAAAATTTGGGGGGTGGACTAGGAGTGAAATCAGTATCGAGCCTTTGTCTAGTAGATTCCCAGCTCTGAAATAAATAAATAAATAAATTTTAATGTTTTAAAGCCAGCTGGGTGTGGTGATGCATGCCTACAATTCCAACAACTTGGGAGGCTGAGGCAGGAGGATCTCAAGTTGAGACTAGCTTCAGTAACTTGGTGAGACCCTGTCTCCAAATTTAAAAATTAAAAGGACTGGGATGTAACTCAGCAGTTAAGTGCTCTGGGTTCAATCCCCAGTACAAAACAAAAATCAAGCAAGTGTACTAACTCAGTGATTTTTAGTTTATTCACAATGTTATGTAATCATTACCACTCTTGAATTCCAGAGTGCTTATATCACTCCAAAAAGGAATTTTGTACCAATTTTCTCCCAATTTCCCCCTTGTCTCTATGGATTTGCCTATTTTGGACTTTTCATATAAATGGAATCATGTAGTTTAGAGTCCACTATATACCTCACTTTTTTTTTTTTTTAAAGAGAGAGAGAGGAGAGAGGGGGGAGAGAGAGAGAGAGAGAGAGAGAGAGAGAGAGAGAGAGAGAGAGAATATTTATTTCTTAGTTTTCGGCGGACATAACATCTTTGTTTGTATGTGGTGCTGAGGATCGAACCCGGGCCGCACACATGCCAGGCAAGCGCGCTACCGCTTGAGCCACATCCCCAGCCCTATACCTCACTTTTTTGAGTTATCATTATATCATCAAGGTTTATCCATATCTAGCCTTTATCTGTATTTTGCTCCTTTTTATGACTTAATAATATTCCACTGCTTGGATAGACCATATTTTATCCAAATAATGTGTTGCACCAGGTGCAGTGGCACAGATTGATATAGGAGTTTGCATTTCAAATACATATTCTGATTCAGTAGGTTGAGGATGGGACCTGAGATTCTGTTTTCTAACAAATTCTCAAGTGTTGCCCAATAGTGTTGATTTGAGGATGACACTTTGAGTAGTGAGGATTTAGACTCTTTTTAAAAATTTATATATAATTTATATATATTGGACACAATACCTTTATTTTATTTATTTTTTTTATGTGGTGCTGAGGATTGAACCCAGGGCCTTGAACTTGCTAGGCAAGTGCTCTACCACTGAGTCACAACCCCAGCCTAGGATTTAGACTCTTAAGCCTACAATCTAGAGCATATGGATTTAAGATATTAATGCAAACATGAACCTTTGACATACTGGTTAAACACACTTATATACATTAAAAAACAAGAGTAAAATCATGCTGTGAATAGTATTTACTAACTCGTTTTTTAACTTAACCATATTTAAGGACAAAATGACTCACACAAATAAATGCATAAAAGGATCATGACCCTTCAGGACTAAATGCAACCAGTCTCTGAATCCCAGCCCAGGCCCAGTAGAGGCCCTATTACAGTAACCTCTTTTGAAAAGGCTAATGAAGTATTAATCTTTAGCTTGGAGTTCTGCCTTCATCCAAGCCATTACTCATCATGAGCACATGAAAGAACTTCTGTTTCACAGCTTCAACTTGAGCTTAGCAACTTTTTTTTTTTTTTTGTACCAGGGATTGAATCCAGGAGCATTAATCACTGAGCCACATCCCCAGTCCAGTCCTTTTTAATTTTTTTTTTTTTTTTGAGACAGGGTCTCAATGAGTTGCTTAAGGCTTCACTAAGTTGCTGTGGCTGGCTTTGAACTCTTGATTCTTCTGCCTCAGCCTCCTGAGTTGCTAGGATTACAAGAGTGTGCTACCACACCCATCTTAGCAAACATTTTTTAAGCACTAATACCTACAAGCAACAATATAAAGTCATATTAATTGTCATGAATGCTTATTCTAGACAATGGAAATATAAGATCTATGGTTTATGAAATTTGCTAATTGCTCTTCCTTATTATATGGATCTTTTCCGTTGGAGATGTGGAGGCCTTTTTATTTTGTTTTTAGATATTTTTTTTAGTTCTATTGGACACAATACCTTTATTTATTTAGTTGTTGATAGATCTTTATTTTATTTTTTTATACATGGTGCTGAGAATTAAACCCAGTACCTCGCACATGCCAGGCAAGTGCGCTTGCTGAGCCCCAGTCCTAGCCCTTATTTATTTTTTTATGTGGTGCTGAGGATCAAACACAGCACCTCACATGTGTTAGGTGAGTGCTGTACAGCTGAGCCACAACCCCAGCCCCTGTGGAGGCATCTTTTGTGAGAACATTTCTGGACCAAAGCTATCAAGAAACCTGTTGATACATATCAAACTAAATAAATTACATTGTTTTATTATGTGCCTAAATAAATTCCATTATTTCATTATTGTACCTAAATAAATTCCATTATTTCATTAATGTACCCCTGAGAAAGAGAACAGAACTGCTAATTAAACTGACACTGGTAAGATTAATCCTGATTACAGTAATGCCAAAAGGTAATAAAAGCCATGTCTTAGGATGAGTGAAACATGGCAATGTTCCCATATGTACCCAACATACTTTGTATGCCATTACAAATCCTATAATTGTCTTGCTTTTTGACCAGAACTCTGGTGATGCCTACTTTTATGGTGGCTGCTCCAAGTTCCTCATGTCCTGTGAGGGCATTTTAAAATAACAGCACCTGGTCTCATACCACCATCTCTTTCTGCCATGTGGGTTAATATATTACTGTTGATGTAAGACACCCCATGGACCACCTCAAAACCACACAGGCATACTGGCTTGCCCTGCAGGTACATGCTTGGCTACAGAGGATTCCACTGCTATCTTGAGTTCTAACTTTCTCTGTGGCTGCTGGAGGACTCAAGCAGCTCAACTATGAAAAAGGAGGAGGGCTGGGGTTGTAGCTCAATGGTAGATTGCATGCTTAACCCCCTAGATTCAGTTCCCAGCATCAAAAAAGAAATGAAGAGTTGACACCATGAGGGGCAAGTTTGACTGAGATGGCACACTGAAGATAAACTGATCCATCTCTTTGTTTCTGCACACCTCTCTGTGGCCCCACACACTATTTACAAATGCAATACTTTTACCCGACTTCTCAAAGATACACACACACACACACACACACACACACACACACACACACACACCAGGGAATGAACCCAGGGGTGCTTCCCACATCCCCACTCCCTTTTTATTTTTTATTTTGGAACAGGGTCTTGCTAAGTTACTTAAGGGCCACTCTAAATTGTTGAGGCTGGCTTTGAACTTGCAATCCTCCTGCTTTAGACCTCTGAGCTGCTGGGTTTAGAGGCCTGCACCACTGTGCCTGGATCAAAGATTATCTTGAGACTGAGGAAGAATTGTACTCACAGTTGTGGACAGCAGAATTATACTTGGCTTTATACTTTCCTTTCCTTTTTCCTTGCATTACTCTCCAATTGACTTTCACTCCTGTTTTCCTGAGGTTATATACCCCCATTAAATGTTAGTATTTCAGCAAAGCTTAGCAACCAGGCTAAATCATCATCTGAACTGACACATTTTGTGAGGATGGAGTCAGAACACAGGAAAACAGGGGTGTGAAGAGAGAAGATAGGTAGCAGGGGCATATTAGAATTTTTCAAGACATCAGTATCAGTACTGAATGATTTTTCATTCAAAAAAATGTATTAGATATAGAAGACTTTCTTATGCTGAGATGAAAAGCTACAGTATTACTTAAGAAGGAAAGAATAGAGCCAATATCTGATCTCTTAAAGACTAATAGTAATAATAATTAATGATAATAATAGCTCCTTGGACCCAGCATTTCCACCTCTAGGAATTTACCTAACAGATACTTATGAATTTGCATTAAAGATGTACATACAAGGGCTGGGGTGTGGCTCAAGCGGTAGCATGCTTGCCTGGCAAGCGTGCGGCCCGGGTTCGATCCTCAGCACCACATACAAAGATGTTATGTCCGCCGATAACTAAAAAATAAATATTAAAAAAAATTCTTTCTCTCTCTCTCTCCCTCTCTCTCTCTCTTTTTTTTTTAAAAAAGATGTACATACAAGATGATATTACAATCTGGGTGTGGTGACACATGCCTATAATCCCAGCAACTCGAAGGCTGAGGCAAGAGGATCACAAGTTCAAGGCCAGCCTTTAGCACGACCCTGTCTCAAAAAAAAAAAAAAAAAAAAAATCTGGGAATGTGGCTCAGTGGTTAAGTGCTCCTGAGTTCAATCCCCTGTGCCCGACCTCCCAAAAAAATCAAATAATTTTTTTTAAAAAGGAGAGAAAGAAAGAAAAGGAAAAACTGGAAAAGAAAAAAAGAAAAATGTAAAGGATCTATATACACATTTCTAAAACTCACTGAGTATCCCTGGAAGGATTCACAAGAAGCTGCTAAGAAGTTGGGCACAGTGGTGCACACTTGTAATTCCAGCTACTTGGGAGGCTAAGGCAGGAGGATAGAAAATTTGAGTCCAGCCTAGACAGTTTAACATGACTTTGTCTCAAATTAAAAAAAAAAAAAAAAAAAAAAAAAAGGCCGGAGATGTAGCTTAGTGGTAAAGTGTTCTTGGGTTGGATACCCAGTACCACAAAAACTCAAAGAAAACAGAGGAAAAAGGAACTGCCAACAATACTTACTTCTGGAGAAGGAAACCCGAGGCATGTGGCCTGAGGGACAGAGGTAAGAGACTTATTTTTTGTCTTGGTACTAGAGATTGAACCCAGAGATGCTTAACACTGAACAACATCCCCAGACCTTTTTATTTTGATACAGGGTATTGCTAAATTGCTGAGGTTGACTTTGAACTTGGGACCCCTAGTGCCTCAGGCTCCCAAGCCACTGGGATTATAGGCTGCTCCACCTGCCAGGCAGGAAGATCTACTTTGTACTGCTTATTTTATCTTTATTTTTTTAAACCAAGTATATTATTACCTAATTGCCTAATTTTCATAGAGTGCTTCTCTCTCTCTCTCTCTCTGAAGTGAGAACTGTTAGTTTCATCATTTTGCAAGGAGAAAACTGAGGTGTGACCTGTTCAGGGTCACACAGCTAAATGGCTGAGCCAGGATTCAAAACCAGATCCAGCTTCAAAACTGCACTTGCAGTTTTCTTTTTCTTTTCCTGTGCTGGGGATTAAACCCCAGGTGCTCTACAACTGAGCTACATTCCCAGCCCCCCTTTTAAAATTTTGAGACAGAGACGTGCTAAATTGCTAAATTTGACCTGGAATTTACCATCCTCTTGCCTCAGTTTCCCAAATCACTGAGATTATCAGTGTGCACCACCACGCCCAGCACATTTGGAGTTATCAGTTTTTCCTTCAGCAAAGCATGGTACATCACCTTCTTCCAGTCTTTTCTCATTTTTGTCCAAATTCACACCTCTGCACTCTCCATTCCATTCCTCTTCTCTGCTTTCATTTGTTAATTTTTTTTTTTAAATGGTACTGAAGATTGAACACAAGGGGCACTGTACCATTGAGCTACATACCCAGCTCTTTTTATTTTATTTTGAGACAGGGTCTTACTAATTTGCAAAGCCTGGTCTTTATCCTCCTACCTCCAGCTCTGGGGTCCTTGGAATTACAGGCTTGTATCACCATGCCTGGAGAAGCTGCTTCTAGTTTTTTTTTTTTTTTTTTGTGTGTGTGTGTGTGTGTATGGGGGGGTACTAGAGATTGAACCCAGGGGTGCTTAACCATCCATCCCCAGCCCTTTTATTTATTTATTTATTTATTTTTAATATTTATTATTATTATTATTATTTTTTAGTTTTCAGCGGACACAACATCTTTGTTTGTATGTGGTGCTGAGGATCGAACCCCGGGCGAGCCAGGTGAGCACGCTACCACTTGAGCCACATCCCCAGCCCCCCTTTTTATTTTTTATTTTGAGACAAGATCTCACTAATTTGCAGAAACTAGTCTTGAACTTGCAATCATCCTGCCTTAGCCTCCAGAGCCCCTGGGATTATAGGAATGCATCACTGCAACAAGTGCTGCTTCCAGTTTAACCTCCCAACTCCACCCTCCTAGTCATATTTCCCTCTTTCTCTTATACTAACTAAAACTGTCTTTTTTTTTTTTTTTTCCCCTTGCCTCGACCTCTTCTGCTTCCTTGCTTAATGTTCCTTTTCTATCTTTCCAAGCTTGGGTCTTCAACCATGTTCCTGCTAGTGGCCTAGAGTTCCTGTTCTCCAACTTTCAAATCTACCTACAGTATCATTCTCTAAGTGGGGGATTCCCCGCCATCTACTTCTGCAACTTTCAGGCTGACAAAAATGGTCTCAACATTACCCAGGCAGAGGGGTGTGACCATCCAGCACAGCTCTCACCCTAGTACCATCCTCCATTTTCTTTCCTCCCAGCTGTCCTGGGTCTTGCCATCTGACTTGCCTAAGGAAGCAAGGAGGAGATGGGAAAATAAAAGAGGAATGCAAAATCTGGAGCTAAGATCAGAGCTCTGGGCCACTTGCCGTGGGGGGAGTCTATTGTTCTGGATGTATTTCCCCTGCATTACCTTGCTTTGCTCTCTTCCTCTTTGAGACCTACTGGATTCTCTTATATATTCATAAAGACTTCAGCGTCACTAGGGAAATTATTCACAAACATTTTGAGAGTAAATTAAGAATTTATTACTAGAAACTAATGAAAAAAGTGATTGGCCCCCAGAAACTCTCCAACTACTCATAGGCATCTCCAATGATAAGGCCTTGAAAAGAGGGTGGGAAAATCTCCACACAAATACAAACAGTAGCATGTTTCTGGGAAGCTGAGGCAGGAAGTTGGAGGCCAGCTTGGGCAACTTGGTGGGACCCTCAGCAACTTAGCAAGATCCTATCTCAAAATAAAATTTAGAAAAGACCTAGGATGTAATTCAGTGGTAGAGCATGGCTCAGTAAGCATGAGTCCCTGGGATTGATTCCCAACATCCACAAAATAAATAAATAAGTAAATCAGGATGTTGTCCTACATATAGGATGTTCACTACTTTACAAAACTATATGCACAAGCTCCAGCACTGCAATACACATACACACACACACACACACACATTATGTATATATATAACATATATGTATATATGTTCATATGTGGCACAGATATTTGCTAAGCATGTAAAAATTGGGGGTTGCATTTTCCTTACTCTAATAAAAGATGCCAGAAAATCTCTTCCTGGGCAGTTGACTCCAAGGAATGTCCTCTTCCTCTAGGGGAAAGAAACAGAATTAGCTGTTATGATGATTTGGCTCTGCTGAGGGCAATCAGGTCCTACTGTCAGGGAAGGTGGGGGACCAGTAATGATCCTTTTGGGTGAATAGAGCATGGAAAGAAGAAGGTATGGAATACCCCAAAACTTATTGGAAGTCACTATTGGGGGGTTGGGGTATAATTTGGAGCTCTATGGCCCAGGAGGGAAGTAGAATAAATCCAATCTAACTTAACAGTTGAAAAACTCTAGGCAAGAAAGAGAAAAGTTGTTAGTTGTCTGGAACTGGTGTTCATCTAAGTCAGTACCGAGAAAACACTGGGGGTAATGTGCAGGCTCAAAGGGAATGGGTCCTGAAAGGTTAAAAATTAAGCCTGGGAACTGGTAAGGATCTCTTTGTTATCTGGTACTAAGAAAGAGGAATTCTTCCCAAGGATCTCCCAGGCCTGTGACAAGGACTGGCGGCAGTCACTTCGGTGGGAATCAGAGAGTGACACCTTGTGGTGGTTAAGAGTAATGGCAGAAACAGCCACAGCCCAGCTTCTAGGATGCCTGGGCTTTTCTCCAACAGGTGTGAATGTCCTTCGGACTCCTTCGTGTATCACTCAAACTCTGGTCCCCCACAATCCCAGAGAAGAGGCAGCTTCAACAAGTAGGTAAGTGGCTAATTCGGGTAGTTTTACTTCCATTTATTTTGGAAAAAAATTTAAATGCATCGTGATAGTTTGATCATATTGGCCACACTTAAATGAATAGGAAAAAAAAAAAAAAACAAAGAAAGGAAACATACCACAATGGTAACAGAAGTTATTTTGGGTGTTCAGTTTATGCATGATTTTTATATCTTTAAAAGTTTCTGTATTTTTAAAGTTTCAACATAAGCATGTGCTACTGCTTTTTAAAATATAATACAAAAAGTTTGAAGAAAAAAACCTCAATCCACTATTTTTGTTAAAAAAGAAAAGAAAGAAAGAAAAAGAAACCAAATCACTATTACCACTTTCTTGTAGATGCAACAAGAAAAATTTGTTAGAAATCTCTTGTAGTTTGCTTTTTTCATCCATCTGAAGGTCTTTCTATATATTAGAATATAGAACTTTTTTTTTTATGCTGGATATTGACCCCAGGGCCCTGTTGTATGTTCTATCGTGGAACTACATTCCTAACCTTCAATCCCTTTTTTAAAAATTATTATTATTGAATTCTGGAGGTATATATGTTCAAAATATTTTAACTAGGCTTTTGTCTATGAACATTTAATTTATTTTTATTCTATCTGTTGTAAGTACTGCTATAATAAACATTCTTGTAAACATGTTGGCATATTTTTATGATTATAAGATATATTCTTGGCAATAGAATTGCCCATCAAAATGACTACTCATTTATAGTATCACTGACAGTATGAGAGTGAATTATCTTCCTATTAACTCCACTGTGTACTATCACACTTTTTTTTTTTTGTTATTCATTCGACTTTATTTTTATTTATTTTTTTTTCAATTTTTTTTTATTATTGGTCTTTCAAAACACTTTTATTTATTTATACAGAAGATTGAATCCAAGGGTGTTTAAACACTGAGTCACATTCCCAGCGCTTTTTTATATTTTGTTTTGTGACAGGGTCTTGCTAAGTTCCTTAAGGCCTTTTACTAAATTGCTGAGAATGGCTTTGAACTCACAATCCTCTTGCCTCAGCCTCCCAAGCCACTGGGATTACAGGTGTATACCACTACACTTGGTACATTAATTAGTGAGGCCAGGCATGGTGGTCAATGCCTTTAATCCCAGTAATAGAGGGATTGAGAGAGAAGGATTGCAAGTTCAGGGCCAGCTTCGGCAATCTGGCACGGCCCTAAGCAATTTAGAGAGACCTTACCTCAAAATAAAAAATAAAAAGCACTGGGGATGTAGCTTAGTGGCAAAGTGCCTCTGGGTTCAATCCCCAGTACCTAAGTAAATAAATAAATAATTTTTAAAAAATAATAAAATAAAAATTATTAGTGAGGTGAGCCCTTTTTTCCTCTCTCATTGTGACTTTGTTATTATTATTTTTTTTAGATGTTGATGGATGTTTATTTTATTCATTTATTTATATGCAGTGCTGAGAATTGAACCCAGCACCTCACACATGCCAGGCAAGTAAGTGCCCTACCACTGAGCCACAACCCCATTCCTGTGACTTTGTTATCATTATACTTTATCTATTTTTTTCTGTCCAACTTTTGATCTTTTTCATGCTCATTTATATAAAGTCATAGTCAATTAGGAAGTAGCCCTTTGTTACATGTGTTGTGCATATTTTTCCTATTTTTAAATTTTGCTTTTGATTTCATTTATGGTCTTTGATGTGGTGCAAATATTTTTTTTATTTTGTGTATTCTAAATTATTGTTATTTTATTCCTGATTTCTGAGTGCATCTGTTTTATAATTAAAAGAAAATTCAAGTTGCTTGTGTGAGTGTGTGTGAAACAAATAGTAGTAGTAAAAGCCCATTAGGGAAATAGTCTTTGACACGAAACAATTCCTTGAGGAGGTTTCAATTTCCCAGGCCATGTGGCTTAGTAAATCGCATGGTTCTCGTGATTAGCAGCTTTAATATTTGTAATAGTAATGGCTTAGAAGCAGCAGTCTGGTTTGACAATCTGGTTAGAGACTGTCTGAAAGTTGCTTTTGGTTTGCCAAGTTCATTGCTTTTGCTGAAGGTTGCAATATATATTTTTTCCTTTCCTTTTCAATGGCTAACAGACTATTCTAGGCATAATTTTCTTCCTATTTACTAAACAATGTAGGGACTATGCCTATGTATTTAAAAATTCCACTTTTCCTTTTTCTTCCTGTCTTTATAACTAGTTTTTACTTGTAATAGGGCCATTGCAGATTATGGAGATAAATTCCTCTAGAGCACACTCTGTCCCAAGACACCCCTGATTCCACTCTTGTCTCTGTGTCTTGGCAAGGACCACCCCACGGGGGGCTGCTTCTGAGGCATTTTGTGCAGACCAGAACACACTTATGTCTTCCCACAAATATCCTTGAATAGAGCAGTTCAGAATAGGGCATGGGAACTGGCCAGAGGTTGTAAATGCATTCTCCTCCCTCTTCTTGGCACGAAGGGGGCTGGAACAGGGCCTAGGGTGTCCAGTCCCAGAGAAGCACAGGCCAACATAAGACAACTAAGAGAAAAGCCAGCAGCCCCCAAGGAGTAACACAAGGTCCAAAGGCCCAAAGCCTAAAGGCCCTTCCTCAGTCGCACTAAATGCAAACCATTAAGAAAAAGCAGGAAAACATACTGGCCTTGGGGGATGGAAAAAATTTCACTCTTAAAAAAAGTTATTATTTTTACATGGGTATATGTCATGTGATACTTAATTTCCCAATCGTTCAGTGATATTTTCTTGGACTGAATTTCACTCTTCCCTCTTTAAAATAAATATTTCCCTGATCCCATTCTCCAGTTTCCTCTTTCTGTCGGGGCCTTCATATGATAAGAGGCCCTTTTCTTTAAGCCAGTCTAACCACTTTTTCCAGATTGTTCATTTAGTCTTTCCCCAGTCACATTAAGTGGCCCAGGGTCTATGGCCTAACTAGCAAAAATGAGATATCCCACTGTGCACAATCAGAAGAGACTTTTTTCCTGCTCTGAAATTGAAGAAGTAGATTATATTAAGAAATGATGATAGAGGTCTTAGGTAGAAACAGGTACTTGCACCCTCAGGGCCCAAAGCCCTCTCTACTTCAATGCCTGCTTAGGATCATTGGCCCTGAAGATGATCAGATATTAGGGAAAGCAGGTTCTCCCCATTCCTACAGTCATCATCTCTATCAATTCTGATTGAGCAAAGGGTCTGGAAAGTCTTAGGCTGGGCATTTCTTGGGGCAACATCCCTTTGGCATTTAAAGATAAGTAGTGGCACACATAATTTTTACCTGTCCAGTTTTTCTGAATTGGCCTTTAGTCTCTGGAATGGAGAATCTGTCTTTTTGTGATTTAGTAAGGAAAGTTAGGTGCCAAACTGAAATAGAAAACTTAAAATGCTCTTTCTTTGCGTTTGGAAATCAGAATGAGGAAGACAGAAAAACAGAAATGGCTATAGTATCACCAGGGTTCCTAATGTGGGCAGGATGGACTGTTTATTACTTTTTATTTATTTATTTTTTTATATTTATTTCTTAGTTTTTCGGCGGACACACATTTGTTTGTATGTGGTGCTGAGGATCGAACCTGGGCCTCACGCATGCCAGGGGAGCGCGCTACCGCTTGAGCCACATCCCCAGCACCCATGGATGGACTGTTTATGATAAGAGGTTGTTGTTGTGGTTCTTAGGGCCTTATACTTTGTTTCATAGTTCCCAACTATTCTCAAGCTGGATCTTTCAGCTTCCATCCAACCTAAGAATTTCTTGACAGTCATTCATTAAGTCCCTTTTGCTTAAATTAGCCAGAGTAGTTTTCTGAAGCTTTAACCAAGAATTTCCCTTGCTAGGACAGAGCTTCTTTGATTTGGCCAATATAGAAAGAAATTACTTAGAGAAGAAACCCTGAACTTGGCTGAGTTTCTGGGATTGCCCTACAGTTCTGGGCTAGTCTTGGTAACTGGCTTGGGTACCAGAGCCCTTCTCAATTGGATCATTATGCCAAGAATTTGTCTGAAACACGGCTTGCTCTCTGTTACCTCGGACAGTTGACATTGGCCAGGACCAGCTTCCCAAAAAATCAGGCCCAGAGCAGAGACATCTGGCTTTAGGACTCTCCTGTGGTGAGTTAGTGCCTATTCTTATGGCCAATTGTTGACTTGGGATGGGAGCAGAGATAAATGGACTTGGGCTGCTGGAAATTTTCAGCTGTGCATCTCCCTATCCCCTCAAATCCTTTGCCTTTTGCGTGAAGTTCATTGCTCTTAAGGATAGAAAATTGGAGATACAAATCTTTGTTAATTCAAGGTCTTCCCCCAAAGTTGCCAAGGTCTCGGCTTGGCACAGAATCACGAGCCACCACACACCTTGTAGATTCAAACAGCAATCCTTTATTCCCGAACTCACACCGCCTCCACACAGGTTCAGGGGCAATCTAAAATCTCTCCGCCCAATTTACCTACTCCAAGAGGCTTTTTCCAAATCCCATTTGAATCTCACGAGAACAAGCAGCAGGAACACCCTAATCCCAGCAGCAATAATCTTCAACCTCCAACTTCCCTAAAACCCCTATTGTCTTAAACTCAAGGAGCGGGGAAACTTCCTCAAACCTGATCAGCTCTAAACCAGGATCCGCCCTGGTCTTTGAGCAAGGTCACCTTACTAAAGCATACATGCAATGTCCCATCGAATGTCCTCTAAGCAGCATGGGGTACGCTGGCAAGGAAATTTCCATGCGTCATTCCTACTTGGCAATGACCCTCAGCACAAAGTCATCATCCTTAATCATTTTTCAGATCTCCTAGGAATGCTGACAACTAGAATAAATGTTGGCCAGGAATTTGCTTCCAGAAACCTTAGTGTAGACTTCTCAGTGTGGCCTGGAGGTGGTGCTGTTTGCTTGTTAAGATGCTACTAGGGTGTAGCTGGCTATTGGTGGCGGGATTCAATCCAGTCACCCAATGGCAAAAGCTGAATGTTACTTTGCATCTTTGTATTTGAATTAATTAAGAAGGTTAATTAGTGAAAAACATGT
Organism: Urocitellus parryii; assembly: GCF_045843805.1. NCBI lineage: Eukaryota > Metazoa > Chordata > Mammalia > Rodentia > Sciuridae > Urocitellus > Urocitellus parryii. The sequence continues at coordinate 132,390,463 of NC_135536.1, read as the reverse complement.
GAATTTCAAATGATCTTTGGAGTGGGGCAGAAGACTAACACAAAACTCAGAATCTATAAAAAAACAAGATTAACAAATTTGACCACATGAAAAATTTTTTTAAAATATATTTTTTTCTTTTTTGAGTTCCTTCCTTCCTTCCTTCTTTCCTCCCTCCCTCCCTCCCTCCCTCTCTTTCTCTTTCTTTCTTTCTTTCTCCTCGACCTCCTCCTTCTTTTTCTTCTGTTCTGGGGATTCTTTGCCACCCTAACACCCCCTTCCCCCCCCCCTTTAACTTTTGAGACAGGACTTGTTAAATTGCTGAAGCTAGCCATAAACTTGCGATCCTCCTGCCTCAGCCTCCTGAGTAGCTGGTATTACAGGCATACATGCACAACTATGTCTGGTGAAAAATTCAAATTTCTAAATTTAATAAACCACCAGAAAGTAAACAGCAAACTGAGAAAAATAGCAGCAACTTCTGCAGCAAAGGAATACTTTTCTTATTATACAAAGAACTTTTACAAATAAACTTGATTTAAAAAATGGAAAAGAATGTAATCAATTCACAGAAAATAAGATTAAAGTCACTAGTAAGAAATGAAACACTCTTAAATAAACAAAATTTAAAAGCAAGCCGAACATGGTGGAAAAATGCCTGAAATCTCAGTTACTCAGGAGACTGAGACAGGATAATCACAAGTTCGAAGCCAACCTGGGCAATTTAAGGAGATTCTGTCTCAAAATAAATTTAATAGGGTCAGGGATATAGCTCAGTGGTAGAATGCAAGTCTATCATGCACAAGCCTGGGGTTCAAATCACAATACCCCAAAACAAATATACATAAATGCAGCATTTGATTGTGTGTGCCTCCAGTAATTACTCTGTACAAACACATACAATTATTCTATCACAGACCATTAAGAGTGTGTTTCTCTCCTTTCTTAGATTCCCACTTGGGTTTCCGGGAAGTATTTCCACTGTTTTTATGTAGTGTTGGGGCAATTATTTCTTCAGCAGCACCAACCATGGGAATACCAAGACAGAAGTCAAACTCTTACTCCTACACACCCACTGCTGAAATTAACAAGCAATTCTGTAAGAACAAACGGAGCTGTCAAACAAGTATGCTTGGGAAGGTATCTCAGAGTAGGTAGGTGATGATGGGGCAAGCTTCAAGAAGGAGGATCGGAAAGATAGGAGGCAGTGAAGGCGGGGCGGGGCTTTCCCCCGACGTAGAATCACCACGTGTGACAACAAAGGGGTGTGCGAAAGCTGGGTGCATGTGCAGAGTTGCAAGTTGCGGGGAGAAGAGCCAGGGTGAGCGTTGAGTCGCGTTTCCTGCACGGATCCCTTTCCTGTTCAGAGTCTGTACTGGCCTGTCTGCGGTGCCAACATCACTTGCCATACAGTTCTCTGCTGAAAAGGACTTTCCCCCCATCCAACTTTCACTTTTTATAGACAAATACAGGGAGGACTTAGAGAAGTGAAATAATTTGTCTCAGGGTACAGTCTTGGCCACACTGGGGTACCGACAACCAGTCCGCGGATTTTTCTCTATTGCCTTTGGGCACCGTCTAGGCTATCTACCCCTAACTCGCTCCCGGACGGTGATTTGGTTGTCTTCGGATGCACTACATCTCCCATAATGCCTCGGGCCCAGTCTCCCTCCCGCTGATAGACTGAGCACTGTCTCCTCCAGTAGGAGAGCAGAGTTCCCAGGGGCCATCCTCTACAGCCAATGAACATGGCAGAGGGCGGGCCTCTCCCGTCCATTGTTCTCTGTGCCCCACGGGCTTGAGCTGAGGTGAGTTCAGAGGGGCCGGGCGAGCCCGAGGGCGCTTTTGCGCGAGGAGCGGTCGCCTGAGCTAGACCTGGACTCTGGGGAGGTGAGCTGGAGAGGCAGGCCTGAAGTCGCGTGGACCGGGGAACAGCCCGCGGCGAGGATAACGGGCCTGCAGCCAGCTGCGGCAGCCTGCTGGGGGAGGGGCGTGGGTACCCTGTTCGTGCCCGCTGCCGGGCGCTTGGAGTTACCCGCCGGGCTCTGTGAACCGACTGGGTCTTTTCTCCCCGGCAGAGTTCCTTTCACATCCAAGCGGAAAGCGCAGGATTTTGAACTGGGAAGGGATGTTTGACCACGTCCTGTGCAGCCTCCTCATTGTACAAGTGGGGAAACTGAGGTTCAGAGGGGGCGTGTCTTGTCTTGGCTTAGACGGCGAATTGGGGGTCTCGGCACATTGTACCCGGTTCCCAATTAAGAATTCTGTTATATTTGCATTTCATCTAGTCATTTGGGTAAATACACGTTGAGAGCTTCGGTTTTCCCACTAGCTTTTCTTTTTGTTGTTGCTATTGTTTTTAGGTTTTCTTTTTATTATTTTCTTTAATAATTCCAGGGAGTGTTATTCGAGTCTTTATGATGTTATGCTTTTTGAAATGTTTTTTATTGCTTTAAAAATATTTCATTTAGTTCTTTGTAATTCTAGGTTTCTCAGTATTGAGTTGCTGACCAGGTCCTCCTTTTTACTAGTGTGTGTTTATATTTAAAGGGAATTGGGTTCTTACTGTCTATGGTGTTTTACCTTTCTGGTTTTCTTTTTATACGTTATTTTCATATCAGGAGAATTATCTGAAATCATTAATGATTAATAATCTTTGTCAGTGTAATTTTAAAAAATATTGGGCTGGTGATGTAACTCAGTGGTAGAGTGCTTGCCTAGCTTGTGTGAAGCCTTTTGGCTTAATTTCCGTTGAGCCCCTTCCCAGACAATACCACCTATTATCATGTTAGATGTATGTATGTATGTATGTATGTATGTATGTATTTATGTGATGCTAGGGATTGAACCCAGAGTCTTGCACATGCAAGACAAGTGCTTTACCACTGAGTTACTCCTAGAATACCTTTTAATATATTCTATTGTATAGAGGTGCCATTGATTTTTAACCATTTCCCTGCTGCTGGATTCCTCACCAGCTGGATGCTGGGGATTGAACCCAGGCCACTCTATCCCTGAGCTACGTTTCCCTGCTCTTTTTATTTAATTTTAAGACATTGTCTCACTAAGTTACCGAGGCTGGCCTCTAACTCACAATCCTACCTCATCCTTCCAAGTGGCTTTTACCACTATGCCCAGCACTCCTACTGCTAGAGTTTAAAGGTTATCAACTTTTTGCAATTAGAAACAATGCCATGGTTGTGTATCCTTGCAAATAAATTTCTCTTTGCAAAAGATGTTATTTTTTTTAATTAATTACTTATTTATTTTTTACATACATGACAATAGTGGAATGCATCACACTCATTATTACCCATTTACAGCACAAGTTTTCGTAACTCTGTATGTAAAGTATGTTCACGCCAAATTATGCCATTATACACGTACTCTTTTTTTTGCATTACAATTCTTTTTTTTCTTTCTTTTTTTTTTTTTTTTAAAGAGAGAGTGAGAGAGAGAGAGAGAGAGAGAGAGAGAATTTTTAATATTTATTTTTTAGTTCTCGGCCGACACAACATCTTTGTTGGTATGTGGTGCTGAGGATCGAACCTGGGCCACACGCATGCCAGGCGAGCGTGCTACCACTTGAGCCACATCCCCAGCCCTGCATTACAATTCTTAATACACATATATGCCACAATTTTTCATATCTCTGTTTGTATATAAGGTATGTTGACACCAACTTCAAATCTTCATATATATAAAAATGTTATTTTAAAATTAAACTCTGTACTGAACATGTGTAGATTTTTTTCTTGTCAACATTTCAGTACAGATAACAACTATTTGCGAAGCATTTACATTGTATTGGGTATTATGTGTAATCTGGAGACAATTTAAAGGTATACAGGAAGACATGCACAAATTATATGCAGATTCTATACCATTTTATGTAAGGGACTTGAACATTCAGATTTTGGTATCTGCAGGGGTTCCTGGAACTAGTCCTCTAAGGAATCTGAGGGACTAATGTACTTTAAAATATGGTAATGATGGGCTGGGGATGTGGCTCAAGTGGTAGTGCGCTTGCCTGGCATGCGTGCGGCCCGGGTTTGATCCTCAGCACCACATACAAAAAAAAAAAATGTTGTGTCTGCCGAAAACTAAAAAAAAAAAAAAAAAAATTAAAATTCTCAAAAAAAAAATAAAAAATATGGTAATGAGGGCTGGGGATATGGCTCAAGCGGTAACGTGCTCACCTGGCATGCGCGGGGCGCTGGGTTCGATCCTCAGCACCACATAAAAATAAAGATGTTGTGTCCACCGAAAACTAAAAAATAAATATTAAAAAATTCTCTCTCTCTAAAGAAAAATATGGTAATGATGCTTGAGATACTGCCTTCCTTTCAGTTAAATTAAAAGAGCCTCAGCATCTGATCCATTGCTAATCCTTAAGATGTCCCCATAAGAAGGATGAGTATTATTATCTATATTTATTAGGTGGTCACTGAGATCGAGTGACTAATTTGTGTGTTAGGTCAGGTCAAGGTCATTTACTCTGCAGCAAGTCTGAACTGATGGGCAGGAAAAGTCAGTCCTTTTTTTTTTTTTTTTTAGAACATTGCATTTCTGATACTTATTCTTTGGTTTTGAAAGAACAGTGTTGTATATTTTGTGCTGGTGATACTTCTTTACTTCTTACCACAGAGAAATATATTTTCAAGAATAAGGAATTCTTCTTTTAAGAGGGCCAGGAACTTCTTTTGGTTTGGGGCAGTAAGAATCAGTTGGTGACCTGACCTGGGCTGCTATGAGTTAGATTGCTTTAGGACACTTACTGATTCTGGTTCTCTGTCTTATGTCTCAGCAGGTCTTTTTGTTGAAGGAGGGAGGTGTTTTCTCAGAGAAGTGTGGCTAGAGAAGATTGACGTTCAAGGCTTAAAAGCCTGAGTGATCACCCTAGAAGGTGGATAATGGCTGCAGACACGCCAACAGTGACCACTCCTCTCAGTCCTTTGGTCCAGGTGCCGCAAGAGGAAAACAATCAGGAGGAGGAGGTCACCACTATGATCCTGGAGGATGACTCCTGGGTGCAGGAAGCTGTACTGCAGGAGGATGGCCCTGAGTCTGAGCCTTTTTCCCAGAATGCTGGCAAGGGCATCCCTCAGGAAGAGGCAATAGCTGGGGGACCACAGGGTGCACTTGGTCGCCTCCGAGAACTCTGTCGACGCTGGCTAAGGCCAGAGGTACATACCAAGGAGCAGATGTTGACTGTGCTTCCAAAGGAAATTCAGGCCTGGCTGCAAGAGCATCGACCTGAAAATAGTGAAGAGGCAGTGGCTCTTGTGGAAGACTTGACTCAGACCCTTCGGGACAGTGGTAAGATGCAGAACCTCATAAGGAGAGGGTGAAAGCACCATTCCTAGGTGGAGAAATGTGATGTTTGTGGAGGAGTAGTTGATATATAGGATGGTGCTCTCCCTCTGCTCTGTGTACATGGCAGACAGGGTGTTCATTATCCTTTTAATGCCAACATTGAGTGCAGTGGTAGCTACAAAATTTCAGTACAGGAGGGGCTTAACAGACCATTCCTGGAGCTACATTTGCACAGTAAAGCCAGTTTTTTTTACTTACACGTTTATTTGGAGTGGTTGGGAAGTGGATAGAGGTAATGGGGAAAAGAGTTGACATATAATCCTTTGCTTGGCATCTTTTCTAGGTTATATAACAAATATTCAGGTAGTTCCAGCAATTAGAAAAGAACAATCTAATTTTTTCAAAGTGATTATTTTTATGAATCCAAGATAAAAGACAAGTAAACCAGCTAATACCAAAGGACTTTCTGTGGTATAAAGTCATCCTGGACTCTGAGTAATTCCAAATTTGAACTCTTTATAATAGTTACTGTTTGTTTCCTGTGTTGCTAGTAATTTCCAAAATCCTAGCATGCCATTCAACTACTGTGTCTCCATTTGGCCTTCACTTGACAGGATGTGATTACCAAATATTTACTCCAGGTCTACCTGTGTCATTAGGACAATTTCAGGGCCCAGGGAATATAACTGCTTTTGCATTGACCAGAACTTCAGGGGTTAAGAGTGTGGAGAGGAGAGGGGGAGAGGTTAGATCAGAGAAATCTTTACAGATGACATGAAAAGTGAGGGAAGGTTGCAGGATGAAGTAGTATTTGGAAAGTCATAGGGCAGGGAGGAGGCTGAGGCAACTGAGAAGGGTGGTCTTAAGCCAAGGCTTTAAAGAGAGGGAACCAGCGTAGTGTCTTCCTTCAGACGACAGTGAGAAGGCCTGGCTGATGGGAGTGGAAAATGTGTTTTTAGGAAGTGGTAGGGATTTGGGGGAAGGGTAGATGGAGATTTGGACCGAAAGTAGTTGACCTCAGCAAGTTCTTGAACCAGTGGCCATAGGAGGAAGCTGAGTTTGGCAACCAGGATATAGGTTTGATTAGAGTAGGGAGAGCCTAGTTGGGCAAGGTGGTGTATACTGGTACTCCTAGCTACTCCCAGCTACTTGGGAGGCTGAGGCAGGAGAACTGTAGGTTCAATGGCAGCCTCAACAAATTAGTGAGACCCTATCTCAAAATAAAAAATAAAAAGGCTTGGGGATGTAGCTCAGTGATAGCACAACTATGGGCTCAATCCCTAGTAACACACACATGCACGCACACACACACATAAACACACAAAGAGTGGGAAGAGGGTAGAGACAGAGAGTAGCCAGGAAGCTAGCTAGTTATAAGGTATACAATGATGAGGGTCAGGCTAAGATATGAATAATAAAGGAAGTGGAGATTGGACACATTGGAAAAAGAACTAATGGAATAATAGTAGCAATCACTGGCATTTATTGAGTTCTTTTTGTAGGCTAGGCAGTGTGCTTAACATCTAATAGGCAGAACTCCTATAAATTTCACCAGCTTGGAAGATAAGCAGGGTTATTATTACCAGAGAGGTCAGGTGACTTTAAGATCGGCAGCTAGTCTGAGGCAGAACTAGGATTCAAATTTATGTGCCTGAGAACGTGGTGCATATTCTTAAGCATTTCATCACATATCTGATAGTGACAGTTTTTAGTGGGGTGTTGGAAGGGGGGGATGCAGAATAGGAAGACAAGGGACTAACTCAATAGCATCTAGTCTGGAGGATTTAGAAAACTGGCTGGGAGGGAAAGTAGTGGTGGTTTGAGGCAATCTCCTGGGATCAAGTAATATAATTAAAGTCATCTTCTGGTGAAAGGGACTGACAATGAAGGCCAAATGTGACCCAGTACTGCACTAGATACCTTACATGTGCCCATTTCACTAAGAATTCTGTGAGTTGGGTGGATAGGAAATGGAAGCTCAGCAAGGTCATGTTTATTAAGTAGTGGAGCTGGATTAACTCAGGAGTTTGGTAGGTCCTGTATTTTATTTGAAGTAAGTACTGGATTTTCTTTGGCCCAGAAAATAACTTTGTTTTCTTTTTTGTAGTGTTGGGGATAGAAGCCAGGCCCTTGAACATACTAGCTAAACACTTTTCCACTGAGCTACATCCTCAGCCCAATAACTTAGATTTTTATTATTTCTTTTAAGAAGGTATTCCAGTGACTCAGAGGCTGAGAAGAAGGAGTTCAAGGCCAGCCTTGGCAACTTAAAGAGACCCTATCTCAAAATAAACAACAAAAGGATTGGGGAGGTAGCTCAATGGTGGAGCACCCTGGGTCCAATCCCTAGTACTCCCCGCCAAAAGAAAGAAAATCCTTTCATTCTGTTTCTGAGTTTTGTTACTTGCTTCTTTATGGATGGGACAAGTTTGTAATGAACTTCAAGATCTCCAGCAGATACTACAGAGAGACTGAGTGCTTAGGAGAAACTTCTGGGTTGGTTATTTAGTTGGGGAGATCACAGAGCAGAAGTGATTACAACCCTCAACCCCTGGCTCATTGTAGAGTCTTTGGTGCCTTTCTTCTTTCACTGGACATCTGAAATGGGGACCCCTCTCCCCGCAGAGGAGTGGGTTTGTCCTCTGACTTCTGACTTTGAGATTGTCTTTGTTGGTCTTTCATTTATTTAACAAATTCTGCCCACTTTCCTCATAGTTGTTTACAGGAATATCTGTACTTTATTTCATCCTAGCTCAAATATTTACCCAGCACAGGACATTTCAAGGCCTGGTTAGATGGTGGTGGCTTAATGTTTGACTAATAGGCACTTCCAGATGCTCACATTTAAAGTCTTTTAATTTCAATTAAGATCAGACTTGTAGTACTAGTTTACATGGTAAAGCTCATCTCTATTTTTGAATGTTTCCCAAGGACATTTTAATCTCATACCCAGTCCTAATTCAGGCTCTTAGGATTTCTTACTTGAATTTTTGCAGCAGCCTGCAAAACTAAGTTCAAACTGAACTTGCCTTCATTCTTTTTCCCCTTTACTGCAGCTCTTCCACTCCTGCTAGGGTTATCTGCTTAAAAAATCTTCATGAGTTCACCAGTGTTTACCAAATCAAGCATGACCTCCTTGTTCTGTGTAGAACCCATGGCTCTATGTGACCTGGTCCAGTCCTCTGCAGCCTGGTTCCTTCACTGATCCCTTTGCTGTAGCCCTTGTCCCATTCAGATAAGATCTTGCTGTTTCTTGAACACAGCGTGTACTTTCTAGCATTGACTTTTGCTCCTGAATTTTTGTTTGGAATGTCTTTGTCCCATCTCTATAGGGTGAAATCCTGGTGTCCTTTGAATTTATTTATTTATTTATTTATTTAGTTATTTATTTATTTATGACACTAGGGATCAAACTCATGGCCCTGAGAATGCTAGGCAAGTGCTTTACCACTGGGCTGCATTCCCCAGTCCTGAATACTCACTCTTGGAGACCCTCTCCATAAAGTCATCCCTAATTCCTTTTCTCTCCCATCCCCAGTTGCATGCACATGGAAGTGTCTTTAATCATATTTCCCAGGAATTGGATTCTCCTTCTCTTTTGGCTTTTATCATGGTCCATCTTGTTTTCTATTTTCTATTCACATTTTCTATGTGAATACTCATTTCTTCTAGGAACCTGCAAAATCATGGAAAGCAAAGAATCTGCTTTTCTGCCTCCTCCTTTTCCTCCTTTTCCTGTCCTTTTCTTCTCTCTTGTCCTCTCTAACAGTGCCCCACAATAATGGGAATTTTGTATGTATTCTTGGGATGAATAACTGAATCCTCCCCCCCGCTGGAAGTTGGGAGAGGTTCATCAGCTCAGCCCATGAAAGAGGCAGACAGACAGCTACCTCATTCCAGCTTCATTGGTGGAAACAAGGAGCCCGACATCTGCTTTTTCTCAAGAAATCCAGGCTAAGCTTTTATTTTAAAGCAAAATGGGGTCAATCTCAAATTCAGCAACATATAACCAGGGATACTTCTGAATCTGCAAAAAGGAATAAGTAGACTTCAGTTTAGACCTAGGGAAATACTCAGGCCAGTAGATAAGTCAGGCAGCTTAGTCCTGTAAAGGAGCACTTACTCTTAGCCTTCAGGGTTTTCATTTAAGAATAAAAGCTATATTTAATCATTTGTTTATATTCAATCAACCCAATGAATGTTATCATTTGTGTTAATATGTTTTTTAAAATAGGATATTTCTGAGTATGAAGGTGTGTGCTATTCCCACTTCTTAAACTGCAAAGGCTCATGAAAATAATTTTTACCTGACCTAAATATAAACCAATAGGTAGTCCTTTCATCTGTTGTTATCTATTCTGACTGCAGGCATTGTGTTTGAGTTGGACAGCATTTATTTGAATAGGCAGTTTTTGAATTTGGAAACCTAGATTATGGTGAATCCACACTGGTAGGGGAGGACATTTTCCTGAAGCTCTCTGGGGTTGGGGGTATAGCTCAGTGGTGTAGAGTACTTGCCTAGTAACCCAAGGCTCTAGGTTTGATTTCCAGCACTGGAAAAAAGAAAAGAAAAACTTAAGAACTTCACTGGCAAGCCTCAGGAGAACATCACTGCTCCTGTGGAGATTATTTTTCCAGTGACTTAGCCTTTAGGAGAACATCACTGCTCCTGTGGAGATTATTTTTCCAGTGACTTAGCCTTTAGGTTTATACTAGCTGACCACATCATTCATGTCTGCCTGCTGTGTTTTCAGTCTGCTGGAGTCAGTTGAAAGACCACTTATAAAAAGTCTTAGTAACTCTATTTTTTGGTTACAGGTTAACTGTTGTAAAAACCAGAACACTTCAGTTTTTTTTTTTTTTCCTGAGTGATATGGGAAATGATAACCCAGATTTTCTAGGACAATTCTGAATTTTAAATATTTGTCTTTGTAAATCATCAAAACCAGCCTCACATTTTAATAAATTAGCAGCTAACCCATACCATTCATACCTGTAAGCCTGGGGCAAGGAATCATTTATCAAATTGTATTTCCTGATTTGGGGTCCCGAAAATTTATAGAATTGGGACAGTTTGTCTCTGAACTACTTTTTTTTTCTCTTTTTTTCTTTGGTGCTGGGAATTGAACCCAAGGGCACTCAACCACTGAGCTACATCCCCAGTCTTTTCTACTTATTAATTTTGAGACAGGGTCTCCCTAAGTTGCTGAGCTGCCCTTGACCTTGCGATCTTCCTGTCTCAGCCTCCCAAGTTGTTGTTATTGGTGTGCTTCTGGGGCTCGGGTTGTAGCTCAGCACTAGCACACTTGCCTGGCATGTATAAGGCATTGGGTTTGATCCTTGGCACCACATACAAATAAATAAAGATATTGTGTGTCCATCTCCAACTAAAAAAAACATTTTTAAAAAAGGTGTGCTTCTGCACTGCTAATTGCTTTACCCAATTTCATTCAACTTTTTAATATGAGGTAGCAGAAAAACACCCTCAGGGACCAGGAGATCAGTGAATTCATGCAACAGTGGCATCTCTCAAATTGCCCCAGACATCAGGGTTTTTGCATCATTAAGATTATTTATTTATTTATTTATTTGTACTGGAGATTGAACCCAAGAGCTCTCCACCACTGAGCCACATCCCCAGCCATTTCTATTTTTTATTTTGAGACTGAATCTCACTAAGATGCTGAGGCTGGCCTCAAAGAATTTGCAATTCTCCTTCCTCACTCAGCCTTTAGAGTCACTAGGATTACAGTGTGCACCACTACATCCACCTTATTTGCATCATCAGAATGGAAGGAGAAATGATACTCTCTTAGCAGAACATTTGATATTATGGAAGCCCATTACCAAAAATATACTGCTGCCATCAGAGGGGGGAGCAAAGGTGAAATTTGGGGTCTCAAAATCAATAAATTCCTAGGAAGAATCCTTTGTTGGTTCCTTCATTTGGAAATCTGCCCATGGCTGTCGAGGGTACTTTCCTTCACTCCAGTCCAGGCTGCCATTTCTCCCATAGAAGGTCTGTCTTCCATTGATAGTACTGGAGCCTGGATCATGGTCTCTATGTTTCCCTGAATGTTTACACCTTCTTAGCTGCCAGGAGAATCCCACATTAAAGACAGACCCAGTATGGGCTGGGGCTGTGGCTCAGTGGTAGAGCGCTTGCCTAGTATGTGTGAGGCACTGGGTTCGATCCCCCACATAAAAAACAAATAAAATAAAGGTACTGTGACCATCTACAGCTAAAAAAAAATATTAAAAAAAAGACAGACCCAGTAAACATTCAGGGAAACATAGAGACTATGAGCCAATTTCCAGTACTATCAATGGAAGACTAACCTTCTATGGGAGGAATGGCAGCCTGGACTGGAGTGAAGAAAAGTTCCCTTGAGAGCCATGGCTTAGGCCTGTAGCTGTGCAGATCTCCAAATGAAGGAGCCAACAAAGGATTAAATAAGAAAGCAGGTGCTATGTCTTGTGAATTATACAAATGTAAGCTATCGTTGTTATCCTCATAATTATTTTGTGGTGATGATTATAATGTGTATAGTGTACACATTATAATAGGGCCTTCCACATGGAAGACATTAATGGCAGAGGCTCAGGAAATTCACATCATTCTATTACTGACAGTCTAAGATTCTGTGGCATAGGCTCCATGAATATTCCTCTTGCACGTATGATTTAACCCCATGTTTCTAGGGATGCATTTTGGGAGCCTCTTTACTTTTCCATTCTTCAGAAATCAGGTGTCTGTGTTCTCCTTGGATTGGGTTACCCTCCTTGTGTGTGATGCAAGATGACCTATATATTTCAAAACAAAGTACTGTGTTGTAATAATTTGCCTGGCTTACCAGGCATCTTTTATCTAACTTGATAACAATGGTCATTAGCAGCCTTTGTTAACTGATAACCTAAAGTGGTAATGTGGTACTCATAAGCAATGTTCTGTAAGATAGAATAAACCATCTTGTGGCAGGGTGGGTGGGGAGGATGGGAATCATGTGGGACTCTTTCTCTGAGATTCTGATTTTCTGGTTTAATTGGACATAGGTTATGGCCCAGGCAAGGGATGTGTGTCTGTAAGTCTGGGCACCCATGGCACATGCTCTGGAGATTGAGCCTAAGGCCTTCCACATGCTAAGCAAATGCTCTACCACTGAGCAACAATCCTAGCTCTCAGGCAAGGGGATTTTTTCCCACCCAGGACTGAGGGCCACATCAGGGCCTTGTGCAACCTAGGAAAACACTCTGCCCCTGAGCTAAACTCTCAACCCCAAGCAAGGGATTTTTGAGAGTTCTCCAGTGACTCTATTATGCAGCAGAATTTAAAAACTACTTTTTTTTTTTAAGAAAGAGTAGGAGAGAGAGTAGGAGAGAGAGGAGAGAGAGAGAGAATTTTTTAATATTTATTTTTTAGTTTTCGGCGGACACAACATCTTTGTTTGTATGTGGTGCTGAGGATCGAACCTGGGCCGCACGCATTGCAAGGCGAGCACGCTACCGCTTGAGCCACATCCCCAGCCCTAAAAACTACTTTTATAGAGCTTTTTAACTCAAAGAGCATTCCCAGGACCAACACCATTAACATCACCTGGGAGCTTGCTAGAAATGTAATCAATCTCACCTCAGCCCCACTAAAGTAGAATCTGCATTTAACAAGATCTTCAGATGATTCTTAAGGACTTTGAAGTTTGAGAAGCCTATCCTAGACTAGAGAGGAATGTAGGTCATCAACTTGAAACTTTCTCTTGTCCAATAGTTGAGCCAAAGAGTCACAGCTGACCTCCTGGCTATCCTGAGCATCATTTGGTGTTCAGTGGTTACAGCTTGCTGCCCCAGCAGAATGCTCCTTCATGACCACACACACACACACATATATTTATTTTTCTTAGCAAGAAAGGTAATGGGCAGTATTGGAAGGCAATAAAAGTATTTGTCTCTTTTTTAAATTTTTTATTTTAATTTGTTATATATGACAGCAGAATACATTACAATTCATATTACATATATAGAACACAACTTTTCATATCTCTGGTTGTATACAAAGTATATTCACACCATTCGTGTCTTCATACGTGTACTTAGGGTAATGATGTCATCTCATTCCACCATCTTTTTTACTCCCTTGGACTCTCCCCTCCTCTCCCTCCCCTTTACCCTATCTAGAGTTTATCTAATCTACCCACGCTCCCCCTTCCAACCCCACTATGAATGAGCCTCCTTATAGTAGAGAAAACATTTGGCATTTGGATTTTTGGGATTGGCTAACTTCACTTAACATTATATTCTCCAGCAAATGCCATGATTTTATTCTCTTTTATTGCTGAGAAATATTCCATTGTGTTTGTGTGTATGTGTGTATACACACACACACACACACACACAACATTTTCTTTATCCATTCATCTACTGAAGGGCATCTAGGTTGGTTCCACAGTTTAACTATTGTGAATTGTGCTGTAATAAACATTGATGTGGCTGTGTCCCTGTAGTATGCTGTTTTTAGTTCTTTAAGTGTAGACCAAGGAGTGGGATAGGTGGGTCAAAAGGTGGTTTCATTCCAAATTTTCCAAGGAATCTCCATACTGCTTTACACATTGGCTGCACCCTTTTGCAATCTCATCAGCAATGTATGAGTGTGCCTTTTCCCCACATCCTCGCCAACACTTATTGTTTGTATTCTTAATAGCTGCCATTCTGACTGGAGTGAGATGAAATCTTAGAGTAGTTTTGATTTGCATTTCTCTAGTTGCTAGAGATGTTGAACATTTTTTCATATATTTGTTGATTGATTGTATATCACCTTCTGAGAAGTGTCTGTTCAGTTCCTTGATCCATTTATTGATTGGGTTATGTGTGGGGTTTTTTCAGCATTTATCTTTTTAAAAAAATATTTTTTATTTATTGATGGACCTTTATTTTATTTATTTGTATGTGGTGCTGAGAATCGAACTCAGTGCCTCACGCATGCACTACCACTGAGCCACAACCCCAGCCCCTGGTGTTTAGCTTTTGAGTTCTTTGTATACCCTAGAGATTAGTGCTCTATCTGATGTGCACGTGGTAAAAATTTGCTCCCAAGCTTTAGGCTCTCTATTCACCTCATTGATTGTTTCTTTTGCTGAGAAGAAGCTTTTTAGTTTGAATCCATCCCATTTATTAATTCTTGCGTTATAGGAGTCTTATTAAGGAAGTAGAGGACTAATCCGATATGATGGAGATTTGGGCCCACTTTTTCTTCTATTAGATGCAGGACCTCTGGTTTAATTCCTAGGTCCTTGATCCACTTTGAGTTGAGTTTTGTGCATGGTGAGAGATAGGGGTTTAATTTCATTTTGTTGCACATGGATTTCCAGTTTTCCCAGCACCATTTGTCTTTTCTCCAATGTATGTTTTTGGCACCTTTGTTTAATATAAGATAACTATAATTATGTGGGTTAGTCTCTGTGTCCTGTATTCTGTACCATTGGTCCATCAGTCTGTTTTGGTGCCAATACCATGCTGTTTTTGTTACTATTGCTCTGTAGTATAGTTTAAGGTCTGGTATAATGATGCCACTTGCTTCAGTCTTCTTGCTAAGGATTGCTTTAGCTATTCTGGGTCTCTTATTTTTCTAAAGTTTTCTTTCTTTCTTTCTTTCTTTTTTTTTTTTTTTTTGAAGTTTTCTTTCTTTGATGTGTCTTTGCCTGGTTTGGAATCAGGGTGATATTGGCCTCATAGAATGAGTTTGGAAGTGCTCCGTCTTTGTCTGTTTCCTGAAATAAATTGAAGAGTATTAGTACTAGTTTTTCTTTAAAGGTCTTGTAGAACTTGGCTGTGTTTCCATCTGGTCCTGGGCTTTTCTTGGTTGGTAGGCTTCTGATGGCATCTTCTATTTCATCACTTGAAATTGATCTGTTTAAATTGTGTATATCATCCTGATTCAATTTGGGCAAATCATATGACTCCAGAAATTTGTCAATGCCTTTGATATTTTCTATTTTATTGGAGTACAAGTTTTCAAAATAATTTCTAATTATCTTCTGTATTTCTGTAGTGTCTGTTGTCATATTTCCTTTTTCATCACATATGTTAGTAATTTGAGTTTTCTCCTTCTCTTCATTAGCATGGCTGAGGTTTGTCAATTTTATTTATTTTTTCAAAGAACCAACTTTTTTGTTTAGTCAGTTTTTTCAATTGTTTCTTTTGTATCAATTTCATTGATTTCAGCTTGATTTTAATTATTTCCTGTCTTCTACTGCTTTTGATGTTGATTTTTCTTTTTTCTAGGGCTTTGAGATGTAATGTTAAGTCGTTTATTTGTTGGCTTTTTCTTCTTTTAAGGAATGAACTCCATGCAATGAACTTTTCTCTTAGCACTGCTTTTATAGTGTCCCAGAGATTTCAATATGTTGTATCTGTGTTCTCATTCACCTTTAGAATTTTTTAATCTCCTCTTTAATGTCTTTTGCAATCCATTGTTCATTTAGTAGCATATTATTTAGTCTCCAGGTATTGGAATAACTTTTATTTTTTACTTTATCATTGATTTCTAATTACATTCCATTATGATCTGATAGAATGCAGAGTAGTAGTATCTCTACTTTTTTATATTTGCTAAGGTTGCTTTGTGGCATAATATATGGTCTATTTTAGAGAAGGATCCATGTGTTACTGAGAAGAAAGTGTATTGATTCATATATGTCAGTTAAGGTCTTAAGTTATTGATTGTATTATTGAGTTCAGTAGTTTCTTTGTTCAGCTTTTGTTTGGATGATCTATCCAGTGGTGAAAGAGGTGTGTTAAAGTCACCTAGAATTATTGTGTTGTGGCCTATTTGACTCTTGAACCTGAGAAGAGTTTGTTTGATGAATATAGACATCAATGCTCCATTGTTTGGGGCATATAAGTTTATTATTGTTATGTCTTGTTAATGAATGGTTCCCTTAAGCAGTATGAAATCTCCTTCTTTATCCTTTTTGATTAACTTTGGCTTGAAGTCTACTTTATTTGATATGAGGATGGAAACCCCTGCTTGCTTCTGCAGTCCATGTGAGTGGTATGATTTTTCCCATCCTTTCACCTTCAGTCTGTGGATGTCTTTTCCTATGAGGTGAGTCTCTTGGAGGCAGCATATATTATTGGGTCTATTTTTTAATCCAAACTGCCAGTCTGTGTCTTCTAATTGGTGAGTTTAGGGCATTAACATTCAGGTTTATTATTAAGACATGATTTGTACTCCCAGCCAGTTTTGTTTATTTTTGGTATTTAACTTGACTTGGTTTCTCCTTTAATTAGTTTTTCCTTTAGTGTAATATCTCTCTTTGCTGATTTTCATTGTTGTTTTTCAGTCCCTCTTCACGGAATATTTTGCCAAGGATATTCTATAGTGCAGGCTTTTGAGTTGTAAATTCTTTTAACTTTTGTTTATCATGGAAGGTTTTTATTTCATCATCAAATCTAAAGCTTAATTTTGCTGAATGTAATTGGTTGGCATCCATTTTCTTTCAGAACTTGTAATGTAATCTGATTCCTTTCTCTTATGGCTTTTAATATCTCCTTATTCTGTATGTTAGGTATTTTCATTATAATGTGCCTTAGTGTGGATCTGTTGTGATTTTTGTACATTTGGTGTCCTGTAGCCTCTTGAATTTGGTTTTCCAATTCATTCTTCATCTTTGGAAAATTTTCCATATTATTTCATTGTATAGATTGCTCATTCCTTTGGTTTGGAACTCTATTCCTTCCTCTATCCCAATAACTTTTTTTTTTTTTTTAAATATTTATTTATTTATTTATTTTAGTTCTTGGCAGACACAACATCTTTGTTGGTATGTGGTGCTGAGGACTGAACCCGGGCTGCACGCATGCCAGGCGAGCGCGCTACCCCTTGAGCCACATCCCCAGCCCCCAATAACTCTTAAATGTGGTCGTTTTATGCTGTCCCATATTTCTTGAATATTCTGCTCATGGTTTCTTACCATTTTTACTATGTTGTCTACATTCTTTTCAAGATTATATATTTTGACTTCATTGTCTGAGGTCCTGTCTTCCAAATGGTCTAATCTGTTGGTGATGCTTTCAGTTGAACTTTTAATTTGGTTTATTGTTTCTTTCAGTTCAAGGATTTCTGTTTGTTTACTTTTTTTATTGAAGTAATCTTTTGCTTCCTATATTTGTTTATGTAGCTCTTTGTCAAAATGGTCTTTTGCTGCCTATATTTGCTCTCTTATATCATCCTTTAATTTGCATAACATTTTAATCATGAACATCCTGAACTCCTTCTTGGTCATTTCTTCTGCTCTGCTGGCCATGAATTCTAATAATGTGGTATCTTGATATGTTTGGGGCACTTTCTTCCCTTGTCTTTTCATATTGCTTGTGTGTCTTCCCTTCTTGCACTGTGGATCTGAGGGGTTACTGTTTTTACCCTGTAGACTTGTAGTACCCTGTAGTGATCCAATACCTCTCCTTTGAGGTGAAGGACAATGTTATCAGATCCCAATATAAACAGTATATACCCTAAAAACAAATGTTTGCTATTAAGACATTTACAATTTGGTCACAATATACAGAAATGGTGAATTCAATTATTATCTACAATATACTCAGTAGGTTTGTAGAAGGGTTTACTATTTCTGATGGTGGAAAAAGACCCAGGATGAGGAGTAGGATGATATGCTGAGGAGGTAGGAGGAGAAGATATAGAGTTGTTATATTTTAGGAAGTGTGAAAGAATAATCTGAAGAGGAAGATTAATAATAGAAGGAAGAGGAAGTAATTTGGGGTATACAAGTAAGTGGGAAGACAGTAGCGTACATAAAACAAATACACATTAGAAAACTAAAAAATGTTAAAATAGTAGAAATTGGTGGGATAAAAGAAAAAAAGAATATACAACACAGATGTAATATACTTCAGACGTCCTCAAAATCCTAATTCATGCAAAGTATGGTTGTTTTCACGTATGTTGGGGATGTGAGGGCTGGAGAATAGATAGGGAGAGGAAAAAAATATCTTGAAGGAAGAAACAGGATTGTTTTGGTTGGAAATATGTATCTTTCCTGCTTCCATTCTCATCCAATAGGTGGGGTCGTCTGTTGTTAGCTGCCATCTCCGGCCTCAGGATGGTGATGGTAACCAGGGTGTCAATGTGCCAGGGTTGTGGCTGCTGGGGAAAGGGGAGAGTTAGAAACTGGATACCTGGCCAGCTGGAGTTCCAAACTGGGTGTTGCCACCCACTGAAGAAGGTGACCCAAGATGGATGCGCCTGCTTTCAGCGGTGGGCTGTTGGATCGTGTTTGGGGAGCCGAGTGATGGCTTAGAGGATGAGTTCAGAGAGCATTGTGGCATGCAGTTTGTGGCTGTGGCTGACTTCAGAGCCTATGTGAAGTCCCTGGGTGCAGGCAGGCTACTATATGGAGTATCTCCACTGCTGCTGAGTTCCAAGATGGCAGTGATGGGGGAGCCCCATGTTGGTAGATGGGGTCCACACGGGAGTGGAGGCCAGAGTTCCTCCTGTGGGAAGCTGCCAGGTGTCCTGCATATAAGTGGTGTCAGTGATTTCTGCTTGGGTACGTGACCAAAAGTTCTATAGGGGTGTAGATGGTGCCCACTCAGGTACCCCATAGTCCAGAGTGGGCAAGTAGTTAAGTGATCAACTCTGTTGCTGTGGCCTGGAGCCCTGGAAGGGTTGTCATGATTCCCCGCGTGGGAGCAAGACTATCACTGGCAGAGAAGTAGTATTCTCACTACTTGAGTCCCAGGTCATGGAGCAACACAGAATGCTGCCTCCTTCTGTCCTGCCATCTTGGTATCTGTCTTTTTAAAGTACAGTTCTTACCTTCAAAACAAAATTTTAATTTTTTTTTTATAGAGAGAGAAAGAGAGAATTTAATATTTATTAGTTTTTGGCGGACACAACATCTTTGTATGTGGTGCTGAGGACCGAACCCGGGCCGCACACATGCCAGGCGAGCGCGATACCGCTTGAGCCACATCCCCAGCCCCAAACAAAATTTTAATTCACTTAAAGTTTTGAAATGTAAACCATCCAGAACTCTTAGGGAAAGGTAACCTTGTAACAGTAAAATGTTTGTCAGTCATTCATTTACACACAACAGAGGTTCACTGCTGTTTTTATCAGTGGTTAGTTTTTCAGGCAACCAGAGTTTAGTTGGAACACTGCTCCAAGTCTCTCAGGCAGGTTTCTGCCAGGATTTCCAGGATAGGGGAGAGCTCAAGTCAGAATGGAACCTACCTTGAATCAGAATCACTTCTGTATTTTAAATCAGTGGTTCCAGCCATTGTGTATGTCACAATCTGGCAGGAAGGACTTTGGAAGGATTTTGAGCCAAACATACACTAAAGCATCAAAGTTTGTGACCAGTTTATTTCATTGTTATAGATTACAGTAGTCTCCCTTTATCCACATGGGACTCATTCCACGACCCTCAGTGGTTGTCTGAAGTTATAGATAGCACCAAATGTTATATATACTGTTTTTTTTCTTATAAATATGTACACAGCTATGATAAATTTTAAGTATGGCAAGAGTTTGACCACAATGACAAAAATAACACAATTATAGCTATATACTGTAGTGCTGCAACCCGGCTGCACTAGCCGCCGCAACCCGGCTAGACACAGAAACACGAACCGCTCAAGCGGGAAACAAAGGTTTATTTAAAAAAGCCGCCAGCGATCCCTGTGCGTCCTGCTAGCAAGCCTGTCGACCCACGTGTGTCACCGGAACCGGGCGCCCCGCACCTCCCCCGGAAGTTCCCTCCTACTATCCTTCCCCAACCAATGGGAACTCTCCCATTACATGAGTGACATGAGTAACCTGAGTCCCGTAACAGGCCGAGGTAAACAGCAGGAGTCCAATTTTCATATGAATGTAAAACTTAACATAATCATAATCTCAATGGCTAGCTGGCAGTCACCTAAACCAAAGGTACCATGTATCAATATTTTTGCTGTGGCTCCTAGCACTGTAGTAAAAGTTATTTAAAACTTATGAATGACCTAATTCTGGAATATTTCATTTAATATTTTTGAACCTCATTTGACCAAGGGTAAATAAAACCTTGAAACCTTAGAAAGTAAGAGCGGGGGTTAGAAGACACTGTCCAGCAAATTCAAGTTTATCCCCCTACTGACATAAGTTTCTCTTATGCTCATTCTGGTATGCTTTCTATCGTGGAACAGAAAAAGGAGGTCTTGTGGCATGGCAGAAAATACATAGAGCTCTGTGAACAGCCATAGAAATGTGATGTGCCCTGGGGCTGGAGTTATGGCTCAGTGGTAGAGCACTTGCCTGGCATGTGTGAGGCCCTAGATCCTCAGCACCGCATATAAATAAATAAATAAAATAAAAGATCCACTTACAACTAAAAAATATTTTTAAAAAAGAAAAGAAAAGAAAAGAAATGTGATGTGCCCTTGAATCCAGAGTGTGTGTGAGGGGTGGGAAAGTACAAAAGCCATTGATTTAGACCACGATACAATTGCAATTTTTGTGTACTAATTGATAAGAGTGGCAATTCAAGAACTGTTTAATGAATGCTTTTTGAACAGTGGTCTTATAATTTTGAAAAAACAAAAATTGAGTCTGCACATAGCAACTTAAACAGAAATAGACTCTGCTTCACAAGTTACACAAAAATAAATTCAAGTAGATTATAGCTATACTATACAAAATCTAAAATAATATATAGGAAATATTTTTGTAATCTTGGGTTGGAAAGGACTTTAAGAATTACAGAAATCATCAAAACTAGATTTGACTCATGACACAGAAGAAAAATCCTTTATATAAAAAAGATACCATGGGGGCCAGGCACAGTGATGCATGTTTATAATCCCAGCACCTGTGAAGACTGAAGCAGGAGTATTCCAAGTTTGAGACTAGTCTTAGCAAATTAATGAGATCCTGTCTCAAAATAAAAAAGGTGATGTGATGGTAGAATGTTCTTGGGTTTTGTTTTCTCTACTTGAAAGAAAAAAAAATCTTGATCTATAAGACCTATAAATTTATAGGTCAATCCAAGAGGATAAAAGATGTTAACAGTCAATTTTATTTTTTTTTATTTTTTTTTTTTAAAGAGAGAGTGAGAGAGGAGAGAGAGAGAATTTTTAATATTTATTTTTTAGTTCTCGGCGGACACAACATCTTTGTTGGTATGTGGTGCTGAGGATCGAACCCGGGCCGCACGCATGCCAGGCGAGCGTGCTACCGCTTGAGCCACATCCCCAGCCCAACAGTCAATTTTAGAATGAAGAAATTTAGATTATAAATATATGAAAAGGTGTTCAACCTTATATTGGGGAAATACCCATTTAAGCAAGATACTATTCTTTTGCTTATTAGACTATTAAATTTGAGTGTTTCTAAGACTTCACTGCCCTTGTGAACTTTACACAATCTTTAAAAATTAATTTCATGGGCTGGAGGTTTAAGTTAGTAGTACAGCAAGACTCTGGATTTTATTCCCAGCACAAGAAAAGAATTTTTTTTCAAAATTTTTCTAGTAGGTAGTGACATATTTTAAATTTGATAAGAGTATATAAAATTGTATGTTGGAATTATATATTATTTGTGTATTGTGATAAAATATACATAGCATAACATTTGTCATTTTTAGGTAGCCAATTGAGTGATATTAAGTACCCTCAGTTCACATTGTTAAAGCATGCATCTCCAGAACTGTTTCCTCTTCTCAAACTGAAACTCTATACCCTCTAAACAGTAACTCTCTGTTCTTCCCTCTCTCTAGCCCTTGGCAACCACTGTTCTATTTTCTGTCTCTATGATTTTTTTTTTTTTTTTTAAGAATTGGGATCTTGCTATATTACCCAGGCTGACCCCAGATTCCTGAGCTCAAACAATCCTCCTGCCTTAGCCTCCTGAGTAGCTGGGACTGCAGTGGGCCTTCACACCTAGCTTATATTATGATTTTGATGACTCTGGGTACCTCATATAAGAAGAGTTTTTTGTGTGTGGCTTATTTCACCTAGCATAATGTCCTCAAGATTCATGAACATTAAAGCATGAGTCAGAAATTCATTCCTTTTCGGGGCTGGGGATGTGGCTCAAGCGGTAGCACGCTCGCCTGGCATGCGTGCGGCCCGGGTTCGATCCTCAGCACCACATACAAACAAAGATGTTGTGTCCCCCGAAAACTGAGAAATAAATATTAAAAAAATAAAAAAATTCATTCCTTTTCAAAGATGAATAATATTCACTATATATACCATATTTTGTTTGTTTAACTGCTGATGGATATTTGGGTTGTTTCCACCTTTGACTGTCATGAATAATACATGAACACACAGATACACAATTATCTGTTCCAGGCTTGGCTTTTGGTTCTTTTGGTATACACCCAGAAGTAGAATTGCTAGATCATATGGTAATTCTATTTTTAATTTTTTTAGGAACTCCTATCCTGTTTTCCACACAGTATGTTGTACCATTTTACATTCCCACCAGCCATGCACAGGGTAAACCATGTATATTTTTTAGTCTGTCTCAGGAATAGACTTTTGTTAATCTGTTTATGCTTTCTGGAACCTAAATTTAGTCATGGACGAGTATATATATGCTTCATTGTGTTATTGAGCAAGAAATTGTTATATCCAAGAACAAGTTTGTTAATTGTGTTTACAATTAAGCATAAGAATAAAAAAACGGATCAGTATTATGTGGATAACTAGTAAGATCAGTTACAATGGCATTCCAATCTTGGCCAAATGTTATCTCCAAGGATGCCTCCAATTGTTTGCTTTTCACATTACCCCATTTTATTTCCTTTTAATACACCCTCTTAAATCAGATAACGTGATATATCTGTATTTTGTGTAGTAGAATGTATATTTTGTGAGGTTCATCAACTTTCAAACTGCACAGGACAGTCCAAAGCCCTATTTAAAGTCTCTGCATAGATAAGCTGACTTCTTATCCACTTCAGTAGTTTGGGGGGAGGTCAGTAACATTTAGAAAATGAAACCTTTTCCTTTCCATTTCCTTAGTAGGTTTTCTCTACTGGAAATATGGGCCTCCCAAACAAGCCTGCCTCTCTCTATCTAGTCTCATCTCTTTATAAAATATGCTCTTCCTGTTTGTACCTTGGGATAACACTATTTTTATCAGTAAAGTTCCTTTAAAAAAAAAAAGATTCCTAACTCCTACCATCTCATTCCATCTCCACTCTTAACACGTTGGTGAAAATACTTATCTCTGGGTTTATTTTATTTATTTTTTCAGTACTGGGTATTGAACTCAAGAACACTTAACCACTGAGCAACATCCCCAGCCTTATTTTGTATTTTATTACAAAATAGAGACAAGGTCTCACTGAGTGCTTAGTGTCTCACTTTTGCTGAGGCTGGCTTTGAACCTGCGATCCTCCTGTCTCAGCCTCCCGAGCCATTGGGATTATAGGCATGTGCCACTGCACCCAGCTAAAAATGATTTCCTTTTTTTTTTTTTTTTTTTTTTTTGTGTGTGTGTGTGTGTGGTGCTGGGATTGCCTTGTGCATGGGAGGCAAACACTCTACCAAGTGACCTATATCTCCAGCCCTTATCTCTGACCCAAACCAGTTTTTGAGTTTTCATTTTCCTAATAATTGGCTACTAATAAAGGAGGGAACTGAATGCACTTTAATGTGCTCTACTTTGTCCTGTTCACTTGAAATTCATAGTTGCCTGGCCTTCCTGAGTAGGCTTTTGGAAGGAGCCAGCATTTCCTCATCCTTCCCAGCTCTGTGACTCTTTCCCATTTGAAGAACATCAGAAGGCTGCTCTTTTTTGTCCTTAGAAGAACTCCTGTGTCTCTGTTACCAGAGGCAACTTCTAAACTTTGCCCAACTTTCCTTTGGTTTTCCCTGGAGTACACGCTAACCATCTTTTTATATATATATATATATATATATATCTTTATTTTATTTATTTTTATGTGGTGTTGAGGATCGAACCCAGGGCCTTGCACATGCTACGTGAGAGCTCTACCACTGAACCACAAACCCAGCCCCAACTCTAACCATCTTGATGCTTTGTCTATGTAAAAAAAATAATAGGATGGGCTTTTAATGAGGAGTTAATTGGGGCAGGATTCTGCTCAGGAGGTGATGGAAGATAACTCCACAATTTAACATATTTGAAGTGATTTCAAAGAAATTTTTATTTAATAGCTTGATTCTGTTACTTATTTATTGGCAATACTGGGGATTGAACCCAGGGACACTCTAAAGTTTCATCCCTGGCCTTTATTATTTTTTTAAATTTTGATACAGGGTCTCATTAAGTTGTTCAGTCTGGCCTGAAACTTGCATTCCTCCTTATCTCAGCCTCCCAAGTTGCTAGGATTGTGTATACATCATATTATGCTGTGCCCAGCTCTGTCATTTCTTTCTTTTACATTTAAATTTTTGATTCATTTGGAATTTGTCCTAATATAGGTCCAACTCAAATTTTCCCATTTGGCCTATCTAGCTTGATTGCTTTATTATTTATTTGTGCTGGGGATTAAATACAGGACCTGGCATATGCTAAACACGCGTTCTACTTCTGAGCTACACTGCCCCCACTCCTAGGTTATTTGTTGAATGTTGTGTCTTTACCATGGATTTGACAGACCAAATACGATAAATTCCCCTAGTCATTATATCAATAACTTTTTCTGTTCGTGGTCTGCATTTATGTGCCACTGATATAAAATTCAATAATCATATGTTAGTTGAATCTATTTATGGTGTTTATGTTCAGTTTTTTTTTTGTGTGTGGTGCTGGAGATTGAATACAAGGCCTCACACATGCTAGGAAAGTGCACTGCCACTGAGCTAATCCCTAGTCTCTATTAATGTTTTATTGCATTTCATGTTTTTTTAATATTTATTTATTTATTTATATGTGGTGTTTATATGGACCTTTATTTATTTGTTTGTTTATATGAGGTGCTGAGAATTGAACCCAGGGCCTCACACATGCTAGGCAAACTCTCTACCCCTGAGCCCCAGACCCAGACCATCATTTCATGTTTTAACATCTGACAGAGATAGTTTTTCTCCTCCCTGTCCCTCTGACTTCAGTTAATAATCTTTCCTTCTTAATATTTATTTTTTGTACATTTAAAATTCAATTACATTCTCAACACCACTTAAAAAAACTAAATAAACAAAATTCAGTTACATGATTTACCAGTTTTAAATGTTATCCCTATTATAGATGAATACGTTTTCTTGTGACCATAAACATACTATATCCTACCTTATGACCCCCCCCTCCCAATTTTAATTCATGTCATTTCTTTTCTTCTCTTTTTTCTCATTTGGTGGGGTTTAAAACCCAGGGCTTCATAGATACTAGGTATGTACTCTACCACTGAAATAATTCCCAGCCCCAAGAACAAATTCTTAAAGGTATAATTTCTAGGGACTGGGGATGTAGCTCAGTGGTAGAGTGCTTGCCTTGGGTGTGATCCCCAGTATCAAGAGAAAAACAAAAGAATTTATTCGTTGTAGTTTTCTTCTTTGAGAACTCCAGTAAGTTTATTGATTTTCCTATTGCCTAACTTCTGTTTCTATCGTTCTTTCAACTCTTTCTTTGTTTCCATTCATTTAATTGCTTTTCTCATTTTGTTCTTTTCTGTGCTTTTCAAGATACTTAGTTTCCTGTGTTCCCATCTTGTCTTTATTTCTCTGGATGATATTTCCCTTCTTTCCCAAGTCCTTCACATTTCATGAAATCTCTTTCTGTCATCTCACCATCTCTTCTTCAAGTTCTTTAGTTCTACAGAGGCAGTTGCTTCATTTACCTATTTTGGTTGGAAATGATCATTTTTCTCAATAATAATAAGTTCCCTGATTAATGTTGCAAGTCAAAGGCTCTCTCCTTCTCTGCTTTACAGAAACAACTTCCTGCGTACACGGCCCATCTGTGTGATTCTGATTGTAGCCTCATCTCCTTTGCTTCTCTGAACCAAAGAAGCCAGCTCTGGTTACCCCAGTTTCCAAATGCACTGTTGCACTGGAGGGTGAGTCCCAAACCTTCAGGAAGTGATTTTCTGCCTGAACTTTGTGAGATCTGCTCCTGAGCACCTCTCACCCACTCCCTTCCATGCTTGTTCTCTACGCTTCTTTTCTCAGTGCTTCTACCCAGTCTGCTATTTTTAGAAGCCTTGACATGTATTTTGGTCTCTTCAAATTATATCTTCCTTCTAATTTCATTGAAAATTAAGGTTGAATTTTTACTTGTTTTCCCTGTTGCTTCTTGGGTTCATACTAAAACCAATTCTGATTTTAAAGCATCAGAAAAGCATACCATCAGGCTACATCCCTATCCCTTTTTTTTTCTTTTGATACCAGTGATTGAACCCACAGGCACTCAACTACTGAGCCACATCTCCAACCCTTTTTTGTAGTTTTATTTAGAGATAGGGTGTCACTAAGTTGCTGAGACTGGCTTTGAACACGCAATCCTCCTGCCTCAGCCTCCTGAGCTGCTGGATTTACTGGTGTACACCACTGTGCCTGGCCCCTATCCCTTTTTGTTTTTTATTTTGAGACAGAGTCTTACTAAGTTGCCCAGGCTGGCCTGGCACTTGCTATACTTTTGCCTCAACCTCCTAAGTAGCTGGGGTTATAAGCTGGGCCACTGTGCCTGGCTTTTAAATAGGATCTTATCTTGATTAAAGGCATGACTGGAACCCAGGTTCTCCCTGAGAAAGGGATAGCAGTAAGTATGTGGAAATTTACACATATAATCACTGAATTGAATATCTAATCCTAAATTAACTGTTATGTTAGTTTTATAAATGGAAATGTCATTATGAAATTATTTTAGTAATTGTCTTCCCTACATTCTTGGAAAGTCTGATGTTGGGGTTTAGGAATAATCAGCCTCCTGAGTCATTGGGATTACAGGAAAGTACCACCACACCCTGCTAAAAATTAACCCACTATTCTTGCTCTGAGCTTTTGGCTCTGAGCTTCCAAGCAGGCAAGACAAAAAGAAATCTACAACTATTGCCATCAGGAAAACCCAGATCAGTCATTCAGGATAGCTCTTTTTGGTATTGAGGTCAAGAGGAAATCTTCCTCTTCGTGCTCTTCAAGAAGACATTGTGTGATATAAGCAATGTCATCAACAACTTCCTAGCAACATTATTTCTAATGATACTTCCTTTAGTGTACATCAGTATCATCCAGGGCCATTAAATCAACATACAGTTCAGTAAACAGTTCATCTGGAGGTCAGAACAGAGTGATCCAATCCCATGGATGTCTGCTGATCAAGCTTCATCCTTGGGTGGATTTTAGAGTCTCTTATCTAAGGAAGGGACTATATTTATCCAGCAATCCTCCCTAATTACTTCTTTCATTAAAATATTTGCCACACATTGGGCAGTAGAGGGTTGACAGGTTTAAGGTATTTTGTATTACCAATTAAAGTTCTTTCTACTGGCTTCCACTGTAGACAAATTTAAGTTCCCACTTGTTTTCAGACATTTATGTATAGACACATAGGATCCTTGTTGCAGGGGCTCTGTCATCTTGTTTGTCTTAATTAAATGTTAAAAAGATTATAAACACCAGACATATTTTAATGCAAGAGATTATTATATAAGCTCTTTTGGAAAGGAAACACTATAGGGATCTTTCTGTGATACCAATAAAAAACATTCATCCTTTTGTCAACTTTAATTGAACACCTACTAAGCATCAGGCACCATGGTGAGAGTTGGGGATCATTGTGTTTTTTATTGCTGTCCTTCAGTTAGGATTTTCTTTTTTTTTTTTTAAAGAGAGAGTGAGAGAGGAGAGAGAGAGATAGAGAGAGAGAGAATTTTTAATATTTATTTTTTAGTTCTCGGCAGACACAACATCTTTGTTGGTATGTGGTGCTGAGGATTGAACCCGGGCCGCACGCATGCCAGGCGAGCGCACTACCGCTGAGCCACATCTCCAGCCCCTCAGTTAGGATTTTCAAATACCTTCCTGACCTCATTTTCAAGTGGAGAAACAGGTAGACACATGAAACCCAAATCTTTTAAGACTTTGGAAATCTGGATGATTACCACAAATATAGGAAGCCTGGCAACTAAATAAGCCTGGATTGATTGATTGATTTTTTTGGGGTGCTGGGGATTTAACTCCGGGCCTTGCAAATGCTAAGCATATGCTCTTCTGCTAAGATACATCCCCATCCCTAAACCTGGCTTCAGGAGTTTGAGGATTTTCTAGCTTCTTTATTTTCACTAGAAATGTAATATTTTTAAAGTTCCCTTTGGTTTCCTTTTCTCATCATGATAGGGAATTGAGTGGCCATTGTGTTTTTTGTTTCAGATTTTGAGATACAGAGTGAAAACGGGGAGAATTCTAATCAAGATGTGTTTGAGGAGGTGGAATCACATGAGATGTTCTTGGAAATGCCCGAAGGGGAAGGTGGTCAGCAGTCTGATGGGGAGAGTGACTTTGAGAGAGACTGTGGCTCCGGGAGGCCTCAGGGTAAGGACCGCAGGCAGATGCCATCCCAGGGCAAGGAAGTTGGCCAGCTCATTGGCCTTCAAGGCACATACCTGGGTGAGAAGCCCTATGAATGCCCTGAGTGTGGGAAAACCTTCAGCCGGAAATCTCATCTAATTACCCATGTAAGGACCCACACAGGAGAAAAACACTACAAATGTGACGAATGTGGAAAGAGCTTTAGTGACGGCTCAAACTTTAGCCGACACCAAACAACTCACACTGGAGAGAAACCCTACAAATGCAGGGATTGCGGGAAGAGCTTTAGCCGGAGTGCAAATCTCATAACCCACCAGAGGATCCACACAGGAGAGAAACCCTTTCAGTGTGCCGAGTGTGGCAAGAGTTTCAGCAGGAGCCCCAATCTTATTGCCCATCAGCGCACTCACACTGGAGAGAAGCCGTACTCTTGCCCCGAGTGCGGAAAGAGCTTTGGCAACCGGTCCAGCCTCAACACGCATCAGGGAATCCACACTGGAGAAAAACCCTATGAGTGTAAAGAGTGTGGCGAAAGCTTCAGTTACAACTCCAACCTGATCAGACACCAGAGAATCCACACAGGAGAGAAACCATACAAATGCACCGACTGCGGGCAGAGGTTTAGCCAGAGCTCGGCTCTCATTACGCACAGGAGAACTCACACCGGAGAAAAACCCTATCAGTGCAGCGAGTGCGGCAAAAGCTTTAGCCGCAGCTCCAATCTGGCCACACACCGGAGAACCCATATGGTGGAGAAGCCCTATAAGTGTGGGGTGTGTGGGAAGAGCTTCAGCCAGAGCTCAAGTCTGATCGCGCACCAGGGCATGCACACGGGAGAGAAACCCTACGAATGTCTGACATGCGGTGAGAGCTTCAGCTGGAGCTCCAACCTCATCAAACACCAGAGGATCCACACCGGAGAGAAGCCCTATAAATGTGGCGAGTGTGGGAAGTGCTTCAGCCAGCGCTCCCAACTGGTGGTGCACCAGCGGACCCACACCGGGGAGAAGCCCTATAAATGCCTCATGTGTGGCAAGAGCTTCAGCCGGGGCTCCATTCTGGTCATGCACCAGAGAGCCCATTTGGGAGACAAGCCCTACAGGTGTCCTGAGTGTGGGAAAGGTTTTAGCTGGAATTCGGTTCTCATCATACACCAGCGAATCCATACAGGGGAGAAGCCCTATAAATGCCCTGAGTGCGGCAAAGGCTTCAGCAATAGCTCCAATTTTATTACACACCAGAGAACTCACATGAAAGAGAAACTTTATTGAAGTGGCAGAGAGGGAAAGTGAGGCAGAGACTGGCCTGGGAAGGGGAATTGTCAGTGCCCCAAATAGTGATTTCCCTCTAAAAGAGCCATTTTTTCCTGAACTTTCTTTGGAATTTTTTGCCAAAATCTTTTACCCCTGCTCACCCTCACGTCTAGGACACTGTCATCTTAGTTGGTTGGAGTCAAGCCCCTGTTGGTTCAAGAACAGAGCATAGGAGTGGAAGGTCCAGAAAGCTGGGTCTTTATCTGTTACATTTCATTATTTGATTGACTCTCTCCTGATTCCTCTGTGCCTCTGTTTCCTCTTCAGTAAAATGGGGAAATGTTTCTCCCTGTGGAACTCATGTGGCCTCCAGGTGATCTGAGTCCTCAGAGAAATACTGGAAATCTGTATATGTGGTTCTGGTTGTTTTTGCTGCCACTTTGTTGGGCTAAGGTGCCTTTACGCCAAGCTGCTAGCGTCCCAGGGCCCCTGCCCATGTAGTGTCTTGATTTCAGGTCAATATGATGGGACTTCTCCAATTTTGAATCATCTACATGAAGGTAAAACCATTTTCTGTTTCCAGAAAGTGTCGGGAGCAGACTAGCTTGAGGAAGTATGGCCTGAAACCTGTGTCCCAATGTCTCTTCCATTATAAGAGGGACTGGGGTCTGCCAGGAAAGGTATAAACTGAGATTTGTGTGCTTGCTTTTGTCTCTGCTTGCTGTCCTATGGTGACTCAGCTGCCAGGGAGCACATTGTTCTCATGGGGTTTGGGTTTGGAGTGTGAAGCCTTCGACCCCCAGCTGTCCATCCATGGTGGGTAGCAGTTTTTGTACCATCAAGGGGGAAAAGTCCTGCACGCTGCATAATTATTTTTCAGTTTTCTATGCACTTGTTTTCTCCCTGTTCTTAAATTTTCTATATATGCAGATCTAGAATTCCGTCTGATAGCTTTTGTATACTAAAAACATATTTTTAAGGAAGTGTTTATTTTGAGGATATCAAAATCCCCTGGAGAGATTTGGGTTGGAACCAAGAGTTTGCCCTGCAGTTACATACTTGATCTTGGTTGCCATCATGGCTTTGTTCTTGGAATTCTGAGCCTTGAAACAATGAAGATGAGAATGACAGCAGATGAGAGGGTTTGTTACAAGGAAAGAGGAGAAAATATATAAGGCGTCTTTGGGAAATGTGAAACTGCCACCTCCTATATATGGAGCCTGTGCTCAGAAGAGACCTTTTTCTTATAGGATGGATACTAAATATTGCCTAATAAAGTAGAGTCCCATTCTTTTCCTGGGTCTACCTTTTAATGTGTGTTTTAAAACCTGCACTTGACTATTAACAAACATACACCTCACTTCCTCACCCCACCAACCTCCTACCCCAGAACCTTCAGGAACTGAGTCACTTCAAAGAGCACACCTCTGGGTGAACCTATACTCTTCCCACTGCTCTTTGCAAACTACAGTCTGTCAACAAGATTTGATGCCATGGCTTTGGCTGAGGAGTCACATGGCATCCTGAGGAGACCATTAGGAATCATCTCTATCCAGAGCTAGTAGAATTAGACATGATAGAAATTCTAGTCAGTGATGAGGGTCAAACTAAACCAAGTAGGCTATGAAATGCCAATTGCTAATTCCATTCCTTTGCTTTTTTGGCAAATATCCATTGAGGACTCACTGAGCAAGGTGCTGGGGAAAGATTGTGAACAAAAAGTCCCAAGACTTGTCCAATTAGACAAGGATTCTCATCCTTCTGTGAAAATGCAAGAGCTGTCTTGCTAATAAGAGAGAACAGATAGGATGGTTCCCAGCTGAAATTTAAGTTCTATAGCTTGATTATTAAGGAAACTTTCCCCCACTCCTCCTCTTCTGTTTCTTATGTTCATACCCATCCTGAAGATCCAAGCTCTTATCTTTAACACCAGCTCAATGCATGCAATGGAAACTCAGTAAATATTCACCAGTTGGTTCTCTTCATGGAACTATTTCAATCACTGGGTGAAAGGATGTGTGTGGTGTGTGTGTGTGTGTGTGTGTGTGTGTGTGTCACACACACACATATATATATATAATAAATATATGTGTGTGTATATATATCCCTTATATATGTATGCAAGAGACAGATGGAGCTCTCCCCTATATTTTCCTTTGGTAATATGATAAATATGTTGATTTTAACCTTAGTGTCTTCTCAGTATTTACCCACTTAAGTTACACAGCTAAAGACTTATAAAAACCAACAAGTATACTAATGAAATGACTTATATTTTTGAAATGTCACAGATAATCAAAAGCTAGTGAAACCACACTTAAAATTTTTTTTCCACTACAGGGGATTGAACCCAGGGGTTCAATCCCCTGTAGTGGACCCAGGGGTGCTCTACCACTGAGCTACATATCCATCCCTTTTTATTTTTTGAGACAGGGTCTTGCTAAGGTATTGGCCTTAAACATGCAATCCACCTTATTCAGCTTCCCAAGTTGCTGGAATTACAGGTGTGCACCACAGTACCTGACCATACACTTTCATTATTGTAGCAGAGTCTGTGGTTCACCATCTGGATGTTTTGTTTCTATTTGGATAATCACTGAAACTTAAGACCATTTATATTACTCTTACTCCTTAATCCAGTGTATTCATATAACTATATCCTGAGATGGTTCCTTTTATTTTCAATTTTTTACTGAAATATAGTTGAAAAGTGCACAAAAGCGTCAACAAATTGAATTTTTGTAAATCACACATACTTGTGTAACCAGCACCCAGATCAAGAAACAACAGAGCAGCTGGGCATGGTAGCGCAGACCTGTGATCCCAGCAGCTCAGGAGTCTGAGGCAGGAGGATTGCGAGTTCAAAGTCAGCCTCAGCAACTTAGTGAGACCCCAAGTGACTCAGTGAGACCCTGTCTCTAAATAAAATATAAATAAAGGCTGGGGTGTGTGGCTCAGTGGTGAAGCACCCTTTGGTTCAATCCCCACTACCTGCCCCCTCCAAAAAGAAACAGTTGAGCAGCACCCAGAAAAGCCCATTTGTACCCTCCCTCCAAGTCCATACTTTGTCTCTCTCCTGCTTTGCCCTACCTTGCCTTGCCCTGAAGTTTGTGGAGTTGTGGATGGGGTATGGAGAACTGGACAGACTTGGTTCTAGACTAATTTGTCACTAATTACATACCTTCAATTTTACTAGAGATTTTTGAGGTAGGTCATAATGTGATGGATTTTTTAGATCCTTTTAGGTTGTGTTTATAATTTGCAATAAGTCATAATAGCTTACAGTAAAGATATAAAGAGCAGTTACTATGTACCAGCACTGGGCCAAGGTCCTTAACATGCTATCTCAATCCTGACAACCACCCTGGGAAGTGGGTAAGTAGACTCATTGTACAGGTGAGAGAAGGGAAATTTAGTAAGTAAATAACCCAGGTTCTGTCACTTAACTACTCTATTCAAAGCCAGCCTCACAGCCTCAGAAATTTAACAAGGCCCTAAGCAACCTAGTGAGACCCTGTCTCAAAATAAAACACAAAAAGGGTTGGGGATATGGCTCAGTGGTTTCATGCCCCTGGGCTCAATCCCTGGTACAAAAAAAAAAAAAAAATACAGTTTTTAGTCTGTTTCCCTCATTAGTAACAGTACTATCTACAACTGTAAATGGTCTATCCTTGCATGTGACAGGTGGTCACCTTTCCTGGCCCTTTAGCTCTGATGGGGTTGGTGAAGAGTCCTGTCTCATAATGAGGAAGTTCTATAGGGGTCCAGTGTGCTGGGATTGCTGCATCCAGTCTCTCAGATAGCCCTGGAGATTTTCACATGGAGAGCTCTCAGCTGAACTTTTTCAGATCTTTGACAAAATTAGTCTTTCCTTTTTTTATCCTCTTGACAAAATGACCCCAAACTCTAGGGAAAGTGGAAGAATTGTGTGGGTGAAAGGAAGATTTTGAGTTAGAGGGGTTCTTTTTGGCTTTTCACCAACACTGTTGTTGCAACTGAGCTCATGCCTCGCATCTGAGCGAAGGCTGTGGCTCCAGGGCCCACCTCCCCCTGAATCCCTCCCTGCTTCTCAATCTTACCAGTGTTCCAACTCAGAATTTTCCATCCATCTGCTGAGGCAGCTGCTGGAGAATCTGCTGGGAGTAAGAGGGTCTCACACCAATGAGTACTTTGCCCTGGGTCCCTTGCGGCTCACAGATCAGGTGAAACACATAAAAGCAGAGCTACTCAGGTGACAGGAGGATGAAAATACAAAGCTCTTTTCTAGGCCAGGCCTTTGCCTCACCCAGGTGGTGCGAGTCAGCTCTCTGAAACTTCTGGGCTGGTCTAGAGGGAATGGTTTGGAAACTAGTTGCATTGCAAGTCAAAAGTGCTGGCCTGAGGGTCTACATAAGATCAGAGAGAGGAGGAAAAATTCTCCATGCCCACTGACTCTCTGGAGAGTCTCTCCTATCAACCTGCCGGTCCCTCACTTCTCCACAGGCTGCTTGCTCTTCCTGTGGAGGGAAGAAAAAAACAGCTTCACCTATTCACTTATCTTTAACTGTGTTTTGGACCTGTTATCTGTTAAATGGGAAGTGAGAGGGATTTGGGAGTATCCCCAGTGGTAGAGCACAAGCATGCTGCCTAAGGCACTGGATTTAAAATGTGTAAAGTAGGTACTGGATAGCTTCCTTTCCCCAATTCCTGAGGCTTCACCTTTTCCCCTTCTGGGCCTTCCCAGCATTTCTTTCCCAACATGTACTTTTTTTTTTTTTTTTTAATTGTAGATGGACTCAATACCTTTATTTATTTTTAAGCAGTGTTGAGGATCCACTTAGTGCCTCACATGTGCTCAGCAAGTGCTCTAACACTGAGCTACACCCCCAGCTCCGAAACATGTACTTTGAATATGCCTGTATTTTGCACTAAGCATCCTGCATTGAAGTTATTTGAGTTGTTCATAGCACCATTCTAGAAGAGCACTGTGCCCTGGATTATATTCCTTAAGAGGGAGTGTTTTGCTTTTTTTTCCTCCCAGTCACCAGAGCACACTCCTGGTCCAATGCTTGGTCCAAAGTAGATGTCACACATTTGGTTGTTAAATGAATTGTCAATGTGTTGAACCCACGACACAAAGAAAAGACCACTGACTCCAATTTTAAGCCAAATTAAAGCAAGCTTATATTGTGTACACAAAGAGAGCTGGCCAGCAACTGTCTCAACCGAAACCAGGGCCAGAGAACAGTGACAACTCCCAGGAAAGAAAGGTTTTTAAAGCACAAAGAGTTACAAAGTGAGTGTTTTGGGAACTTAACAGCTAACAGGGTTCTGGCAAGCGTAATACAAAGGCAGATAGCAGGTTAATGATCTACATGGCTTAACATTTCATGGTAGGGAGTAAATTGAGATTCCAACATCAGAATTTATGAAGAGCTGCTGAGGTTTTAGGGAGGGTTGTTATCTGGTCAAGGAGAGCCAGGCCTGGGTGAGTTCAGAACACAGGCAGGAATTCCAAACAAGTTTAACCATCAGAGTATAGTCAGGCCAAATAGAAATAAAACAGAAATTAACTTTTCATGACTTTGTGATGAGATGGCTCCCAATCTTAAAATGGAATCAGGGGCTGGGGTTGTGGCTCAGCTACAGACCGCTGGCCTAGCAGCGTGCCAGGTGCTGGGTTTGATTCTCAGCACCACATGAAAACAAATTAATAAAATAAAGGCATTGTGTCCAACTACATAAAAATAATTTCTTAAAATGGGTTCCTCAAATGGTATTCATCTTGGACCAACCTGAACAGTGCACACAATAGAAGGAGAAAGGGAGAGTGGGAGAGGGGGAGGGAGGGAAGGAGGGAGGGAGAAAGAGTGACTGACTATGTGTGTATGGTGGGCAAGGAGGAAAATTGTGGGGATGAAGCATTACCATAGCAGGCATCCACGCCAAAGGAGGACACTGTCAAGTGACCAAAAAAAAAGTCGGAATTGGAATCCCACTTCCATGCCAAAGGAACTCCCGCCCAAGTGACTTCGGTTTATTTACGCCCACAACAGGGATAACAGCCACGCTTAACCTTAACCGTAAGGGAAACGTTTTGTAAAGAGAGGTTCCGAGCTGGGCGCGGTGGCGTGCTCCCCCATAATCCCAGCAGTTCGGGAGGCTGAAGCAGGAGGATTGAGAGTTCAAAGCCAGCCTCAGCAATTTAATGAGGCCCTAAGCAATATAGCGAGATCCTGTTTCAAAATAAAATATAAAAGGGGGTAGGGATGTAGCTCAATCCCTGGGTCCAATCCCTGGTAACAAAAGAAAGAATGATTCCTGTAGCTCAGCGCCAACCGGGCCGGTAGAGCGAGCCAGGCTCGAAGGAACCAGGGCCCAAAGACACCCACCCGGGTCAATTCTAATTGCAGCGTAGTGTGGGAAAATTCCGTCCCCTGTCAGTGATTTGTCTGAAGGTCATAGGCGCCAGAGGCGTTCCCACACTTTATTGGTTAACGCTGCTGTCAGTCTAAGGGCGGAGACCTTTGGGAAACGTAGTTCCGACACACCGAGTCCTTCTGAGGCACGAGTTTCCGCCTCCGGGGTTTTGTGGCCCTCCGAATGCCTGAGCTTCGGGTAATGGGCTCGGATTTTAAGTGTGGTGGGAGAAGTTGTGTGACTTCGGAGAAAGTGCCGCGTGGCCCAGTGGCCGGTAGCCGCCGGGCCTCAGCCAGCAAGAGCGGCTCTCACCTGGGCCTGGGCCTGGGCCGCCCCTGCAGGGTGAGCGAGGC
Source organism: Urocitellus parryii (assembly GCF_045843805.1). Lineage (NCBI taxonomy): Eukaryota > Metazoa > Chordata > Mammalia > Rodentia > Sciuridae > Urocitellus > Urocitellus parryii. Next base: position 132,353,676 of record NC_135536.1, on the reverse strand, counting down.
AAGCTGACGCCTTGGGCCGTATGCTCTGGGCCCTGGCCCGGCGTCCTGCAAGGATGCGCCCCCTCGTGCTGGCTGCCTTCTTCTGCTCGCCACCCACGGTCCGGAGGGCATGTCCCTGGCTCTCTAGCCTTCAACGCAGCCCGGTTCACAGGGACTGCATTTGTTCCCAAAAAGCTTCCAAAGAAGATGCCCCGCATAGCAGAATAGCCTTCCAGTATAAGTTATGTTCTGCTGGCCACTGGTGCATTTTCCTGCAGTAAACCAGCTCTATTACCTTGGGCAAGTTTCTGGGGATCTCTAAACTTCGATTGTATCAGGTCCAAGAGTTAAATAATAACTTTCCTTCCAACTCTGACATCCTGTGACCCTGTATTTTTATTGTCCTTGCTTTTAGAGCTTGTAGAGTAGATCACACTGTTGGTAGAGAGTTATGATGCTAGGGTTAAGGGATCCTGAACAGGGTGCTAAGTTGAGAACCTAGCCAGGGGCGAGTTTGGAATATTAGAATTTCTGGACTTTAGAGGCGGCAACACCCAGATGCTGCTCTCCAAGGTGCTGCTACATTATGCTCAGTCTGACTTTTACTGGACCTTCACTTGGTAACACTCTATGATTCTGAAGCCCAGTGGCTTGGGAAGATAGGCAGTTTATTGTCTCATATATAATCTCCATAAACTCATCCTCATTCTTCAGTGTGGATAACTGGTATTTTCTGAGCCTTAAGTAAACTATTGTGCAAATACCTTTAAGCTCCCCTCCTTTCCCATCAGTTACCAGCTCTTGACCCCTTTTATCAACCTTATGAAGTTGCCTCCTCAGTGATAGAGGGCCACATTCCACAGGCAGCAGGACATGGAGAGTGACAGATAGGAAGGCTGCCTTCTTCAATTCTGTTAGGCTAGCACTTGTGATTTTCACTCTAATATATGTCTTCAGTTCTAGGATTTCAAGAGAAGGTCCACCTAATGACTCAAGTAAAGGTGACTTCCCAATGAGAGAAGGAGATTTGAGCTTTATAGTTGCAAGGTTCTCTGAGCTGAATAAGGGCTGTAGCTGTGACTCAACAGATCCAGACTCTTCAAGTGCAAGAAGGTTGCAAGTAGAAACTAGAAGATTCCTGCTGGGAGCAGGAAATTTCCTTTCAAGGGAATGACTCCGGGCTGAAGACCTCCTGCCAGAGCTTTTGGCATTTCCACTATCAAGAAGCATCTGGCTGTTGGAGGCTAAGGCAGGAGGATTGCAAGTTCATAGCCAGCCTCAACAATTTAGTGAGGCCTTAAGTAACTGAACAAGACCCTGTCTCAAGATAAAAAAATAAAAGAAGGACTGGGGATGTTGCTCAGGGACCGAGTGCCCCTGGTTGAATTCCTGGTACAAAAAAGGAGGAGGAGGAGAAGGAGAAAAGAAGAAAGGAAGAAGAAGAAGCTGGACTCAAGGAGGCCCTTATTCATCTCTGGAAGATTTTTCACCACTGGCTGAGACCAGAAGTTAATGAAAGAACAGATCCTGGAATTACTAGTTCTAGAACAGTTCCTATCTTTCCCCAAGAGATCCAGATCTGGATTAGACAGCAGCATACAGAGATTGGAGAGGAGGCCGTGGCCCTGGTGGAAAATTTGCAGAAAGAAATGGGAAGACAGGGGTTGCAGGTGAGATAAGGAAATAAATTTCTGACTGGCCAAAGTAGAAGAATGTGAGAGACAGCCACCATGGATTGTCAGCTGTGTAGATGAGGCATAGTACTTTGCTATTTATGTCAAAATGGAGTTTGCTTGTTCCCTGATCCTGGTCACGGCAGCTTTTCTTCTCAGTGCAGACTATCTCTTCAAAGAATATGTACATTGGCTGCTCTGAGTATTGGTTTCTGCCATTAAATAAGAGAATTTCTGGGGTTGAGGATGTAGCTCAGTTGAGGATATAGCTCAGTGGTAGAGCACCTTCCTAGCATGTACAAAGCCCTGGGTTTGATTCCCAGCACTACAGACACAGAATTGCTAAAAATGCCAGTTCTCATTTTCTGGGTGAGCTGGAGGAAGCAAGTTACTTTACTGGTCATTACTGACACTATTGAGCTTATTGTAAAATAGTTGAATTATTGGTCATGCCTACATATTTTGCTTACATGTTGGCAAGACAAGTAGGAGCATGCCAAGGAGAGCTGGAATGGTCAGGTTGCAGTGGGCTTGGGTTCTAGACCTTATCTCTGAAATCTTCCACATATGCACATTCTTTGCTGCTGCAGATATTTGCACAAGACTTATTTTTTCATTTTCTTCTTTGAATCTGGAGATGTTTCAGTTTTAGTTCCTACAGGATTTTGAGCACTTGCAGTCCTTGAATGGAGATTGTCCTTTCAGAGACGAATGAACCCTCAGAATTAGTACTGAGTTCCCTAAACATCTACCATAAGCACAAACAACCCATGTGTCTGTTTCAAGCAGTGAAGAACTGGCATCCAGAAACAGAGGAACAGTCAAGCCACAAAATAGAGTTCCCATCCTTCCATGGTCATGGTAAGCAGGAGCTAATGGGGTTGGAGGGGGCACTGACTATGGAGAGGGCATGAAAGCGCCCTCTGAGTGCAGGATTAAGATATAAGATACAGCTCCCTTCCACCTGGAAGATGCAGCTTGTAAACTGAGGCTGATGGTGTGAATCTGTGAGAGCCTAACTAGGTACCTCCAAAGGGAAGGACTCCAATTGGCATATTTTGTAAAATCACTTAAGAGAGCCTGCAGCCCTTCTGTTTATATGAGTGAAGATTGAGAGTCCCATATTATGGTGGGGACATATTTGAAGGTTATTTGGTAGGAAAAGCAAAAGATAATGTTAAACTTAAGTGTAATAATCCTTAAACAGGTAATTATCCCCAGATGAATTCAGATGACTCAAGTATATTACCCAAACTGAAAAACAGGTCATAAAATCCTGACTGTCAGTGCCTGGATGAATATGGAAGAGAAAAAAATCTAGAACATTCAACTTAGAAATGTATCATTTTTTTAAGAGTGAAAGAAGTAAAATTCATTCAAGTGTGAAGAATAGAAACAGAACTCTTGCAGGGGCAAGATAGGGGTTGCCCTTATTTGGGGGTTTTGCCAGTCTTTCTTTGATAGGAAAAAGGAGATACAGAGAGTCTTCTGTTCCTGAACTCAGTCAGGCTTGTTTCTGAAAGGAATTGAGAACCATATTCTCTTAATGTTCTGATTCTCTTCCCTAGCCCTGCCTGATCCTCTAGCTTCCTGCAGAAAAGCACAATGGTGACCAGGGGACAGTGAGCAGCAGTTGATGAATCATATGTTTCTCTTATTTAGATTACCTTTTACTACTTGAATGGGGCTCTCTGCACTAAGAAATTCCCAAAGAATTTTACCGAGAAGGGAAGCCCAGTAACTTATACAGTAGACTCTAAAATTTCATCAGACTACAAAAGGTTGCCCAAATCTCCATGGTACTGAGGAACTGTATTTAAATTGCTGTTTTCCTTGATTCTAAAATCATCATATTATATTGATTTGCTTGTTTGCTTTAAAGGTCCTGATTACTTCCTTCATTCTCTATCCAGATATTGTTCAGTGGCTGAAATATTGTGTAGTGGGGAAAGAAACAAAAAGTTAAAAACTACAGTTAGTCCTGAGTTCAAATTCCAATAAGTCCTGTATTAGCTGTGTCACTTTGAGCAAATATGTAAAGCTTATGAGTGTTCAGTAAAAATTAGCTTCTTTCTTTCTTTCTTTTCTTTACTTTTCTTTCTTTTTCTCTATTCCTTCTCCCTTGTCCTGTTTTCTTTATTGCATATAAAATCCAAAGTACTCCTTTCTGGTTTGTTATGTGTGTTTTGTCACTTGCCCTCCTCTGACTCAGGTATTTTGTCCCAATTTTGTATATGTGGGATGTGGGGAGGTTGAAAATTCAAACCCTGCTTATGCTAGACTACCACTGAGCCGCACCCCCCAGGCAAGGTTATGTGTTGTTTTTTGTTTGTTTTGTTTTTTGGTACTGGGGATCGAGCCCAGGGCCTCACACATGCTAGGCAAGTGCTTTACCTCTGAGCTGCATCTCCAGTTCCCAGGCATGTGTTTTGAGGAGGGGTATCATGTTTCTTCAGGAGCTGGTGACATTTGGTTATGTGTCTGTGTATGTCTCCCAGAAGGCACAGGAGCAACCAGAACCTGGATAGAAGAGCCACCTAAAAATAACTTGGGAGAATTCTGCAAAGGAGGCATCCCACTAGGTAAGGATGTCTAAAGGAGTCTAAAGTTAACTGAAGGGTTTCTGTAGTATTCCCTACCTCAGACTTTTTTGGGGTTGAATTTTTCAAATTTACTCCCTTCTTTAATTCTACTTGAAAAGAAACAGAAATCCAACATCATATTAGCATCTCTAGGGATGAATTTCTTTTTTTAATTTTTATTTTTTTTTAATTGTAGTTGGACACAATACCTTCATTTTATTTATTTATATGTGGTGCTGAGGATCGAACCCAGGGCCTTGCATGTGCCAGGCGAGCACTTTATCACTGAGCCACAACCCCAGCCCCTCTAAGGATGAATTTCTTGAGCCCAAAAAGACATTAGATTGGAAGCTCATCTTAGTTTTATTTATTACACAATACATGAGCATGGGTCTGAATTTTTTTTCTTATTGTTCCTTTATAGTCCTTAATATTATTTTCATTGAGGCTTTATAAGAATTCCCTTAGACTTTTTTTAAAAAAAATTATTCTCTTTCCTCCCAATCCTATAATGTAGTTGGGATTAGATTCTCCAAACCCTATGTCTCTTTGTCTCCCTACAAACAGATTTTCCAATCTACAGGCCTGGAGTGAGCAGGAGTAATTACAGAGCCCAGATCTTCACCACTGCAGAGAGAAGGAGAGAGGAGAGTTGGGGAGAGTGCTCGGTGAGTGGGTAAGAGCCAAAGCTGGCCAAATACCATTTATTTTTTTTTTTTGGTACTAAGGATTTAACCCAGGAGATACCATTTTTTTTTTTGGGGGGGGGGTACTAAGGATTTAACCCAGGAGTGTTCTACCACTGAGTTACATCCTCAGCCCTTTTTATTTTGAGACAGAGTGTCCTTAAGTTGCTTAGGGCCTCACTAAGTTGCCAAGGCTGGCTTTGAACTCAAGATCTTCCTGTGCTGGTGGGCTTGCAGGCTTGTACCACCACACCTGGCCCAAGTGCCAATCTTGATAAAAGCCAAGGCCTGGAATAAGCAGAAGTGACAAGGCCGGGAGGAGAGACTATGAGGAAACCAAGATTTTTTCTGGGAATTCTCAGTGAGTCAAGGGTCCATGAAAAACTCCATATCTGCACCAGAACTGCCAGGTATGTCAGACTGTAGCTAAATGGCTTTGAGAATGTGGCTTCCTGTGGATCCTAGAGCAGTTCAAAAACCTGCAAACCAACTAGTGCAAAGCCAGGAGTACCCATATGCCAGGCATCTGCACCTCTGTGATGAGATGGATACCCGGATGTGCCCACAGGTTGCCACCCCCATCCCAGAGGTGGCAGGTTGTCTTCTTGGGCAGCACATTGTGGAGCAAGAACTGCTCAAGGGTTGTTGGGAACAGGAGATGGCAATGCTGGATAAAAATGTGTCAGAAGCTGGGTCAGGGAAGCAGGGACAGAACCTAGGTCATACAGCAGCATTTTTGGAACAATAACATGTGGGAGCCATGACAGCAGATTCTGAGGGGGAAGAAATGGGGGGCTGAAGAAGCCTGGAGAAGCCCTGGTTTCACAGCCCTGTTTCAGAGTCCTCCTGGTAAGACCTTGTTGTCACAATATTGGGGAAGTAGGGTGTTAGTTAACAGGATTGGAGAGAACCTCATCCCAACCAGTTCTCTGCTGGGCAGAGTTTGTAATCCCAGCTACTCTGGAGACTGAGGCATGACAAGTTTCAGACCAGCCTGGGTAGCTTAGCTGTCTCAAAACAAAATCAAAAGGGAATGTAGCACATTATAAGAGTACTTACCTCACATGGCTGAGGCCCTTATTTTCTCAGGGTACAACATGCATTCATGGCATATTGTAATGGTTTGGGAAGAGCCAGGAAAGACTATTTTTATATACAAATGGAAGAACCATTTGTTTGCCTGAACAATGGATAAAAAGGAGGAGCTGTGTTACATAAGAATAGTGTTCCTATGTCTAAAAATAAATATGTGCATGTTGTCACATCAAGTCTTGTCATAGAGGGAGAAAACCCATTTGTTTGTTTCTTAGGAAATCACTGAAATGCTGTGGAAGGATTGTGGAAGTGTCTTCTGTCATCTTTATTATAAAACTAGGGGTATCATCCTGATTTAACCACTGTCCCTTTCCCCTAGGTATGCACTGGAAGTATAAAGAAACTAAAATTCACCTGAGAATTTTTGTAAGCCCTACATTCATGAGAAACTTGCAGCTGCATCAGAGCCATCAGGTATACCAGATTGTGGCTGGGCATCTGTGGGATAACGTGGCTTTTTGTGGATGCTGGAGCAGTGTGGCTACTGGTTCAAAAACTTTCAGACCAACAAAGCCAAGAACACCCATATGCCAGGCACCTGTGCCTTCTATGATGAGATGGATGTCCTGATGAGTCCCGGGACCCTAGCTAATACCCTTGATGTCTTAGAGGTGGCAGGAGGCCTCCTGCAGGATAGAGGGCAATCCCGAGGGATGTGGGAGACAGCACCAGAAGGTACAACAGGACACGGTGATGAAATAACAGAGGAGTTTCAAGATCATCTGAGAAGACTTAGTCCCTAAGGATTGAGGAAGGATTCCAGTGGCAAACTCTCCTCCCCAGAACACTTCAAACAGTGGTAGAGATGAAGTTCTATGGGAGGCATTGGAGACTGGGAGTCAAGAGACATAATATGATTATTGTCCTGGCTCTGCTGCCTCTAGTCTGGAATGACCTCATCAGGAGTAAAATGGACATGTCTTTGGGAAAATGTTGTTTACTTCCTATCCTCAAATATTATTCAGCTCAGCCCTCTGCTGAACTAGTAGTCCAGGCTGACTCATTAAGAACATTTTGTGTAGGAATGGGTTCTTCCTGACTACTTTTAGTAACAATATAGTAGATACAGAGAAGATAAAAGTTGGAGGTTCTTAAAGTTTTAGTCCTTTCTTTTTTTTTTTTTTTTTAGTCCTTTGTTTTCATCTAAAGCACCCCATAGAGGTGAACTTTGCTTATATGTTGATCACTTAAAGACTTGTCTAGGGTTGGACATGGTGACGCACAACTGTAATCCCATAGGCTCAGGAGGCTGAGATAGAAGGATTGCAAGTTCAAAGCCAGCCTCAGCAACGGTGAGGCACTAAGCAACTCAGTGAGACCCAGTCTCTATGCAAAATAAAAAATAGGGCTGGAATGTGGCACGGTGGTTGAGTGACCCTGAGTTCAATTCCTTGTACCTCCCCCCAAAATAAAAGACTTGTCTAGAGGCTGTGGGTATAGCTCAGTGGTAGAGTTTGTGCTTAGCATGAACGAAGCCCTGGGTTCAATCCTTAGCAGCGCCCTCCCAAAAAAGACGTGTCTGCTACTGTTATGTGTAACTAATTAGAACTTAAATTAAAAAAAAAAAAGACTTGTCTGTTTTGGGGCAAACTGGTTAAACATTCTGAGCCTCCATTTTCTCATCTTTAAAATGGACATAATGGTATCCACCTCACTGGATGTTACTAAGACCTGACACATTGTTAGCGCTCAGAAAATGTTAGTTATCATCATCATTTTTTTTTTCTCCTTCTGGCACTAGCGATTAAACCTAGAGGTGCTATTTCCCCAACCCTGTTTATTTCTTATTTTGAGACAGGGTCTCACTAAGTTGTCCAGGCTGACCTTAACTTTGTAATCTTCCTGTCTCAGCCTTCTAAGCCCCTGGGGTTACCATGCCTGGTCATTAGAATTATTTTAAAAATAGATAAGTTCATTGTCATATATTCCTCAAGGGAATGAAAGAGGGAAAGTTTCCTGAGTTATTAACTTTTTCTTTTGAAAACTAGACCTTTCTGGGAGGTATTTCCATTCTCATTTCATATACCACTTCCAGATAAACAAAAAGTGAATTAACAGAAAAACTCAATGTTCCTTCTTGCTTTTCCTTGGATAGGATTGGATAGGACTTCCATTTCTACTCCAAGCTGAAGAGGAGTGAAGCACTTTGGAATGGCCATCTCCAGGACTTCAAGGAAATTTGGAAACTTCCTGCACAGGTATAAAATGAGTGGGAACTAGCCCAACAAAATAGTTGGCTGACTACCAACAAAGTAGCCAGCCCTGGAATTCTGGACATGGACAAGCCAACCCTGGGAGAGGAATTGTTTTAGTCAGCTTTTTTGCTGCTCTGACTAAAAGATCCGACAAGAACAATTTTAGAGGAGGAAAAGTTTATTTGGGGGCTCACAGTTTCAGAGGTCTAAGTCCATAGACAGCCAGCTCCATTCCTCAAGTATGGAGGTGAGGCAGAACATCACGGTGGAAGCATGGTGGAGGGAAGTAGCTCACATGATGATCAGGAAGCAGAAGGAGAGACTCCACTCACCATATAAAAAATATATGCTCCAGCTGGGTGTGGTGGCACATGCCTATAATCCTAGTAGCTCTGGAGGCTGAGACTGGAGGATCACAAGTTCAAAGCCAGCCTCAGTAAAAGTAAGGTCCTAAAGCAACTCAGCGAGACCCTGTCTCTAAATAAAATACAAAATAGGTCTGGCGATGTGGCTCCGTGGTTGAGTGCCCCTGAGTTCAATCCTTAGTACCAAAAAACAAACAAACAAACAAATATATATATACACACACACATACATACATGCACGCACACACACACACACACACACACACACTCTCTCCAAAGAACACCTCCTCCAGCCATACCCTGCCTGCCTTCAGTTACCACTCAGTTAATCCCCAACAGGGTTAAGACTTTTATAACCTAGTCATATCAACTCTGAATGTTCTTGCATTGTCTTCCACATGAGCTTTTGGGAACACCTAATATCTAAATCATAACAGGAACCCAAGCTCTTAATGTTCTCTAGTTTATCATTAAAGAGTTGAGAAATGAACAGAGAAGCAAATGGTACCCAGATAAGCCTGTTTCCTATGTTGAAAATTTAGTTTCCTTGGAAAAAAGATAAAACCAAATTCTGAGCTATAATTTTCCTCTTAAAAGATTTCTTTCTTGGGCTGTAGCTGTACCTCAGTGGTAGAGCGCTTGCGACACAAGTGTGAGGCACTGGGTTTTATCCTCAGCACCACATAAAAATAATTAAAGATATTGGTACATCTACAATTTTTTTTTTTTAAAGAGAGAGTGAGAGAGGAGAGAGAGAGAGAGAGAGAGAGAGAGAGAGAGAGAGAGAGAGAGAGAGAATTTTTTAATATTTATTTTTTAGTTCTCGGCGGACACAACATCTTTGTTGGTATGTGGTGCTGAGGATCGAACCCAGGCCGCACGCATGCCAGGCGAGCGCGCTACCGCCTGAGCCACATCCCCAGCCCAACAATTAAAAATTATTTTTAAAAAATATTTCTTCCTTTCTCTTTCTTTCCTCCTTTCTTCTTCCCTCCCTCTTCCTCCTCCCTTCCTCCCTCTTTCTTTCTTCTTCCCTCCCTCTTTCCCCCTCCCTTTCTTTCTTTCTTTTTTTCAGAATACTGGGGATTAAACCTGGAACATCATGTATTCTAGGCAGGCTCTCTACCACTGATCTATGCCCCTAGCCCCTTCTTTTAAATTTCTGTCTGAATTTTATTGTATTAATTGGTCAATTGATTGATCGTAGTGCTGGAGAGCGAACCCAGGACTTGGCACATGCTAGGCCAAGTGCTCTACCCCTGAGCTACATCCTTAGCCCTCTATCTGAATTTTAGCTAAAATTAACTATCACTTGACCAGGTCAGTGGAAAAAGTGAGCATGGATATGGTGGGGCATGCCTCAGCTGATTAGGAGGTGGGAAGATCAAAGTTTTTCAAGGGCAGCCTGGGCCATATAGCAAGACCCTGTCTGGAAATAAAAAGGACTGGACATGTAGCTCAGCTGGGGATAATTTCCTAGCATGTGTGAGGCACTGGGTTTGATTCCCAGTACTGCAAGCACAAAAACAAAACAAAGCAAAGTTTAAGAAAAAGTGAGCATGGAAAACTCCAAATTAAAACTATAGTCAACCCTAGATTATTGATGGGATGAATTTCTTATTGTTAATATAAGTTCTCCTCCCTAGTGGAGAAGAATTTTAGGAATTTTGTTGGAATTTAGGGGGTATTCTTCTTCTCCTATCCAGATTCTAGACCAACTGGGAGAGATTTAAGAGTTAGACATTGAGATAAAAATGGCAGCTTTAACTGGGGGGGCTGTTGAGAATGCAACTGAGGCCTGTGGCCACAGAGGGCTTCCTAATAACCACAGGATCCAGCAGATTGACTTATCCAGCCACTGGCAGTATGGACTACCCCAGCCTCATTCTTAAAAGATAAAGCCTTTGCTATTGGTCTCTGAGCCTTGTATGCCCAGCTCCTCATTAATCAAAGAAGCCATTTCTCCCACTTCTAAGTCAGGGGATGGAGAAAGGCCAGTAGAATTAGTCTAAGGAGTGTCCTTTCACCCCAAAGACAGTATCTAGAAGAGAAAGGTGGATTTTAGTATTTCCTGTTGATAAGTGGAGATGGGAAAAAAGGAGAAGCCATGCTTGGGTCAGAGCTCCTGAGGAGCGGGGAGCTGCTCTGGCTAACGAGGAATGGTCTAGAATCTGGCTAATGAGGAATGGTCTAGATTCTGCCTCCCTCCTTTTCACAGATTTTGTCCATATGAACTTGTCTAGAAGCTGGAAAAATGAGTAAGACCCGTAAATCTATCCACATTGACCATGGTTCCACTATACTCTGGTTTATTTGATCCTGGTGAATGTAAAATTGACCATATTTTGTCACCTTCAATAGCTTATTTTTAAGCATCCAGTGAAGACCTCTTTCACCTTGTTTCCATTTTTCTGGTTTCAGAATATAGGTTTCAATTGTAGTTAGTCTCATTTCATTCTTTCAGATCTTGGAGCAAGAAGTGAGTATGAGGAAAATTCAAACCAGGGCATTTCAGGGAAGGTGGAACTACTGAGGGTATCATTAGAAAGCTCCCAAATGGATGTTTTCCAATACTGTAATTGCTGGAAAGACTGGGAAAAAAGATATGGGACAGAACAGCAATGGGGAAAGCCCTGCTGCAAGTTGGACTAGAGTCAGTCTCTCCTCCAGAAAGAGATGTAGATAAAGTCATAGGTCCTCAGGGTACCTATGCAGGAGAAAAATCCAGTATGTGTTTTGACATGGAAAATCTTCAACCATATCTAGCCATCCATAGGTCAGCCACACAGGAGAAAAGAAGCCTTATGAATATAACCATTGTGGGAAAAACTTTGCCAAAGCTCACATCTGATCTGCCATCAGAGAATGTACTACACTGGGGAGAAGCCTTCCCAGGGCCTTGAATATGAGAAAGGCTTCTGTGATCATTCTAACTTCACAGGACACCAGAGAATCCACACAGGAGAAAAGCCCTATAAATGTGCAGAGAGCTGGAAGTGTTAACCAGAGCTCAAACATTATTATGCACCAGAGAATCCACACAGGAGAGAAACCCCATAAATGTAATGGGTATGGAAGAAGATTCCCCAATAGCTTGCACTTTGATTGGGGAAAGTTCACTAAGGGTTCTGTCCTCACCAGCCACCAGAGGATCCACAGGAGAAATCCTACAAGTATCTCGAGTGTGGGAGAAGTTTCAGTGACTGACTGCTCAAGCCTCATTACCCACTGGTGAATTCACACTGGAGAGACCCTATAAATGTGGGGAATGTAGGAAAAGCTTCAATTAGAGCTCAAGTCTCATTATACACAAGGAGAAAAGCCCAATGAATGTAACAAATGCGAGAGGAAATTGGACAGCAATTCAAATTTTAGCCACATTGGAGAACCTATGTGGGAGAGTGACTCTGATGTGTCCGGTATATTGGGAAAAATGTCTTTAAAGCACCAAGTCTGGCAATTTTAAGGAGTTTGTCCCATAAAAGAGTCTTTTTTGCCTTTAATTCGATAACCTGTCACCAACCTGAGATAAGAATTTAAGTCCCAGTCCAAAAGACTTTGTTTTGTTTCTCTCTCTAAATGCTTGACTTATGGAAATATTCCTCAGGGTTTCCTTATCTATGCTGTTGCAATGGGAGCCAATTTCCAGAGAATTCAGAAACTAGTTCCCATTTCAGTGTGTCTTCATTGTGATTCTGTGCCTTAATTTTCTCATCCTTGAGGTCCTCCCTCACAGATGGACAGGGCACTGTCCTGCCCTGATCATGTTAATGGAGGTGGGTCAGCTATGGAGCCAGCAGTGTTTGGGCACTATACAAAAGTTTATAATAAAATCTATAGTGTACCATTGTTCTCCCTGTGGGAGGATTGGGGCTCAGGATGCCTACATTTCCCCATCCTCCTTAGAATTTGCAGGAATTTATAGAGAATTTCTAGATTCATAGAGGAAAGTGCTCTATTACACAGGGGAGGGAAAAGGAAGAAAGAGCAATGTTAGGGTTGGCTTTCTAAACTATAACTTCCCTCTCCCAAAATATTAGATTGAACCATATGAGATTGCCATTGCTGATCTACAAACTAGCAATTTTATGATTCAATCTAAGTAGAATGTCTGCAATTCTGTTCCCAATGGCCAGCAGCTCATACTGAATCCTAAAAAGGTGAAGGAAGCTGGGTCTAGAAGATATGAAGCAGGATAAAGAGGTGGGTAAAGACCTTTCTGTTTGTAGATATGCCCAGAGCAAAAACTAAGAACCATGGTATTAAAAAGTCCCTAAAAGGATTTACTTCTATGTCACATGCCTTTGACAAGCCCACTAATTCCTGTCTGTGCTTCAGGCTTCTCAAAGCCAGGGTATCCTGATCCTTCGGGCAACAGATTCCCACAGATTTCAGTCTCTGCACAAGAGCACAGCAGAGTCCCTGGATAGACTCTGACACACAGAACAAATGGGGCTTAGAAAAAAAATGGAACACAGTTTCTTCCTCTTAAAATAGTGCCCATTGTGTTTGATTTTTAAATATTTTCCCACAACCTCCCAGAAACTCATTAATTATAAAACAAAGCACAATCTACACATATTACAATTGTACCTAATTAGATTAATAATTATTATAATAAGGCTAACTCAGTAATAAGGCTTCTTTTTAACATAAAAACACTTAGCCAAATAAATGTCTGTCAAAATTGGTTATTTAATGGGCTGTGGACTTCATGTTATTGCGGTTATTCAAGAAGTTCTTTTGAGTTTTTCTGTAGGATTTGACTACATGCCTTCCCAGCATGTAGGGTAGTTAATGTCTTATACACTAGAAAAGTTTAATAAATGCTGATGGAACAAATGCCTTGTTTATCCAGCCTAATCATCTGTCTTATCCATGAGACTGGGCTCTACTCAGTTTTTGCTTTCCAAAAATAGAATCTCTTCAAAGGATGTCAATTCACTGCCATTAAGGAGATTTTTCAGGGTCTGTTGTTGGAAGACAATTTTCAAAGAGGTATTCCAGAATTTGGAATTTAGAATATTTGTCAAGGCCAGGAAATAAAATTGATATGGATCACTTGATATTATTTTACTCTTTCAATGAGAAATTCTTAGGTAGAAATTCATCCTACTAATACCTGAGGTAGCTCTGCATTATAAAATGACTTTGGAGACCAGGTGTGGTGGTACATGCCTGTAATCCCAATGACTTGGGAGGCAGAGGCAGGAGGATCAAAAATTTGAGGCCAGCCTCAGTAATTTAGTGAGACCGTGTTACAACAAAAAATAAATAAATAAAGGTGCTGGGGATGGAGCTCAGTGGTAAAGTGCCCCTGGCTTCAATCCCCAATCCCACCCCCTAAAAGACTTTGGGAACAACTAGATTCTCTTTTGAAAATTTTTGACATCATTTTTCTTTTGGATGGAATAAGAAGATTCAAATATATAGAAATATATAGTCGATTATGGGCTGGGGATGTGGCTCAAGTGGTAGTGCGCTCGTCTGTCATGCGTGCGGCCCGGGTTGGATCCTCAGCACCACATACAAACAAAGATGTTGTGTCCGCCGAAAACTAAAAAAAAATTTTAAAAAAATTTCTCTCTCTCTCTCTCTCTCTCTTAACTCTTTAAAAAGAAAGAAAGAAATATATAGTCATATAATATCATCTCATATATTTTCCCCTTAATGAAATAGTGGAGAAATTGAGCTGGAAATTGTCAGTATTCCATAAGGATCTTAGAGGAAGACATGTTAGTTGCTTTAAATAATGTTTGCTATCAGTCTTCCTAAATGGGATACTTACAACAGTGAATTGTGGCTTAATAGTTAACATGGAGATGTTTCTCATTGAATCATATGTGATATGAATTTTACAGTGTCCTAATTTTTATTTGAAATGGTATCATCCACCATCTTATTCAAAAGTGTTTTGATTTACTTTTTTATCTACCACTCTATGGGATGAACAGAGTTCTGGAAGCTCGTTTTATTTATTTATTTATGTTAAGTTTTGGAACTGGGGTGCCCAACCACTGAACCACATCCTTATCCTTTTTTAATATTTTATTTACAGACAGGGTCTTACTGAGTTGCTTAGGGCCTCACTAAGTTACTGAGGCTGGCTTTGAACTCATGATCCTCCTGCCTCAGCCTCCCAAGCTGCTGGGATTACAGATGTGTGCCACCATGCCTGGCTCTGGAGGCTCTTAGTTTTAACTCAGTACAAACTAACAGTTATGGCTTCTAAGTATGTGAACAAGACAAGCAGCAGTGGCTTCTGTAAGTCATTTTCTTGAAGATATCTCAAGATGAAGATGGTAATGATGAACCAAAATAAACCTTTCTTTCCTCTTTTTTTTTTTGCATATATGCACAAGTGAACCCATCCTTTTTTAAATTTACATATGACAGCAGAATGCATTACAATTCTTATTACCCATATAGAGCACAGTTTTTCATATCTCTGGTTGTATACAAAGTATATTCACACCAATTTGTGTCTTCATACCTGTACTTTGGATAATAATGATCCTCACATTCCATCATCATTAATAACCCCATGCCCCCTCTCTTCCCTTCCCACCCCTCTGCCCTATCTAGAGTTCATCTATTCCTCTCATGCTCCCTCTCCCTATCCCACCATGAATCATGTGGCATATATACATAATGGAATGTTACTCCTCTTTTTAATTTTTTTTTACTTGTAGATGGACACAATACCTTTATTTTATTTGTTTTTATTTTTATGTGGTGCTAGGGATTGAACCCAGTGCCTCACGTATGCTAGGCAAGCACTCTAACACTGAGCCACAACCCTGTCCCCTAATCTTTCCCCTTAAAAAAAAATAATGAAAGATACAGTTGAGAGTGTATAAAGTTCACTTATATTACTAAAATATTGCAATAGATTATACATTTTGTTTATCAAATTATACGTTGAAAAAAAATTTTTTTACTGTGTGTGTGTGTGTGTGTGTGTGTGTGTGTTCCTAGGGATGGAACCCAGGGCCTTGTGCATGTGAAGCACGCACTCTACCAAGTGAGCTATATCCCCAGCCCCTGAGAAATTTTTGTAGAAGAAACTTACAGCAAAAATATTGATTCTCCAGAGATATGTGTATAATATGAATTGTAAAGCATTCTGCTGTTATGTATAACAAATTAGAATAAAAAATTTTTAAATATTGATTCTCGCAGGGTGTGGTGGTACACACCTATAATCCCAGAAGTTCAGAAGGCTGAGGCAGGAGGATCGTGAGTTCAAAGCCAACCTCAGCAAAAGCGAGGTGCTAAGCAACTCAGTGAGACCTGTCTCTAAATAAAATACAAAACAGGGCTGGGGGTGTGGCTCAGTGGTCAAGTGCCCCTGAAATCAATCCCTGGTAATCCCCCCCCAAGAAAAATTGGTTCTCATTGTCATTTACAGCTAGCAGGAAACACTAGCATTGGATTTCCAGGCACTAATCCTGCTAGCAAAAGCTGATGTAAGTATATTAACCCATTAGATAAATTAATTCCAAGTGAATCCTGTGAGTGGCATGGTCAGAGGAGGTGTTTTGTTTTAATCAGATTTATTATTAGACTCTAAGCTTCTGGACAGAGACTGGTATAAGACTGATATCTGCAAAGAATATAGAGGCCATGATGGGGACTTGCAAATACCACTGTTGGTGGTAAGCGTGATCCAGGCTTCCCCTGTGACTCACTCCAGAACAGGAGCCTCTCTCTCTGTGTCCCATGAATCTGCTCCAATCTCCCAAATGATTTTCTTTCTTTGTTCCTCTCCAGGGCTCTGATTTTCCAGGTTCTTCACTACAACACAGTTAATCAGTATTCATAGTGTGTCAGATTCTGTGCTAAGCACTTAATCCACAGGGGCTCAGTTAACCATGTCAGCCACTCCATGAGCTTGTACTCTGATCAGACCCATTTTACAGAATGGAGGGAACTGAACACAGAGCTGGGGCTTGGGCCCTGGTTAGTCTGACTCTTCCACTGGTGGCTTAATCATTATGTTCTGTCAGACTCCTAGACTCCTCTTCCTCCTCCCCTTCTTCTCCTCCTTCTCCTTCTCCTTCTCTTCCTTCTTCTCCTCCTCTTCCTCTTCCTCCTCTTCCTCCTCCTTCCTTCTCCTTCCTTCTCCTCCTTCTCCTCCTCCTTCTTTTCCTCCTCTTCCTCTTCCTCCTCCTTCTTTTCCTCCTCTTCCTCTTCCTCCTCTTCCTCCTCCTTCCTTCTCCTTCTCCTTCTTCTTTTCCTCCTCTTCTTCCTCTTCCTCTTCCTCCTCCTCCTCTTCTTCTTCTTCCTCACTCTTCCCCCCTCCTCCCCCCTCCTCCTCCCTCCTCCTTCCTCCTCCCTCCTCCCCCCTCGTCCCTCCTCCCCCTCCTCCTTCTTCCTCCTCCTTTTCCCTTTCTTCTTCCTTCTTCTTTTTTTTTTTTTTTTTTTTTTTGGTACCAGGGATTGAACTCAGGGGCACCTTGCCATTGCTGAGGCTGGGTTTGAACTCACTATCCTCCTGTCTCAGCCTCCTCAGCAGCTGGGATTACAGTCATGCACCACTGTGCCTGGTTAGTTTATCTACTTAATTGCATTCCAACTCCCCTTGCTCCCTGGGCTGGGGCTGTGTCTTTCTCACTTCTGTCTTTTCATATGTTGATCCTTCTGCCTGGAAGAACCCACCTTCTCTTCTGGTAGGAAACAACTCAGAGGTCACGTGACCTTCCTTGTTCATACATGGTCTCTAAGTAAGAAGTGTTCCCAGAACATATGACCCCTTCTCTCGCTGGGTTCTCTCCAATTGCCTGCTGGCAGAGTCATGTTTTATTTTATTTTTTTAAAATTTTTATTTACTTAAAAAATAAAACACATTATCACATATCTTTGCTCTTCCTGCCTAGTGGAATCAAATAATCCCAGTAACCATCCAGGGGCACTTAACTACTGAGTCAAATCCCCAGCCTTTTTTTAATTTTTGAGACAGGGTCTCACTGGATTGCTTATAGCCTCGCTAAATTGTTGAGGCTGGTTTGAACCTGTGATCCTCCTGCCTCAGCCTCCCAGGCTGCTGCTGGGATTATAGGCATGCACCACCATGCCTGGCCAGAATCATGTTTTATATAGCTCCACACCTCCCATGTCCTAGCATCTGTGTGGTACATAACACAAAGCAACTCTCAGAGAGGCTACTTGAGAGAATCAGAACCTATAGCATCACCTCTCCCACTGCCAGGGAACACCTGCCTCCTTCCCGAGCCTCCAGTAACTGGGTGCATTCACACACAATAGCCAGTTGCGGAGACTTCTGTGGTAGACTTTGTTCATTCCACTTTTGTTGCATCCATTCTCTTGTCCATTTGTCTCATGCTGCTGTTTTCTTTTTCATGTCTGCTTTTCTCTCCATATGCTCTGTGGCCTGGCTCCTTCCTCAGGCTCTGTTCCTGTTCCCCAGAAACCCAGCCTTATACTTGGTGGATTTCGAAAGTGGGCTGTGCCTGGCTCTGAGTTACTCCATTTTGTAAAGTAGTAGATTGCCGCGAGTTAACTCCATTTTTCTTTTTCTGTGGTGTTGCTGGGAATTGAACCTAGCGCTTCATATATCATGCTAGGCAAGTGCTGTATCACTGAGCTACATCCCCAGCCCTGAGTTACTTCATTTTGAGTACAAGTGCTAAGGTAGAATGCCTCTACATGTTGTATAAGTAAACAACCACCAACAGGACTGTGAAGGTAGCTGAGTGGTAGAGCACTCGCCTAGCAATATGACACCTGGCTGCAATACCCAGCACTGTCTGCACAGCACAGTCATAGGCACAAACTGATAAATTAATTGTGCTATTAAAAATGGCCACCCGTAGTCAGGCGTGGTGGTGCACACCTGTAATCCCAGAGGCTCAGGAGGCTCAGGAGGCTCAGGCAAGGGGACGGTGAGTTCAAAGCCAGCAATTTATCAAGACCCTGTCTCAGAACAAAATATAAAAAGGGCTGGGGATGTGGCTCAATGGTTGAGCATCCCTGGGTTCAATCCCTGGTACCAAAAACACCACCACCACCACCAACAACAACAAAACAAAACAAAAAAACAGCCCAAAACCAACCAACAAACCACCTGTGAACTTACAAATTTAAATCAGAAGCATATAGATGCATGGGAGTATTAAACCCGTATCAAAAAAAATAGGCCTGTGAGCTTATCAAATGCACCAGACCACTAATGAAGTAGCCCCCTCACCTGGAACACATAAAAGGAGAAGCATCCCAAGACTGTTTGTAGCAGCACACCTTGACATCAGGTGAACAAGTCACAAGTTCCCCTTGAAAGAGTCACAAGGTCACAACAAGGTCAAGTCTCCAAAATTCTGGACTCTCCCTGGGTTTCAGCTTAGCTTGCTCTCCCTGCTTGTTGTGGTCCATTTTGAAACCACATGCTGTTTTGAAATGCCTCTCACCTCCAGCTCTGCCACTGAACAATTTCTTTGGTTGGTTCCTGACATTATCTGACCACCTGCAGTGATTCTTTTGCATTTGTGTCAGCTCTCCTGGGCTCTCCTCCTGAGCCCTGGGGCCACTTTAACACCTCCTTAGCCTTTTCTTACTTTTATCTATTGTTGTGTGTGTGATGTGTAACTTGAGTGTTATAGATATTAGCAATTAAAATTGGAATAAGAGAACCTGTGATTGCCTGGCTTGTGACTACCAAGTGACACATGAGTACGTGGTGAACTGCAACCTATGAAAGTGTTGTAGCTTGTGAATGTGTTGTTATTGAATAAATTCTGACATGATAGACACAAACGTGTTGGGTCTATGTTAGTGGCTTAGCTCGCTCAGAACAGTGCAGCTGATCTTGGCATTTACTTCAGCTCTTTAACTCACATCCTAGTGAGTTAAAGATGTCAGATGTCCAACCCTGATGCAAGCAGTTCTGGCCAGGTGGACTAACACATCCCTTTAGAGGGTTTGTGTGAGAGGCAGTTCTAAGGAAGGGAATTTGGGCCTAGCCCCTGGAGATGGGGCCTTTAAGAACACCCCTCACTCCCTGTATAAGCCCCAACCTGCCCCTCCCCTGATGACATCCTTCTTTACCTAAACTTGTTCTATTCTAGAACTTCCTTATGAACACACACACCTGCAAGAAATACCCCAAGCTGAATTATTGTCGCTACATGGCAGCTTGCTGGATTTCTTGTGCCTTCCTCTTTCACTCCCTTCAAATTGCTGCCTAGTTTTTCTATTAAATTACCTTGAAATTTTGTGAGACCGAAACAGTTCCTGAAGTTTCTCTCATTTATATGCTGCTGCCTCCTCTATCCCAGCTTGCAGCTGGACTGGAATCCTGTGTTGACATCATTGTGAATGATTTATTGTTTTTTTTTTTTTTTTTTTGGTTCCTTTAAGGATTCTCTGGGGCATCTTCCTAGAATTGCTGAGAAAACCTGTTGTGAGCATGCGCGTTTGTGCCTTTCCATAACATTAAATTCATAACAGTAACTCACAGGCTAGACCACTCTCACCAGTGGCAGTTCTCAGAAGACTTGTGGGTCAGCTGGTAGTCTTAAGCCAGGCAATCACAGGTTCTTTTTTTTTTTTTTTTTTTTTTTTTTTGGTACTAGGGATTGAATCCAGGAGTACTTAACCACTGAGCTACATCGCTAGCCCCCCCTTTTTTAAAAAAATATATTTTTAAAATTGTCAATGGGCCTTTATTTTATTTATTGATACATGGTGCTGAGAATCGAACCCAGTGCCTCACACATACTAGGCAAGTGCTCTGCCACCGCGCCACAATTCCAGCCCCCCCCACACTTTTTTTTTTTGTTTTATCTTGAGTTAGGGTCTCACTAAATTACTTAGAGCCTAAGTTGCTGAAGCTGGCTTTTTTTTTTTTTTTTTTTTAAAGAGAGAGTGAGAGAGGAGAGAGAGTGAGAAAGAGAGAATTTTTTTTTAATATTTATTTTTTAGTTCTCGGTGGACACAACATCTTTATTGGTATGTGGTGCTGCTGAGGATCGAACCCGGGCCGCACGCATGCCAGGCAAGCGCGCTACCGCTTGAGCCACATCCCCAGCCCCTGAAGCTGGCTTTGAACTTGTGATCCTCCTATCTCAGTCTCCACTGAGATTACAGGCATGCCCTACCATGCCCAGCCCAGGTTTTGTTTTTAATTTTTGTTTTGGGGTTGTAGATGGACAGAATGCCTTTATTTTGTTTATTTTTATGTGGTGCTGAGGATAAAACACAGTGCCTCATGCATGCTAGGCAAGCACTCTGTCGCTGAGCTACAGCCCCAGCCCCCAGGTTCTTTTATTACAATTTTAATTACTAGTATCTGTAACACTCAAGTCACAAATCACACTTTACACAATTTTATGTGTGTGAGTGTGTTTGCATTACAGAAAGGCTAGGAAAGGGTTAAGGTAGCCACAGAGGTTTAGAGAGCTGAACGCAGGGCAAAGAGTGAATGCAAAGAGTCACTGTAGGTGGTCAGATAAGATTGGAACTAGGAGCCTGGAGGTGGCCCACGTCTGTAATCCCAGTGGCTCCGGAGGCTGAGAGTATCAGTTCAAAGTCAGCCTCAGCAATTTAGTGAGGTGCTAAGCAATTTAGTGAGATGCTAAGCAACTCAGTGAGATCCTGTCTCTAAATACAAAATAGGGCTGGAGATGTGGCTCAGTGGTTGAGTGCCCCTGAGTTCAATTCCCAGTACCAAAAATAAATAAATAAATAAACAAACAAACAAACAAACAAATAAATAAATAAGATTAGAACCAGCCAAAGAACTTGGGGTGGGGCAGGGCAGGGCTGGGCAGAGTTGTCAAAGAGCAGGAACTTACTCAAGGCTATCCTTAGCCTCTTTTAGGTTTTATTTTGACACAAGGTATTGCTAAATTGCTTAGGGCCGCCTTGCTAAATTGCTGAGGCTGGTTTTGAACTTGGGATTCGTCTGGTTCAGTGCTGGGGATATTACCCAGGCTTCACATGTGCTAAACATGTGCTTTAACCCTGAGCTACACCCCTAGCCCTCAATATCCCCTTTGATGTATCCCTGGAATGATTGTCCTTTCTTGAGTATTGGATAATTCTGATTTCCTGCCAAAAATTTATAATAAATTAATCTCTGAATTAATATGTAATTATACACATTCTTAAAATCCTTGTTCTATTTTCTACTTTGTTGTGTGTGTGGTATTGTGGATCAAACCCAAAGTTCCACACATTTTTTTTTCCCTTTCTTTTGTAGTGCCAGGGATAGAACCCAGGGCCTTGTGTACGTTAGGCAAGCACATAACCAGTGCGACACCTTTGGTCCTTCCTTTTTCTTGGTTGTTGAGGTTTGAATGTGGTACTAGTCATTTGTCTTTTCTCCTCAGATTCATTCTGGGTCCTTCTCCAGCTCTGTTTTGTACTGCAGGGGACCGTCTCCTGCTCACTACCCTCCCAGAAGTCCCTTGCCAATAAGCTCCATGTAGGTTTGACCAATAGCACTAGCAGGATATTGAAGGGGAAGGAGAGAAGCCAGGTGACTCTGTACTTCTTGTAGTCCTCAGATGTCTCCTCTGCAGTTTTAGCACCTTTGATGCAGCCCCCTGCCCCATGACCCCAGCTCTGGACAGATAGGGTTCTGCCGTTTGTCACCAGGAGGCCAAACCTTGGGTTCTGGCCACATCCACCACCTCTTTTTATCCTTGTATGGCAACTTCCTGCCATTGCTCACTCAGAGTGCCTCGCTTTGCTTCCTCTTTCAGATACCTCATCACTAAATTTAAATTCTCTCAACTAAATTACTTAGTGTGGGTTCAGTCTTCCTGACCAGACCATGACTGATACACATTTTGTCAATACACTTCTGCAAAGCAGCTTTTAAATTCAGGCAGCAATTCTACTATTTTCTAAATTACTCACTTGTGATTTTACTTGGTGAGATTCTATAGCTTAGTCAGTGGCATGCTGGTAATTCAAATCTCTGAGGGAAAAACAAAAAGCTCTGCTTTATAATATTTGCCAATTTCTGACATGTAAATATTTCTGCCATGGCCAATTTCAAGCTGTCAGTGTAATGTCACTGTACACACAGCTAGAAAGAGAGCTACAGGATCAATTCTTAGGAGGAGGGAGGAATGATTGAGGCGGCTTCAGGAAATGGTTAAGAATGATCACATGTTGAAATTGAAAAATTTAAATGTCCCCAAAATGTAATATTCCATCAACTTCATTGTTAAATTAAGTAATCAAAAAATTCATTTCTGAACTGTACATGGTGGCATATTCCTGTAGCCTGAGCTACTCAGGAGGTTGAGGTTGGAGGGTCACTTGAATTTCCAAGTTGGAAGATAGCCTGGGTAACATAACAAGATTTTGTCTCAAAAAAGAATATATTTCTTTTAAAAATACATGTTAGGAGGTTGGAGATGTAGTTTAGTGGAAAAGCAATTGCCTGGCATGAGTGAGGCCCCAGGTTCAATCCCTAGTAACTGCTGAGGAAAAAAAATTCCCAGTGCTATGGACTGTTGTGCCCCCCTCACTTAAACTGGTATGTTGAAGAATCAACCCCCAGTGTGACTGCATTTGGAGATGGGGTTTTATGGAGGTAATTAAGGTTAAATGAAGCCACCAGGATAAGGCTCTAATCCAGTAGGACTGGTGGCCTTATAAGCAGAGGAAGAAAGGCACTTGTTTAGCATAAACCAGCCTGGGGTTTCATTCCAGTGCAACATGGTATGCACGCACACACACGAGTGTGCACACACAAAAACAAAATCCAAATTGTGACTAATAATAAACTAACTTTCCACCAGGCGACCAGCATGCTAGTTTCATTAAAGAGGTTCGTGACATAGAAGTTAACTAGTGAGATCAAAATAAAACACAGACTCAATTACCTTTTTCTATGACCAGGTCCGGAGACAGCTCTCCCCTCTCTGGCTCTCACCTTACTCAGGACTAGCAGGAGAGAGAGAGAGAGAGAGAGAGAGAGAGAGAGAGAGAGAGAGAGAGAGAGAGAGAGAGAGAGAACGAACACCAGGGAGTGGCCTTTTATTGGGGAACAAGAAATTAAGAAATTCAGGGGAAAATTCCATCCAATGAAGGTCGAGGGGGGCAGCATTTCAAGGTCAGGGTCAGTGGTCAGTCACACCCCCACATGGACAGACTCTCGCACCTGGAGAGGGTGGGGATAGCTCCGACACAGTTTGGCCAGAACGCCTCACACCCAATCCGGGAGGTGCCCAATCACGTGAGAAAATGGCTTCCCACATAACTTCAAAAGCAAAATTCATAAAAAAACCCTTTAATAAATGCAACAGTGAGATATTGTATACAACAGGGAGATGCATATAACTTTAATATTTGCTATGGATCCCCAAACAGAAATGTTTGTGGAGCCCCCAAAAGGAAATGCCCCTCATGTGGATTCCCCTGGGGAATAGCATAGAAAGTACCACCCCGGGGAAGGCTGTGTTCTAGTGAGGGACAAGGAGACAGCTAGGATCTGTTTGAACTTCTTGTGTTGTGGTTGGTGCTGAGCACAAACAACTATTTTCACACTTTGGCTTGGGATTGAACCCATTAGTTTTAACCACTGAGCCATATCCCTCACCTTTTTTTAAAATCTTTACTTTGTTGATTTATTTTTATGTGTTGCTAAGGATTGAACACAGTGCCTCACATGTGAGAGGGAAGTTCTGCCTCTGAGCCACAACCCTGGCCCCTCCCCCGCCCTTTTTATTTTTTATTTAGAGACAGGTCTTGCTAAGTTGCTGAGGCTGGCTTTGAACTACTCATGATCCTATTGCCTCAGCCTCCCAAGTCACTGGGGTTATAGGCACACACCACCATGTCTGGCTGAAGAGTACCAACTTCTCAAGAGAAATGCATACTAAGGCTATGAGTAATGACTTTTCATTCATCAGACTGGCAAAGGTCAAAATCCACTAATAGACTTTTGTTAGCAAGGATGAGGGAGAGAGGCATCAATGTTTGGGGGAAAATGACATACTCTCTAAGGAGGGCACCTTGGCAGTGGTTCAATATGCATATATTCTCTGCCACAGCAATTTTATTTTTTACAAATTTATCCTAAAAACATATTATTTATGGGAACAAAAGCTGTTCATCACACAATAAGAAAAGATGAGGAAAATGTAACTGCCCTTTAATAGGGAGCTGGATGTATGCGTTCTGGTTCAAATGCACAAGGTACAGTATACAGCAGGAATGAAGACCCTGCCTCTCCTGCGCCCTTCAGAGTACCACAGAACCTCCATCAGCTGCTCAAAGCAATAAGGCTTTGATATTTGGCAATCTGACAGGCAAAAAATGGCACAATCTTTTCTTAATTTCTACTGGGGTTGATGTTTCTTCATGTTCACTTGCCCTAATACATTTTTTTTTTTCTGTTAAAAAAGTTCACATAACACAATTACATCCACAAGCTCTTCTGATTTTTACTCTGATACTGTGAAGAAGGGAGGGACAAAACACTGCCACTTCACACTGGGGAAAGTGGAGCCCTCAGCTACCAGGTAATTTATTGTGCCATGTGTCCTACAAAAACTATTCTTTATGTCACTTTTAACTTTCCCAATAACCCCGCAAGGTAGTCTTTTTTTTTTTTTGGTACCAGGGATTGAACCCAGAGAAGCTTAACCACTGAGCCACATCCCCAGCTCTTTTTAATTTTTTATTTTGAGACAGGATTTCACTAAGTTCTTAGGGCCTTGCTAAGTTGCTGAGGCTGGCTTTGAACTTGTGTCCTACTGCCTCAGCCACCCGAGCATCTAGGATTACAGGTGTTTGCCACCAGTCCCAGCAAGGTAGTTATTTCTTTCCTCATTTTACAGAAAAGAAAACTGGGGGCAAGAGACAGACTGACTTGCCAAGGCCATACAGCTGGTAGCAGGGATCTGTAGTCACTCAAGAACTGAATCAGTGCGCCTGCCACTCCAGCATCTCCTTCTCTTCCTAATGGCCAAGGCAGGACGATGCTGGTGTCAGCAGGAAGCACAGAGGTCCACCCAGTCCCACACGTGCAGGGAGGCATCACTTGCTGCTGATAACAAAGTCCTTGGTTTGCAGGGGTGCCAGGTGTGGGTGGTAACCTGTGGAGCAGTATCCATTTTGTTTTCATCGTGGAAGAGGTGACCTCTGTGAGTGAAGAGAGGTTCCACCTGGATCCCTGTTCCATCCCAAGTTGTGACATCATAGACCTGAACAGTCCCATCAAAACCTGAGGAAGAATATAGAAAAGGAGCATCAACCCTGAATCCCTAAAACAATGCCATTTGCTCAATGGCACCAAAACAGGCTAAGGATGAGTTCTCACATAGTAGTAGCAAGATACTTAAAAGCCAACTACTGGAAATGTGACTTCTGCCCAGTGCTGGCCTCCCGGGCATGTCGCCATGATCATCTGTGGTTCACCTGTTACAGACCAGGTCCAGGGCTGATCCTGGACATGCCCTATCTCTTAATCCTTACAACCATTTGAAGTAGGGACTATTTTCCGCAGGAAATGGAGGCTTAAGAGACTTATCAAACCTTTCTAACTTGTCCCAAATTCCAATCTATCCCATGCTTGTCCCTCTCAGCAAATGGCCTTAAAGAGGGAAGTAGAAGAAGCCCTAAGAGAGGAACACCGGGCTGGGGATGTGGCTCAAGCGGTAGCGCGCTCGCCTTACATGCGTGCGGCCCGGGTTTGATTCTCAGCACCACATACAAAGATGTTGTGTCCGCTGATAACTAAAAAAAATAAATAAATATTAAAAAATTCTCTCTTTCTCTCTCTCCCTCTCTCACTCTCTCTTAAAAAAAAAAAAAAAAAAAAAAGAGAGGAACACCCTCACGTCCACCAAAATTGAATTACATCTGCACTCACGCTATCCTGCCATCTTCCTGTTCCCTCCACAGAGCCTGGTTCTTTTCTTCTGCTCTTTATGAATCCTGGCGCTTTCTTTCCTTGCTCTCTTCTATTCTTTCAGGCCCTCCCCCACAATGGATCCTCCCCATTGGCATCTACTGCCCTCATTCCATACTCCATGCAACTAGATTCCACCAGGCCCATGAGCTTGACCTGGCTGGCTTGCACAACTCAAAATGAAAGTAGGTTGAGAAGCATCCTTGAAATCCTGTCCCTACACTCATACACTGCTGGTGGTATTGCAAATTGGTGCAGCCAATTTGGAAAGCAGTGTGGAGATTCTTTGGAAAACTGGGAATGGAATGACCATTTGACCCAGCTATTCCTCTTCTCAGACTATACCCAAAAGACCTAAAAACAGCATACTACAGGGACACAGCCACATCAATGTTTATAGCAGCACAATTCACAATGGCTGGACTTTGGAGCCAACCTAGATGCCCTTCAATGGATGAATGGATAAAAAAAAATGTGGCATATATACACAATGGAATATTACTCAGCACTAAAAAATAATAAGATCATGGCATTTGCAGGGAAATGGATGGCATTAGAGCAGATTATGCTAAGTGAAGTTAGCCAATCCCCAAAAAACAAATGCCGAATGTCTTCTCTGATATAAGGGGGTGACTCAAAATGGGGAAGAGAAGAAGAGCATGAGAAGAAGATTACCTCTACATAGTGAAGAGGGGTGGGAGGGAAAGGGAGGGAGAAAGGGAATTGCATGGATGGTGGAAAGAGACCCTCATTGTTATACAAAATACATGTATGAAGATGTGAGGAAAAAAAAATAGTGTTACCTTAGATTAGGTAGAGAGAAGTGAAGGGAGGGGAGGGGAGGGGTTGGGGGGATAGGAAGGATAGTAGAATGAAACAGACATTATTATTACTGTGTGTATATATGTGAATGCATGACCAATGTGATTCTGCAACCTGTATACTCAGGAAAATGAGATATTATACCCCATCTGATTCAAATATATGATACGTCAAGGTCATTGTACTGTCATATGTAACTAATTAAAACAAAACAAAACAAAAAAAGAAATCCTGTCCCCTTTCTGGTACAGCTTCATGGCTATCCCAGCATTTTACTATCTGCATTTCTCTCAACTGACCAGAAATCTGAATCCCTGCTAGGCTTGGAGAGGCTGGTGTTTGTGCATGGAAGTTTAGAGGCCAGGGCAGGGAAGGGCCTACCACTGAGGAACCTGAAGAGTTAATCTGGAGCTCTCTTGGGAAACTTCTAACTTTTGGAGCCAGATTCTTTTGGAACCAGATTGATTGTGGGGCTGCAGTCTTCTTCCTGAGCACTCCATCATCCTCAGGAAAAGAGAGATCTAATAAGACATGAGAGCCTGTTCAGCAGTACCTGAAATGGCTAAGCAGTTGTCCAGGGCTGGGGCCCACGTTACTCGCAGCAACTCTGGGTTGGGGCTAGGTGCGGACACTGGGCACTGGACTGAGCTGACAGGATGGCAGAGATCCCGGGCGTCAAGAAGTCGGAGCTGCCCCTCTGAGCCAAGGCTTGCAATATAGGATCCTGGGCCTTGGCCCATGCCCCTAACTTTTGCACACCATCTCTCTCCACCAGACCCAGGGTTCAGGCTGATATTCTCCAATGGTGCCCACTTCTGGCGGGTATCGACAAGCCCCAGATGACCAGAGGTGCAGCAGAAAGCAAAGGTGTTTGCATCTAGGACCTGCAGGCTACTCAGCTCCTCACTGTCACTGATGTCTGGAAGACCAAAGGCAAAGAAGAATTAGACAGGTCAGGCAATTTGGCAGGGCTTGCTGGTCACAACAGTCCTAAGCAAAATGAATCATTCCCCTCCTTCCACTCATCTTGCCATAGTCTGCTTCACTGGGTGGTTGCTGGTCCCTGGGACTGCCCCTCCCCACCCCAGAATGGGAGCCCTTCAAGGCCAGAGCCTATCTCTTATTCAGCAAGTTTCTCCAGCACATGGAACGGACAGTTTACATTAGGTTTCAAACATGCCGAGTTGGGACGAAGGCCAGATGTTGGCTGAAAGAGCCAGCAAGAGGTGAACTACTGCAGTACCTGAGCTGTACATGACCTTCTGGGATTCCAGATCCACAATCTTCAGATCACTGAGCCGTGCCCCATGGAGGACTCCAGGAACCATTGAGGAGAAGACATCCACTCTAGGCCAGAGGTTTCCCTCTTTTTCATGAACTGCAATGGTGCTGACAGCCTTAATGACATCTAGGAGGAAAAGGGAAGTAATGAAAGCTCAGAATGTTAATGACGGTTTTGAAAAATGACATAGCATAGGCCAGCCATCTTATCCTGGACATTGAGAAGGTCAAGAAAGAGCTGGGCAAAGTGTCACATACCTGTAATCCCAACAGCTCAGGAGGCTGAGACAGGAGGACAGTGAGTTCAAACCCAGCCTCAGCAATGGTGAGGTGCTGAGCAACTCAGCATTGACCCTTAGACCCTGTCTCTAAATAAAATACAAAATAGGGCTGGGGATGTGGCTCAGTGGTTGAGTGCCCCTGAGTTCAATCCCTGGTACCCACTCACCCCCCCAAAAAAGGTGGTTAATAAAGAAAGGGAAGCTGGGTACAGTGGCATACACCTGTAATCTCAGCAACTTGGGAAGCTGAGGCAAGAGGATGGTAAGTTTGAGGCCAGCCTTGGTAACTTAGGGAGACCTTACCTCAAAGTAAAAAATACAAAAGGAGGAAAGAACTGACAGTGTGAGAATGTTGAGACATAATCACTCTGGGTTATATTTACATTTTTCAAATAGTCAGAATCACTTTAATTTCTTTATAACTTATCATATGAATTATTTTTGCAAATGGGAAATTATGAGTCACTGTAATCTCAAAACTCCACAATCAGTTCTTGCTTTTTATAATTTGGTAGAGAGCAAATAGAGGAAAAGGAATGAACATTCACTACTGTTGTCACTTACACCTTTGGTGAAAAGTAATAGGTACAGAGTTAATGAGCTAGTATTATTTCTTTTAAAAACATAGCCCATGACCTGAAACAACTTGTTAAAAATCTAGCAAGTAAATGTTACACTGCAGATATCACTGATTTAAAATGTAAACTAGACAATAAGAAAGACCACATTTTTTAAAAAAAGTAAATGGAACAAAGACATATTGGACCTCAAGTAGAAACAAGTTTTAGTTTTGTTTCCACCTGCTTGGTTAGCAGGCCAGTTCTCTTTTCTGCATTCTGTATCATTTGAATCTTCTCTTTTTTTTCCCCTTGCAGTATTGGGGATTGAATCCAGGGGCGCTCTACCACTGAGCTACATCCCCAGACCTTTCTATTTTGAGACAGGGTCTTGCTAAGTTGCAGAGGCTGGCCTTGAACTTGCAATACTCCTGTCTCAGCCTCCTAAGTAGCTGGGATTACAAGTGTGTACCGTTGTGTCTGGCTGTTTCCACCCCCTGGTATTGGGGACTGAATTCAGGGCCTAGCACATGCTAGACAAATTCTCTAC
Source organism: Urocitellus parryii (assembly GCF_045843805.1). Lineage (NCBI taxonomy): Eukaryota > Metazoa > Chordata > Mammalia > Rodentia > Sciuridae > Urocitellus > Urocitellus parryii. Next base: position 132,323,720 of record NC_135536.1, on the reverse strand, counting down.
CACTAAGCCACACCCCCAACCCAGTTTCTACATTCTTTGAAGAAAATGAACATCTGTGTATTTTTTCAACTCTGAAGGAGAGGCATAAATCAGAATGATGAGGGAAGAATAGATATGAGGATACTCACATAGTTCATCAAGCCAATGTGTGGTCACGAGTTCCCTCATAACAGTTCCCACAAAGGACATGCCCAGAGGGACCTACATGGGCTGGGTTAGTACTCAGAGGGCCTTCCAGTACTGCTCCCAGGGCCCACAGGCCTCTCAGTGCACTTAATCAGACTGGCTGAATCTAACTGTTCCAACCACATGAGCGGTGGGGGTTTGTCACAGACACAACAGCTGGGCCTTAGGGCCAGAGTTTGTCTCTAGGGAGTGCTGTAGTTCAAGCCATCTGGCCAGAGCCTGCCTGACTCTCTTGGGTCACATTTAAATCAGTCCCTTCTTCCCCTTCCACAGATTCAGAAGAGTCTGGACAATTCTCCCAGAACCTACTACTCTAAGCCAGAGGATGGTTCTCAGCTATGATCTCTCCTCTCTGGAAGGAAGGAGATCTATTTCAAAGATTCCGTGGAAAACAAAGGCTTAAGGGACCTCCTGACTAGGAAGCTGCTCTATAATTATAGTAAGAAATCAGAGGGGCTGGGGGATATACCTCTGTTGGGGTGCTAGCCTAGCATGCACCAGGCCTTGGTTTCCATCCCATAGGTCTTCTTCTCCAGTCAGTGGTATAGTGCCCTCTCCTAGGAAATCTACACCAAATTTACCAAACTAGCCCCAACTAAAAAGACAAACTATTCCAAATGAAGGCAAGACAGGGAAGTACCTCCAAGAACTTGGAAAGAAAAGGCAGGTTGTTTCTAAGAACCAACACAGAAAGCATCAGAGAAGAGGCAGGCAAAGGCCCTTAGGAATCAGGGCAGCTCCCAGACCTGCAATCATGAGCAAGTGTGATAATACAAGTAAAGAAAATTGGTGTCCATGAGAGGGGGCTGTTGAGTCAGACGTAAAGAAATACTGGGCCTGTTCAGAAGAGAAGCCACACCATGAATAAGTTTCTTTATTTTTTAAATTTGGGTACTGGAGACTTCACCCAGGGGTGCCTAATCACTGAGTCACATCCCCAGTCCTTTTTATTTTTTATTTTGAGAGAGGGTCTTGCTAAGTTGCTTAGGGCCTCCCTAAGTTGCTGAGGCTGGTCTGGAACTTGTGATCCTCTTGTCTCAGCCTCCTAAGCTGCTGGTAGTACAGGAGTACACCACCAGGCCTGGCTGCATATTTAAGTTTCAAATGGGATGAACAAGTGACATTCAGCTGAGACCCTTAGCACTGTAATCATCCAACTCAATGGTTTCTACATCCCCAGAGCTGAGAGAAGAGGCTTTGGCTCCAAGGGCGGGGGCAGCATAAAGCTCAGGCAGCAACGTGTTCACAAGTTGTCTGTCTTATGAAAAAGCAATTTGGAAATCTCAAGAGCTGACTTCTCTTGTTCTCACTGCGTTTATCATGCAGACTCTGAATAGGCTATATCTTCTCTAAGCAAAGCTTGTTATAAAATAGAATAGTCCATAAAATATTTTAGTGATAACTGCTTTTTCATTGTAAACTAAGAAAACTGCATGTTGATATATACAGCGGTCTGGTGAGTCTAGTGAGCAATGCCTCTATTAGCTTGTTCTGCATTGCTCACAAAATCAGCCTTGGGGCTGTGGGTCAACAGCAGACTTCAGAAAACTTACCAAGATAACATGAAAGCTTCTAGAAAAATAGCAAAGTCTTCCCTCAGCTCTGGAAAATTCTTGCACTAATATCTAGAGGATAATGACTCTGACTTTCTACACACTTTAGTGTCAGAATAAGTCCCCTTGACCTGTTAACTCTCCTAGGTCTACACTACAGACTCTATGAGACACCAGTACTCAAGCACTATCAAATGATTAGTAAGACTCCTTCTCTCTTGTCTTTAAAACCTTGCTAGACTATTTTGGGGAAAAGATAAAAAAAAAACTGTAAATTCCTGGCATAAGTTTGGACACATAAATCAATGGAACAGCACCCAGAGTCCAGAACTAAATCTTTGTATTTATGGTAAACTGATTTTCAACAAAGGTGCCATGACAAATTAATGGAGAAAGGATGGATTTTTCAACAATTAGTGTGAGAACAATTGAAAATCCACATGCAAAAAGAATAACTTAGATCCTTACCTCACATTATACACAAAAATTGACTAAAAATGGATCATAGATTCAAATGTTGAACCTAATAACAAGACTTTTGGGAAAAATATAGGAGAAAAATTTATGAATTAGGTAAAGACTTCGTAGCTATGAAAAAATAGTTCAGGATCCCCGTGCAACAACAAAAAACCATGGATAAACTGGACCTTATCAAAATTTAAAGCTTTTATGCTTCAAAGGATACCTTGAAAAGACAAATAACAGACTTTGAAAAAATATTAGCAAAGTATACCAAATGAAGAATTTGTATCTAGAATGTACAAGGACCAAAGACCAACAACCCAATAAAAAATAGGCATTTTGCAAGATAAACGAATGGTTAATGAGCACATGAGAAGATACTCAACATTATTAGTCATTATGGAAATGCAAATGAAAACCACAAGGACACAAAAAGACAGTGACAAATGTTGATGAAGACATGGAAAAATGTGGACTCTTATACACTGTGGTGGGAATATAAATAAAGCCATTTTGGAAAATTTTGAAAGTTTCCTTAAAAAAGCAAACATAAATTTACCATATGACACAGCAATTTCATTCTTAGGTGTCTACCCAAGACACCTAAGACACATTTGTCCACATGAAGATTTGTATATTAATGTTCTTATCTGCATTATTCATAATAGCCCAAAATTGGATCCAATAACTGGTAGACAAAATGTGAGATACATCCATACAGCCATAATGGAATACAATTCAGTCATAAAAAGGAACAAACTACTGATACACACTATAACATGGATGGACTTTAAAAGGATTAAGAGAAAGATGCCACATATATGTTCCCATTGATACGATATTTCCAGAAAAGGCAAATCTAATATATGGGAACGAGGATTAACAGTATATTCCATGAAAGTATTACTGGGGTCATGAAAGTATTCTAAAATGAATTTATAAGTGATGGCTACAATATGTATTTTAAAAACATCCCTGAACTGTACACTCAAAATGTGTGAATTAAATGACAGGTAAAATATACCTCAATAAAATTATTTAAAAAAATAAACCACTACAACTGCTAAGTGATATAAACAAGTAAAAACTATAGCATAGGACAGGTGACAAGGAAAACAATAAAGATAGCCCACAGGGCCAGTGACCTCAGAAAGCAATAAACACAAGAGTACTTTTCTGCAGCAGTGAAGCCTGGGGAAGGACCAGCAGCCACCAGGCTACTTCTGGGAAGCTTCCAACTGAGGCAACAGGGGGCACACACACTTTAATGCTGATGGACACTGGAGGAGGGAGGGAGGGGACTAAATCAGGTCAGAAGGCTGCCCGCTCTGGTGCCTGCCTGACAGAGGACCTGCAAATCTCCACAGCTGGAGGGAAGCCTGTTCCCCATGAGGGAACTTCCTTCCACTTCCAGAATGGATAGGAAGCAGAGTGACTTCTCTGAGAAGAAAACTGGCTAGTCAACCTTGCTCATTAGCTATTTTCCTTCCCAGGGAACATGTTGTAGAGAGAAATAACTTCTTTTTTTCTCTCTCTCTCCCATCCTCCTCCTCCAAGAGGAAAGCACTTCGGATTAGCCCTAGTTCTGCCCTGGCCTCCGTCTTGCTTAATGGAGAGGCCTGTGGTTCTCTGGGCAGTCCATCTATGGCTGGGTTGGGTAAACTCAACTCTTGGAGTAAGTTCAGGGAAGATTCGTTTGGGGCTTGTCTGCCATGCTGTGGTTGCTAATTTGTCTTTTTGCCACCATAAAAGTAGATTCTATATTCTCCTGCCCCTGACTCAGAGTCTACATATTTCCTGACTCAAGAGTAGGGGGCAGGAGTGTGTAAGTCACATACTTTCCTTAAACCTCAACCTCCACCAAGTGAAATTCACTCACCACTGTCTTCTGCAAACTGCCACACCTGCAGATAACAACCTGGAAGGCCACTGGTCACCAGCAACCTATTCAGGATAGATAGAAAATCAGTCCAGATAGTGGGGAGCTCCTCCCCAAACCCCAACAGCTTTCCCCTTTCCAGTCCACATAGCTTAGGATCTGTTCACCTCCCATAACAAAAATTTGTACTGCAGGATCAAAACTATCCATCCTTATTTAACAGATGAGCAGCTTGCTCTGCTTTAGGGATGGGCCCACAGCTCATAGAGAGCCATGGGACTGAGCTCAGGCTCAGCCATCTAGAGAGGACACCAATGAGGAGCCTGAATACACAACTCTGACCTACAGACTTAGCTTCCTCTAACTGAGCTAGTTACACAAACTATCTAATACATCAGTTCTCTGAAAGATTAAGAGCATCCTTTTTATCCTGTATCTATCTAGTCCCTAGAGCAATTCCAGTGACCTGGTGGTTACATCAATCAAAGTAGGTATGGAGATAATGGTTTTATGTTCTAGATCTGTGTGCACATTTACATGTCTGTGTGCAGTTAGAGCTGAGGAGGCAATAAAAAAGCAGGACACCCCTGGGTATTTTCAGCCATCCCATCTTGAAATGGAAGGTCTGAGTCATAGAACTGACTATACCTGGTATCTGGCACATGCTTTAGATCAAAGACAGGTCCGTCTGAAAATCCGCCATGGCGCAATTTAAAATCTCTTTCTGGGAATAAGCCCTAAAATACAAAGGGTTGGCCAATCAGATACAGTCTGCTCTTCAAAGGAACACTTGGCATTTTTCTGAGCTTTACCTCTTGAAATTCTAATACAATCAGTCTGGGAATGGGCCCAGGAATTTGCATTTTAGCCAGCAACCTTAATAGCTTGGATACAGGTGGTCTTCAGGCTACTGTGAGAAACACTGGACTATGGTTGCCTGAGACTCAGCCTCTCCTGGTCTTAATAATCCCTTTATAGGTTCCTGTCTACCCTGTCATCTATTCTAAACCTTCAGTTTAACTATGCCATGGTTACCCTGTAAGATAACTTGGTTTCTTATTAAAGAATTTTAAAGGACTAAGGGTGTAGCTCAGTTGTAGAGCATGTACAAGGCCCTGGGTTCAATCCCCAGTATTGCAAAAACAAACAAACAAATAAATTTGTTTATTCAGAAACAAACAGTTTCAAATTCCTGTTCCTACATGGCCTTTCAGTTATTTAACTGTATGCCTCACCCTTCCCATTTTGGGGAAGCAGGATCTTTTTCTATCACTGGAGGTTAGGATCATTTTTCCTGTTATTCCCTCACTCCTACATCTACATTCTCTCCCTCTTCAAGAGCTACTTCTCCTCAGGTTGTAACTCTGCTAACACTTCTGGCTTTAGGAAATCCTCCCTCTTCAAGTCTATTTCTGACTAGTTATTGTTCTGATTTCTTCCCTTCCTGCATCTCCACTTCCTCCTTTCTCTCAGTCTTTGGCCCTGACAATCATTAAAATGCTGTGCCAGAGGTTACCAAGATCTTCCCAATTGCCAATCTAATAAACAAACTTCAATCCTCACCTGAATGATTCTACAGTAACATTACATAGTCATTGACTTTTATTCTTTTTTAAAGAATTTGACCTTTATTAATTTGTTTTTTTTCTGGTGCTGAGGATCAAACCCAGGGCCTCACTATACTAGGCAAATGCTTTACCACTGAGCTACAACCCCAGCCCTATAGACTCTTCTTGACATGTTTTCTTCTTTTGCATTTGAACCTTTTCTGAAACTCCTCCTACATTAAAGACTATCCTTAGTATTTCTTGTGGGTTCCAATTCTTATACCTGTCCCTTTAACTGTGTCTCCTGAAGTTCTGTCCTTAGCTATCTTCTCTTAATCTATTATAGTACATATTATTCTAGGCAATCTAAACTATTCTAAGGGCTTCAACTACTTTCTATACCCTAATGGTTTCCTAATCTATTTTTTTTGGTGGTGGTAGTGGGTATCAGGGGTTGAACCCAGGGGCACTTAGCCATTCAGCCACATCCTGAGTCCTATTTTGTATTTTATTTTTTTTAATGTTTATTTTTTAGTTGCAGTCGGACACAATACCTTTATTTTTATGTAGTGCTGAGGATCAAACTCAGGGCCTTGCACATGCTAGGTGAACACTCTACCACTGAGCCACAACCCAAGCTCCCTATTTTGTATTTTAGCTAGAGACAGCATCTCACTGAGTTGCTTAGCACCTCGATGTTGGTGAGGCTGGCTTTCAACTTGTGATCCTCCTGTCTCAGCCTCTCAAGCCATTGGGATTATTGGCATGCATCATCTGGCCGGCCCTAAATCTATTTTTTTAAAATGTCTTTATTTATTTATTTTTATGTGGTGCTGAGGGTCAAATCCAATGCCTCATGCATGTGAGCTATAGCCCCACCCCCCAAATCTATTTTTAATAAAACTGACCTCTTCCTCTAGTAGCACTCTATGAATCACATGAGATTCTATAACACTTATCTCTGTTCAAACTTGTCTCCCTCTAGTAGACTGTAAGGGCATGACCATTGTGTGTGTGTGTCTCTCCAGCATCCAGGACAATACCTGGTGTGTAACAGGAGTTTTCAAATGCTTAATAAATAAAAATGAACATATATACTTATATTTCAAATTACCTGGTTTTCCTTTACAGAAAGTCTGAGAGGTAGTATCAGATGAAGAATCTCATTTTTTTTCAGGCTTTCATAGCCAGCAACAAAGACTCCTGGAAAAAAGCAGCAGCTGTGATAAATCATTAGGAAGATTATAGACAATGGGTGGATCTATAAATTCCTGCCAAATCCGCCCAATCAGGGATAAATTCCTTCCCCATCAGTGTGCAGCCTTGAATCAGGGGATGGAGGGTCTTAATAAAAGGAACGTAAATGCTGATGGGGCACCAAATTTCAACAAGTGACCAATAGGCCCTCAGGCTCCCAAAAGAGTAGCCTGGGTCCCTCTAGACTGAGCCCCTGACTCTCAGCCTGAGAAATGTGATTCCATTTCCTTTAGGGCCAGGCAAGTTTTATCACCTTTGTCACCAATCCATTCAAGGACTCGTGTGGCTCCTGAGAGGTCGAATGCATGGAAATCCTGGTACCTGCACAAAAGGGACACAATCACACGGTGCATGGAACTGTACAGCTGACAAAAATAACAGAATTTGGTGGTTAGGGACCTGGATCTGGAGTCAGGCAGACAAGAGACTGTGTCTTTTTTTTTTTTTTTTCAGTTTTCGGCGGACACAACAGCTTTATTTTATTTTTATGTGGTGCTGAGGGTCGAACCCAGCACCCTGCGCATGCCAGGCGAGCATGTTACTGCTTGAGCTACATCCCCAGCCCAAGGGACTGTGTCTTAGTTCCTATTTTACACCCCGTGTGACTGGGACTAGGCCAAACACTAGGCCCTGAGCTTCGGTTTTCATCTGTGGAACTCCCAGGACACCCAAAGTTGATGTGAAGATCCAATAAGTTAATCTATGTTCAATGTTTAACCTAGAGGCTGGAGCAAAATAACTGATCATCTGTGTTGGTATTATTATCCATCACTGGCACAGCTCTTAACACCACTAGCACGCAGAACGGGCCTTTTTCCAGATAAAAAAGCCGAGGCCCAAGAAGAGTCATTCCGTATAGACCCAGCCACGCGTCCCCCTCATACCAGGATTCCCTACGTGCCTCCACCCACACTCATCCGCCCACCAGACGCGTTTCAGGCCCAGGCTCAGCTCCCAATCCCTCACGATTTACAAGCGCAAGGATTCCACAAGCCAGTCCTCCGCGGGATCCATGGCAACTGCCGCTTCCGGCACCCCGCTTCCGCTTCCAAGCCTTCCAGGACGTCCGCGGCCCTCTCGCGAGGAGAGGGCGTGGCCTCCCTCTGGCGGGCGGGGCCGTGGTGTCCCAGCTGGCTTGCCCATGCGCCCCGCCCTCGCTGGGCTGTGCTGGGAAATCTTTGGGGAAAAGCTCCCGGAAAAGGGAAGAAAGACTCCGAAGTTAGCTCGGAGCAGGGCTGGACGGACCAAATACCTGTTTTAGATCTAGGTATTTGCAGCCCAGAAAACGGCGGTCAGTATCCCAAGGCCAGGAATATTACAAAACCATCCGGCTAAACTGAAATTTCAGATAAACAATGAATAATATTCTTTGTGTGAGTATGCCCATGCAATTTTTAGGACATTTTACACGAAATTTTTTTTATCTGAAATTCGAATTTTACCGGGTGTCCGTTTTTTATTTGCTAACTCTGGCAACTCTACTTAAATTCAGAGAAGAGAGCAGGCAGATAGCGGGGTCTGGAATCTCACCAGGCTCTCTCTCTCCACGCATTAGGTACTCCTGTAGAAACTTGGCGTGGAAATGAAATATGATGAGATTAAGTAAAGCCCAGTAGTGTAGTGTTAGTATAGCGTAGTACCCTCGTTAGAGGCGAGGAAACGGAAGAGACATTTGCCTGCACCAGTAGGTGGCAGAGGCGAGAGCAGAATCCAGCAACTGGAAGGAGACCCAGCATACAGTGGGCATTGAGTACCTCCTTGCTGAATGAATGGAGTAAGAGCTCATTCACTGCCAGGCTGATGCCAGACATGGGGGTGTCCCGGGCTTTTTAGAGCCCACCCCATTTCACTGAACACCCCACCCTCCAGTTCCCTTCCTCTTCCCTTCCCTTAAACGTGGCTGGAAAGAGAGGACCATGCATTCTATATATAAACAGCAGGGTTTTATTCACAACTTCATCAGAGAAGCAAGAAAAACAGCAGGAACATAGGTTGTGTTTGCAACTGCAATATTTCTGGCGAACCAAACGGAAATCACAGTAATGGAATAACAGATTCAAGCTCAGGATTTACATCCAGATGGGGCCACCACTAGGGTTCCATTCAGCAACTTGCCTGGGTGGGCACAATCTAAGCCATGTTGTGTCTGCCCCATTACTGGCATCACTTCTGCAGTATCTGCACCAGCAGCCTCCTGTACTGAAGGAAAACAAAGAGAAGAAATGACCTGGGGAGAGGGAAAAATGATAAAGCCATGCTGCCATTTCTAAGTGCTGGGTGTTTGCAGATGTGGGCAGAGACAGACTCTCGATAGAAGCAGGCCACGGAGCACTTTCTCTCTGAAAGTCCTGAGAGGAATTAGGGGTGGTGGTTTTCTCAGAACACAGCCCCAATAGCACAGGGCAGGCATGACAATTACAGGAGATCATGGCAGTCAAGTAAAAGTATGGTGTCTGGCACTGGGCCATTGTCAGTGTCATTCTCCCTACCCCAAGCTCTGCCCAGACCTCCCTCAAGTTCCCCCAGTCCCATAGCTAGGGATTCTCTAGTTAATCTGTACATTTTAGGCCTTCAAATTCCATGGCCCTAGAGGTGATAATAGTCTTCCTTCAGATGGCCAGCCCAACCTCCTAGCCCTTATTATGTGAGGTTCCCAGGAGTTATGCATCTGAAAGTCAGGGATGTGGGCTGGGGCTAGACCTTTTCTAGGGAATGTCCCTCTCTTCTCTCAACATATGCATACTTTATGGTAGACACAGTGGCAGATACAAAAATAAGGCACCAACAGGTACTGCCAGAAAGCTCACAGATTGGTAAGTGCTCCTGTTTACTGAGGGCTTTCTATGTGCCAGCACCATGCTGCACAAATAACATAATGGGAGAAGGGCCTGTATTTCCACTTTATGGATGAGGAAGATGAGCCTTTGAGTAGGTAAGTGACATTCTAAGGTTATATAGCTATTGAGTAGCTAGGTTTTGAGCCTGGCACAGTGGCCAGAGCCCACATTCTGCCACATCACACTGCTTTCTGCACATGATAACAATACCAAGGAGGGTGTGTGTAGTAGGGATAGCACTGGGAGCAGCAAATGGAGGAGCAGCCACCCACCCATGCTAGCCAGGAAGGGTGGCTTACTTCCAGCTTTAGGACCTTGAACCCCATAGATTGTTGGTTTACCACCAAGAGTGATTTGCCCCACCCTGGGAGACACCTGGCAATGTCTGGAAGTATTTTTTGTTTGTTTGTTTTTAAAGACAGGGTCTTGCTATGTTGCCCAGGCTGACCTCAAACTCCTGGGCTCAGGGATCCTCCTGCCTCAATTTACCAAGTTGCCAGGATTACAGGTGTATACACCACACCTGGCTCAGAAATAATTTTGTTTGTCACAACTTAGGAGAGGCAAGGTGCTACTGACATCTAGTGGGTAGAAACCACAGACATGGCTAAACATCTGACAATGTGCAGGGATGCCCACAGCAAAGAATTATCCAGCCTAGAATGTCAAGAGCACTGGTGAACGTGAACAAGGTTTTAATTCTGTCTTGGTTGCTGACTTCTCTTGCCCTCTCTGGTTCTCAGGGTCCTAGCTCTGGTCATAACCATATGTAAGGCACAGCAAATATACACTTGGTTTATATAGTAGGGGACATCTGGAGTGGAACAAAGCTGTGTAGTTAGGGGAGAAGATTCTGCTGCCAAGAGGCCAGCCTGTGACTTTAGACTGAGTGATGGGGAACTTCTTTCCCTACTTCTTGCTCCATGGAGTCTGGTGGGAAGGTCAGCTTCCTTTCTTTGGAGAGTGTCTCCTTTAAGACTTGGGACACAGGGAGGGCCCAGAATCCTGGCTTTCTGGAGTTTATACCCATTATGCCCTGGCTGCGTAATCACCCAATCCTGGGTGGTAATTCCTCCATGCTGGATCGTAGGTGGCCTTGGCTAAACCATTCTGGTATTGGGGTGGAGGCCTGGCTCACCTGGGTTTGGGGTGCTGGGGTGCTGGGCTGCTGAAGCTCATGCTCAGAGCTTTCTTTATCCGTAGGATCCTGAGCAGATCATGACTCAGCTGCAGTCTCTGGTCCCTCAGGGAGGTATGGGGAGTTGTCCCCAACGGGAATGCTCTGGGGGACTCCAGACTCTTCTTCCCCATGAAGTGACCTAGAAAGGAGGTGCCCAGGTACATGGAAGTCAGGGAGTGAGGATCCTGCCCCAGTGGGAAAGTTCCCCATCTTTCCCACTTTTCACTTCTCTTGGAAGGAAGACAGGAAACCTTCATTCTCTTCACCAAGGAGCCACAAAGACATTGGAGTGGTGACAAAGACTGCTACCTCAGCTTTTCCTGAACAGGTGTAGGGACAGCACAGCTGGAAGGAAGGTGGGACAAACTAGGACCAGGGGGAAACTGCCAGTTGTACTGCCTGCTTGGAGGAGGGTCAGAAAAGGGCAAGGAAAGAAGTAGGGAATGAAGAGGTGCCTGGAAGATGAATGTGCAGAAAGACACACCAGAGGTTATAAGATTCAGCAGTCTTGCTTAAGGGAAGGACACCGGTTGGCAGTCGACCTAGGTAGGATTCAAACCCAGCTCTGCCTTAAACTTGCTAAGAGATCTTAGCCAAGTTACTATCTTAGCCAAATTACTCAACTTCTCTATCTACGAAATTAGATGATCCCCTAGTGCTCGGACACTAGGAGGGGCCACAGTGTTGAGAAAGAAACGGGGCCAAAGCGGGGTGAGGGACGCTTGCTGGGGTCCCCTGAGACTTACCGGTGGCCCAGAGGTTGCCCCGCGGGTGCACTCGGATCTTGCTTGTTCGGCCCCGGGATTCCGGAAGATCCCAGTTGAGCGGGGAGACACCTGCTGCCAGCAGCGCGAAGAGCAGGAGGCCACTAAGCCACCAAGCGCCCCCCGCGTGCCAGGCCATGGCCGTGCCCACAGCTCCGTCTGCCAGCCCGCGCCCGCAGCTGGCTCCAGGGGCCCGCCTTCGCTGCTTTTAAACCTGCGCCTGGGGCGGAGCTGCGGCAGGAGCCCCGCCCAGCCGCCCGTAGCGGCCCCGCCCCGCACCTGCTCCTGGCGGGGTGGGCGCTGCCTCCTCCATGGGTCCTGGATTGAGCAGCCCACCCTCCCGCCGCCCCCGCAGCAAGACAGTTCCGGGACCTCGCTCGCCACGGCCGCTGGCTTTTGGCCACCAAGTAATAACTTCAAACCCTGAGCTTCTCTAGGAGACTAAAAGTGGGGCAAAGAAGTCCTCCTCCTGCACAGCACGGGCATTTTTATGCCACTCAGGCAAGTGCCAGGCACCACAGGAGCTCCATAATTAATTCTCGACACCCCTCATTCTTGGAGCATCTGGCTCGTACCACTCCCGGGAGAAGGCACCAGCTGGAGGGCCCGCCTTAACCGTAGGCAGGAGGCAGACCTCTGTGGGTCCGGGGAGAGGAAAGAGCATTGGACCAACTCTACTTCACTTTCAAGTATAAAATGGAAATAACCACATCGCCTTATTTTTAAATTTTTTTTTAGATGTTGATGGACCTTAATTTTATTCATTTATTTGTATGTCGTGCTGAGAATCTAACCCAGTGCTTCACACATGCTAGGCAAGCGCTCTACCACTGAGCCATTACCCCAGCCCTAAATCATCTTTTTTAAAAAATTATTATTTTTTACTTGTAGATGGACACAATATATTTATGTATTTATTTTTTATGTTGTGCCGAGGATTGAACCCAGTGCCGACATGTGCTAGGCAAGCACTCTACCACTGAGCCACAACCCCAGCCCTCGCCTTATTTTTTATAGTTTTACATAAACACAATTATTTTGTGGCAGCAAGCAGCAGTTTTATAGGACCTGCCCTTTCACACCCAACACTACCGTCCTCCTACTTGAAAATAACTTTTGGATTAGTGGTATCACTTAAGGAGAAGGGGAAGACACTATGCTCCAGAATAATCCATTTATTTTTTATTTTTTTAAAATATTTTTTAGTTTTTATAGTTGGACACAATACTTTTATTTATTTTTATGTGGTGCTGAGGATTGAACCCAGCACCTCACACGTGCTAGGCGAGGGCTTTACTGCTGAGCCACAACCCCAGCCTCCATTTATTTTTTCTTAAACATTTACTGAACACCAATAATCAGAGCCCCATGAATGCCACAGCAGGAGGGGAGTCAAATTCCCTACTCCCAAGAGAGCTATCCCTCTCACTAGAAACAGTACAAGGAGAGACTGATGGAAGAGTGGGGTGTGGGCCAAGCCCTGGGCTCCTTGCTGGACATTGGACAGTATGAGTGTGACAGAGCTTACTACAATTATCTTTAAGAATTATTTTTTCTGACTTAATAATGACACCTGCTATTATTACTCTTGCCCTGGCATTTACACCTCTCTGCTTTCTTGTCACAGATTCCCATGGTGTGCAGATATAGCTCTTATCACCTTCCTATAATAATCATTCCCTTTGCATCCATTACACTCCCATCCTACCTTCTCTGGTCCATGGATGTAAAAATTAGTGGAAGCTCATATTAGTGATTCTTCCTTGCTTAAATGCTTGAACGAAATTATTTTATGTTTCTCTCCCTTAACTGGTGGAAACAGGATGAAAGAGTCACTTGCTTAGATATCTCACTGGAGTCTGGCTTCAGGTCTGTTGGGATCACTGTATCAGGTCCCCAAAGCTGTGAGGGCAGATACAGATCTCCCCAAATTCTCAGACCCACTCCTGTTTTACCATCCCATTTCAACACCAAGTTGGGCTTCAATTTCTCAGGGAGGAGAGGGAGTGAACACTGTATTTTTTACTTCTTTCCTGACAGTGACCCTGTGACCTTTTCTTACAGATTTATTTATATTAAGCTAAGCTTCCTCTAACACAAGCTCAGGTTCACGGCTCTGAGACTGGCTCCAGAAGCCCTCAGGACTATTTGAAATGTCAGCTCAGCACAGGAAAAAAGGGTCCCTAAGGATCCAGAAAAAGCAGCAGCTCCAAAGCCAGCTATATAACACTGTCCAGGAGACTGGGCTTCCCTGGGGGAGTGGAAGGAGCTACAGCAGAAAGGATGGCTAGTCCAAGGCAGTGCTAGGCTTTGGGTTTAGCATGAGGACTTCAACTGCTCATCGCATATATTCCCTATATACATGCTGATGACATGTATATAGGGTTGGGGGTGTAGCTCAATGCTTAAGTGCACCTGGGTTCAATCCACGGGGAGAGACTCAGTGTTTTCATCTCAAAAGTATATGGGGTTCATCATATCTTCAGGGTTTACTCATGACCCTTCCAGAATTCTACAACATTCAAGAACATCCGTGGAAAATGGGGAGAAGATTCATAGGATGATCAAAGGATCACCAAAGGGATGAAAGCTATATGGCAAATCCCATTATAACTAGCACCAACAAAACATTTAAAGTAGCCAGGTGCAGTGGCCTGGAAGACCCGATACATTCAAAGCCAACCTCAGCAAATGTGAGACTCTATCTTTAAATAAAATACAAAATAGGGCTGGTGATGTGGCTCAGTGATTGAGTGCACCTGAGTTCAATCCCTAGCACCAAAAAACAAAAACCAAACCTTTAAACTGCACCAAGTTTTAAAATCCAAAACAGTTTGAAATAAAGGACATAAATATTAATGTTTTTGCATGTCTTCATTAAATTGAAATCAATTACAAGTAAAACCTTTTCATAACTCTGTCTTTTTTGCCTGTTTTCTAAAAACACTTTCATGTATGTTCCCTTGATTCTCAGCGTGGATTTGAAGTAGAAAAGACTAGTACCATGCCCATTTTATAAATGAGTTAACTCACATAGAAAGCAAGTTAGTAAGAGAGAGGAAACAAATGAAGAAAACCAGACTAGACTTGTAACACAAGTACAGAGGATGACAGAGAAAGGGGAAAGCAGAAATTTAAATTAGACATAAATTAGTCTAGGTGAAGTCTCAGAAACTAGAGCTGTGTAGAGCAGGACAGTGTGAAGTCTGTCCTGGTAGACCTCTACACACAGTTCTCCATCTGTGTGGCCTGCAGAAATGAAGAGAACATCTTGGGAATGCTCAGGTCCTGCTCTTTAGTTTTACAATCAAAAGGAGTTTATAAAATCAGGAAAAGAATAGAATCTTCAAGAAAGGAGAAAGGAAGGGAGAGTCAGGGATTTGTGAAAGAATTTCCTGAAGTCAGGGGGAATACATAGGGGTTTTAGCTGTTCTGTAAGATCAGAACAGTAACCATTAAGAAGTACTATTAAGAAGAAATCCACAGATGGCCAAATGCCTGTAATCCAGCTCCCCGGGAGACTGAGGCAGGAGGATTGCAAATTTAAGGACAGTCTTGGCAACTTAGATCCTGTCAAAAAGGGTTGGGGATGTAGCTCAATTCTTAAGTGCACCTGGGTTCAATCCGTAGTACTAAACAAACAAACAAACCAAAATCAAAACCAAAACAACAACAAAAAACAAGAACTCAGGAAGGAAGGAAAGATCTACATCTAATGAAAAAGGATGAACACTTCAACAGTGGTTAAGAAGCTACTGTTCAGGGCTGGGGATGTGGCTCAAGTGGTAATGCGCTCGCCTGGCATGCGTGCGGCCCGGGTTCGATCCTCAGCACCACATACCAACAAAGATGTTGTGTCCGCCGAGAACTAAATAATAAATATTAAAAAAAAATTCTCTCTCTCTCTCTCTCTCTTTAAAAAAAAAAAAGAAGCTACTGTTCAGCTAAATGGCTCAAGTGCTCAGGGACACCATGAAAACCTAAGAAAGCAAGAAGCCCCAGGCAACATTAATAATTCATAATTACTTGCATGTAATATTCATGTATTTAAGGAGACATTTCCATAATTGAAGTAAATATGCGTTCAACTCCAAAGAGGGTTAAAAAGGCTTGGAAATCTGGTGGAGAATCTCAGTATTAATAATCTGAGCAAATCTGAGGAGGAAAAACCTGCGGCAAATCAAAAATTCCCATTTGACTTTACAGGGTAAAATAACCGGATTAAGACCTCCAGCATGGTGATGTGGTAAAAGTAACACACCTCAAGTCTGATTCTGCCATACATGCATTAGAAGATCCTGGTCAAATCCCTGAACCTCTCCTGACTTCTCTACTTTGTAGGATGGAGGTTATTTTGAGATTTATAAAATGAGAGAAAGTAAATATTTGTTGTAAATTATAAAGCACTTAGCAGAGCATCTGGCACATTCTAAGTACTCAATATTATTAGCTGGATCCTAGGAAAGCAAAACCTGCTTTAAATCTGAAGCCCATGACAGAGGGAAATGTTCGCTTGCTAGCAGCAAAGACCACAGTGCTCACACAATAGGGCCTAGCTCTGGCAGCATGCCTATTGCATCTTAAGTTGTTTGATAAACCAAAATGCCAACACATCTACCTAAACTCTTGACCAATTTCAAGAAAAGAATTCTATACTCCACATATTGTTTGAAAGTCATACTCAAAATAATAACATAGCTATTGAGAAAAGAAGATTGTTTTTATAATACAAACTTAAGAAAAAGAAATTTAAAATATTTTTCATTGATGAGGATAAGAGGGAAGTACTTATCAGAATGAAAATGAGGTATGAGATTTTCATGTTTTCTAAAAGGCCATGAGTGAGCTTTTTTCTTTTTTGGTGCTGGGGATTGAAGCCAGTGGTACAACCACTGAGCTACATGCCTAGCCCTTTTTATTTTGAAACAGGGTCTCACTAAGTTGCTGAGACTGGCCTCAAACTTGTGATCCTTCTGCCTCAGCCTTCCAAGTTGAGATTATAGTTGTGCACCACCATGCACAGTAGCCATGAGGTTTTTAAAGATCACAAAACACATTGGGCTGGGGATGTGGCTTAAGCGGTATCGCGCTTGCCTGGCATGCGTGCAGCCCAGGTTCGATCCTCAGCACCACATACAAAGATGTTGTGTCTGCCGAAAAAACTAAAAAAAGAAATATTAAAAAATTCTCTCTCTCTCTTAAAAAAAAATCACAAAACACTGTTCTAGAGAGAAGTTGAAAGTTCTTGGCTGATTAGATTATGAGGCCTTTTGCAGAGACTGACAAACTATACCATGTATGGATGAACTTTCTATGAAATTGCTCCATGAAAATCATTATGCTAATTAAAAAAATCACACAACATCACAGTATGTTTCTTGGTTCTCAGGTACTATTACAAAAACAATTTTTTAAAATTCCACAGAGCACAGAAATAACTATTTCTTTGCATTAGATGCTAAGGATGAGAGTCAAATGTATGGATCTCTTCTAGCACACAAAAGAATCTTCTGACATCTTATAGGTACTACTCTCGACTCCAATTCCATCCTTTTCTTTCTCCACACTTACTTCATCCCTGAATTCTTCAATAATTAAATTGTATTATGTTAATTTTAGTTTTTTACCCCCCAGCACAGGGAATTTGAATCCAGGGATGCTTTATCCCTGAGCTATCCCCAGCCCTTTTTGAAATTTTTTTTGAGAAAGGATCTCACTAAATTTCCAGCACTGGCCTCAGAATTTCCATCTTCCTGCCTCAGTCTTCTAAGCTCCTAAGGTGTGATCCCAGCAGCTTATTGCATCTACATAGGTTTCACCTGGCCCTCTTTAATTATTTTATATTTATCACATAGTGCTAGGTATATCTTTTATGAAACCAAGGCAGTGTATAAATAAATCTAAAATAAGTAAAGTACTATGATATATACAAAGATGAAACTGAAGCTGGTCTTGTCTTGATACCTTCAAGCAACTGGCCTTCCCTGGGGTGGGAGAGAGGGACAAACAGAAAGCAACCACTGTGAGGACAATGTTAAAGAGGAATATGAACAAAGTACAGGGCAGTCCGGAGGAAGTAGCACTATATAAATTTGAAAGCTTAATCAAGAATAAGAAACAAGCAGGGGGCAGGTGTGTATACCTGTATTCCCAGGTACTCGGGAGGCTGAGGCAAGAGGATCACAAGTTCAAGACCAACCTGGGCAACTGAGTGAGACCCTGTCTCAAAATAAAAAATAAAATGGTCTGGGGATGTAGCTCAGTACCTTGGGTTTAACCCCAAGTTTGACAAAAAAAGAAAAGAAAACCCCTTTTGGGGGCTTTCTATGCATCTATTATTATACTTATGATCCTATACTGAAAAATTTGTTTATGCACATCGCCTTATTAAGGCAGAGTTTCTGGCAAAGCAAGAAGGACTTTGCCTTACTCACTTTTGTATCCTCAAAGACTAGCTGAAACTCTACACATTAAATGCTCAATAAACGTCTGCTGAATGAATTGAGAAAGTTTTCAGCAGGTGAAGTGTGCAGGGACCCCAGGCAGGGACTAGCATAAGCAAAGACAGGTTATGTCTGTACGGTGAAACCTATGTAGATGCAACAATGTGGGACCTGGGGAGAGCCGAGACTGGAAAAGTCCAGAATGACACTTGGAAGATAAGGTTTTCACCATCTTTTTGGTAAGTCCTGCACATTCTAGTTTCCGTAATACTACTTGGTTACACAGTATTCTTTCCACACCCACTCACCTTGTGTATGAAGGATGCTGTTTGTTGTTTGACTTCTAAGAGCCCATGAAGGGAAGAAGGGAGATGAAGACATGCCTAGCCAGCAAACAGACTGAACAGGCTATAGCAACTGAAAGAGGATTGTGAGAAAGGTAGACAATCCATTTAACCAGATAGAATCAGCTGGATCATCTCTGACTCTTAACAATGTTAAATATATTGTCATGAGGAGGCTGACCTCAGGTGCTGAAATAGTCCCCTACTATGTTATGAAGGATTAGTTGGTCTTGGTAAAACTTATGCAAACAACTACTTTCGCAAATACCATCAAGAAAGAGGACACAAGAAGAGTCCAAGAACAAAAAAGAAACAGGATTAACATAAGAAAAATCTGGAAAAGGTACATGCAGCTTAAATGGAATCATGGAGAAATGAAGTTTTCAGATTCAAATTTGGCAAGATCAAGAGAATGTACTTACTAAATAACAGGAAAGCGCAAATCACTTTAATGATTCATATGCTCTACTCCAGAATAATAGTTCAGCAACAATGCTAACTGAAATTACTGCCTATGGTTCCAAAGCATGATTATACTGAACATTTAATATATGCTGTTTCATGTTACCAGGGAAATACAGCATAGTGTCTATAATATGAGACCCCTACACTGGAAAAGTTTCCAATCTGCTGGGGGATCTTGAGGCCATATCCATAAACTTAAACAGTACGAGACAGCCACTCGGTAGTGGCAGTAGAATAATTAATTGTGAAGATGGTAAGACTCAAAGACTAGCAAAGATAAGGGTATATATACAATACTAATGTGAAAAATTGCTGGGGATGTAGCTTAGTGATAGAGTGGCTTGCCTAGCACACATGAAACCCTGGGTTCAGTCCCCAGCATGTCAGGGGGAAAAAAAAAAGATGATAATGTGAAAACCCAGGGAATACAGCACAGGGATGCTTAATGTTAGCTGAATTCAAAGTTTGAAAGGTAGGAGAGACACAAAATTTATGGTCCAAGCAACAGACATTTCTGAAAATAAAAAGTACACTGAAACTAATTAGCAGGTGGTAATTGTCTAAAATAGGCACACAATGGAACACTGTGATGGGAGGTGAACAGATATAGTAGGAAAATGAAAAATCTAGGGAAGTATTCCTTCACTGAACATATGAACACTGAAGGGGAAGTTTGAGGGAATCACTACAAACTTGAGTTTAAAGATGGAACAATCAAGTGAAAGGGTCCAGGGGGAAGAGAGACAAAAAGACTAGGACTGAGGATAGGCAGTTAGTGTTATGAGAGTAGATAAGTAGCCAAGAGATGATCTCATTATCAAATTCTTAAAGTTTTATAGTTCTCATACTGTTTTCTAATTCCTTTCATTCACCACGTTGCGTCTCCAATTTGCCACATACTCTGCTAAATCTCAAAGAGCTGATACGTCCATTCAATTACCAAATTAAACCTCTCTGGCATTTCTTGCATTTTCAAAGAGCATTTAAAACATATTTACTAATAAAATCTCATATATTTAAGTCTTATTTTTAGTGCTAATCTACACAATATATAACTAGGAACATAAAATACCTCTTCCCCCAAATAATCTTTTTCTGTTTAATGAAATGGTTCAAATGTTTTTAACAGCTTTGAATACTTTTTCAGAGAGTTTTATCCATTGCTTAAAACAGGAGCATCTAGTAAAGGAGAAAGAATGATACTTTTACTGAAACATGCAAGTGAGGAAAAGTATTGTTTTCCTCCCATTTAGTGTCTAAGGAGGAGAAATTGGAAAGGAAGGAGATACAAATCTGAGGGTGTTTATATCTGGCTAGACAGGATTGCAGAGGATGATGGGATCCCAACTTTGGCCAGGAAAGCACACTATCTCCAGTGGACTGATAGGGCTGAACAGCTATCATTCTCTATAGATGATTAGGTAGGAAGAAAGAAGGTAATATAGTAATATTCTGCCATTCCACACAAGGAGTTGTTTCAGCACTCTCCTTTTCATGAGAAAATGTAAATATTATATAAGGACAGGTTCAAAAGAGCATTTGTTAACAGTGACTTGACAAATTTCACACACTGTTGAGACCATTAAGCACCCATATCCAAAGTTAGAAGGCTAAAGCCTAGTTAATGGATTCAAGGGTGGCACTGTGCTCTGCAGGGGAGGGCTGCAGAAGTGTGTCTCTGTTCTCATTCCATTAGCATAACAGCACGAACTGACTTCCACTTCAGTTGAACAAATAATAGAACTAGATCATGTAGCCCAATACAGAAAACTTGCCTATTTTGAGACTTATGCATTAATACAAGAAGAGAATAGAAAGACTTAATGAGTATTTTGTGCTTAAAACATACTGGCTTACCCTACACTTCCTGTTTCCCTATCGGTCTCAATATTAAAAGAAAATGCACAACTGAGCTTTGCAGTCGTTGCTTTAAACTCTGCCTTAAGTTTGCATTAAAGAAAAGCAGAGCCACGCACTTAAAAGAACACATTCAGGCAAATTAGAATTTAAAGACTAGTACAATGCTTGCCATCCAGCACCCTGTCCTGCCTCCTGCACATGCCCTGGTATACAAAGGACTAAGAATGTCTGAAGTGTACAAAGGGCTATGAGTTTTTACAGGCCAGTGAGATTTTCTGAATCTCTCAGGAACACTAGTTGGGTTTATACACATCTGAGTCACGCCCTAGTGAAGAATCAATTTTATGACTAAGAGATTTCCTATGAACGTCAATGGCTACTTTTGCTTCACAAAAACAAAAACAAAACAAAACAAAACAAAAAAATAACAGTATTAGGGCAATCTTCTTAGCTGAAGGGCTCTTCAACCCAAAACTTTTATACCCCCACAAGGAGTACTAAAACCATCCAAGGAAGGCAAGTCTCAGGAGCTTTCTGGACAAACACAATCCAGGGATAAGGGGTTCAATGTGCAAAGTCTTTTATTTAAAATTCTGAAAAGTTAAAGACTTATGACCACCTCAGTATGTGCCATTCCCATTATAAGGAGGAATGACAGTTTCAAACTCATGCAGAGCTGCATTTTCATTTACAGAACTCTGTAGGCACTTTAGAAGTGAAGCTTGGCTTCAAAATACAAACACTGGGGGCTTTGGCTCAACCTTTTAATATAAAAATTCACTGATGTACAAAAATGTGAAAGTGTGACAATGACAACATATGAAATTCTGTGATTGAAAGTCCCCTTGAGTGCACTCTAGTGCACACGCACCCGCCCAAACAGATTCTGGCGTGGAAACATAAACTAACGTAAACCAGGGCTACTGAGAAGCGCCAACATGTGTGTTCTCCATTCCACCAATCACAGACCAACAGCTACTCCAAACGTTCAGTAACAAAAAGTACGGCATCTTCCCAGGAACAGCAAGGCAGACTTCTTACTCACGATGGACCAGCACGAATAAACCCAGCAAAAAAAGTACTGCATACTACAAAATAAAGACAGAAACACAAGTCAGAGATGCTTTTAAAAGTTCTTAAGTTCTCAGAATCAATTAATAAACTAGACTTTTTGGCCATGATATATTTAAACTATTATTTTTTTCATGTCTCAACTATAATCCACTTAAAGTTTCCAAAATTAAGCAAAAGATCACTGTTTAGAGGCTTTAACCCAGGACCTCATGCATTCTAGGTGCATAAACTCTTACCACTGAGTTACACCCTCAGCTTGAAGTCACTTTTTTTTTTTTTTTTTTTTGGTGGTACTGAGGCTTGAACCCAGGGTGGGCACTATGCTATTGAGCTACATCCCCAGTCCTTTTTCTTTTGAGATAGGGTCTTGCTAAGTTGCCCGGGCTGGCCTGGAACTTGTGATCCTCCTGCCTCAGCCTCCAGAGTGGCTGGTATTACAGGCATGCACCACAATACCAGGTCCAAGATCACATTTTTAATGAAACATATGGTATAATCTCTCACCTTAAATTTAGGATAGTCATTCATGAGGATCGTCACAATTCCAATATAAGGAACAAATCTAAAATAAACAAAAACATGATCATCACAGAATTTCCTAAGCAAAGCAGCTGTTATCATTTACCAAACATCCATATCTTTCAGAGAAAACTAATTTTCAGTCACAAAGATCCTTTGTATATATTATTCTATTTATTCCTTCCAATAGCTCATGATAGGGAAGTTAGGAATATAACCATTTTATAGATGAGGAAACAGCTGATCATGCCCAAGGCACATAGCTTCCTTGTGGTGAAACTGCTACTAGACCTGAGGTCTTAGATCTCTAGTTGGTAATACTGATACAGGGTGTGTCCTCACAAGCTTTAGGGAGCTGTCAACCTAGTTGGGGAGACAAGGCAAACACAGCCAGAATATTACAAGGTATTTCATGTTAAGTGGCCACAAAGTAAATGTAAGAGCTCTTACATAGATGTACTTAGGATTTCACTGCCCTCTTATTTGAACCACCTGTAATTTGGGTTTGGCCCTCTTAATCCTGAAATTTAAAACAGTTTGAAACACCATACAGAGCAAACTAATCTCAGCCTCCATCTTTCTTTACATCTCTACAGCATTTGACCTTGATGACCACAACTTGTCTTGAAATCCCTCCTCCTTGGATATGTTTTATCTATCTGTAACAAATTTGTTTCTCCACCTACCTCTGCTATCATACAGAAGAAAGCCAAAGCGGAAGCTGATCTTTGTACACTTTGTAACAGCCCACAGATTATTCAAGGCACGACAACCTTCGCACCTTCATCCCATGCCAAAGGCAGCGGAAACAGAAATTATCTCCCATGTAACACTTCCACCATCAAAGCCTAAGGTAAATTTCAAGAATGGACATTTTGTCTTTGGTGTATTTCACTTCCTAATTCCGGTGGCTTGGGAGGCTGAAGCAGGAGGATCACAAGTTCAAAGCCAGCCACAGAAACTTAGAGACCTTGTCTCTAAATTTAAAAAAATATAAAAAGGGCTGGGGATGTGGCTCAGTGGTTAAGTGCCTCTGGCTTCAATCCATGTTTTAAAAAAAACCCACAAAAATACAAACAAAAATGTCCCTTACTCCTGTCTCCTCTCCTCACCCTTTTCCTGTTCTCTCTTCCCACAAACTTCCCTTCTACATACATTGGTGTTTCTTAAAACTTAGATCTCCTTTGTCACAATCATTTGAATGACTTGTTAAAAATGCATATTCTTGCCAGGCACAGTGGCACATGCCTATAATCCCAGCAGCTTTGGAGGCTGAGGCAGGAGGATCATTGAGTTTAAAGCCAGCCTCAGCAAAAGTGAGGCACTAAGCAACCCAGTGAAACCCTGTCTCTAATAAAATACAAAATGGGGCTGGGATGTAGTTCAGTGGCTGAGTGCCTGAGTTCAATCCCTGGTAACCCCCCCTCCACCCCCAAAATACATACTCTTCAATCTTCCCCAGATTTATTGGGTTAGGAAATCTCTGAAAGATGAGCTCCAAATGATGTTCTTGCACACTCAATTTCAAAAAGTCTAGCTCTAGTGTGAGGTGCACAGCACAGGTATGTGGTGAAAAGAATATCAACTCTTGGGGCCTATGTCTTAGTTTCAACTCCTGGGTCCTTCAAGAGCTGAAAAGTGACAGTCTCTATAGAATGGTATTGCTAAGCTCTAGGAGGGAAGATAGAGGCTGTCTATATTGTTTTATACATATTTTTTAAATTGCAATACATGTCTTGTCATTTTTAACCCTTCATAAAAGCAATCACTTTCAGTGAAGGTAAATCATCTAATTTAAGGACATAATGGCAAATGCCTCACTGTAAAATGCAGATTAAGACCTATAAAAACATCTGTTTTCTATAAAACATCAAGCTAATTCTGATCTGATGACCAGCAGCCATTCTCATAGGTAGAAGCTTTCTTCTGTTATCTCCATACAATGGTATATATGCCCAAAGAAAAACAACCACAGACCACAATTTGCTTAGGAGAAATTCATGGAAATTTTTTTGTTGTTGTTGTTTTTGGCTTTTCCTTGTCCAATATAGGTTAAAATGAAAGCAACCTCATCTTTTTTTTTTTTTTTCAATATTTATTTTTTAGTTGTAGTGGGACACAATACCTTTATTTATTTATTGTTTTATGTGGTACTGGGGATTGAACCCAGGGCCTCGAATGGGCTAGGGGAATGCTCCACCACTGAGCCACCACCCCGGCCCCAAAAGCAACTTCATCTTTAGGGGTAATATAAGAAAAACATATGGCAAGCCAAACCAAAGAGTTAATTACTTGTACCACTCCTTCCTGCCATAGACAGAGATAGCGGAATTAATAATTAAGTATATAAAGCGGTATCATCAATTATCTTAAAGGCATCAATCGTACTTTTTCCCTATTCTGCTCAGGTAAACTCATATATTAAAGGAGAGTTGAAGATAAGCAGAACAAGGTTTAAAGTAAATAAAATAAATACCATTCACAAGGCCAAATCCAATAGCAGCCTTCGCCAAGTTAACACCTAAATGGTAGAGTATGGTTGAACACATTTCCCTGGGAACTCTTGGGATCAAAGGTGCTATTCAGAAATAGCCTCTTTGGCTGATGTTTTTTTGGGGAAAAATGATTAAAAAGAAAAGATCAAACAGTAAAGGAGATAAGCTCCCCAACCCCGAAAAAAAAAAAAAATTAAGAGGAGAACCCAGAACACTTTTGTCAGATATTGAAAGGGATCTTAAGGAAGTTTGGACCCCAGCAGCCAACTAAGAGAATATGCAATTATCCAAAATGGATCATTTTGTTTCTAGAATGACCTGTGACTTGTTTCAAATAAAAATACATTTTAAAAGACTTATTTATAAAACTGATTTCAGTCAACAGAGAGCTCAGATACTCTGCTCCTTATATCTTATATCTATATATTTTAAATTTTGGCTTAACTTGTAATACTGGTACATTTTTTCAACATTTTTCAAATCAAGGGAGTTAGCATTTCCATTTCTTTATCATTGCTTTGTTTGGAAACTTCAAGCTTCTCTATTATAGTTCTTCCTTATATTTTTGTTCTTTTCTTTTCATTATTAATACTTCTATTTCCTGATCTTCTGCCAGGCTTTTAGCCTTTTCTCTTGTTGCTCTTTGAAAAAGAGGTCCTTTTGTGTTTTTCAACTTCCTGAATTTAGAAAGAATCACCCCTACTAAATGCTTAATGGGGCCAATATCAGTTTCATTTTCTAAAAATTGTTTTTACTATATGTTACAAGATGAACAAACCCTAAAAATTAGGACAAGTGAAAGAAGCCAGACATAAAAGACTAAAAATGGTATGGTTCTGTTATATGAAACACCCAGAACAGGCAAATCCACAGAGACACAAAGTAGATTAGTGGTTGTCAAGGGCTGCAGGGAAGGAGAGGATGGGAAGTGACTGCTAATGAGCATGGAGTTTTATTTTGGAATTGATGGAAATGCTTTGGAATTAGTGGTGATAGTTTCACAACCCTGTGAATAAAATAAAATCCACTAAATTGGACACTTTGAAATGGTGAATTTTATATCCCACTATATGAAAATTCTATTTCTTTTTTTTTTCTTTTTTTTTTTATTGTTGGTCGTTCAAAACATTACATAGTTCCTCATACATCATATTTCACAGTTTGATTCAAATGAGTTATGAACTCCCAATTTTATCCCGTATACAGATTGCTGTATCACATCAGTTACCCTTCCATTGATTGACATATTGAAAATTCTATTTCAATAAAAAATTTTTTCTTAGATAATTTTGATTTGGGGCTTTAGGCCCCAGTGTACAACTGTTCAAAAAATCAAAACATTTTTTTAAATGCCTAAAGGGATGTTTGTACCACAGTCACAAACTTGTCTGCAGAAAAACTCTATTGTCAAGGTTTGGCATAGCCTGACTTATCAGCTTAGTGTTTTATAAATACAATTTCCACAAGAGAAGGTGATAAATTACATTACATG
Organism: Urocitellus parryii; assembly: GCF_045843805.1. Lineage (NCBI taxonomy): Eukaryota > Metazoa > Chordata > Mammalia > Rodentia > Sciuridae > Urocitellus > Urocitellus parryii. Next base: position 132,297,363 of record NC_135536.1, on the reverse strand, counting down.
TCAAAGTAAGTGGTGGTTTAATCAATGGAAAGTGAATTTGTACAGTCAAGAGTCTGTCCTCCTGCTGTTCATGTACTGTATGTTTATACTTCATAGAAATTTACTTAATACAGAGAGTAACAGACTATTACTTTCTTTTCTTTTCCCTCCTTCCCCCCCTTCCTTCGTTCCTTCTCCCTCCCCCCTCCCTTTTTTGTGGTACTAGTGTTTGAAACCAGGGACATTCTACCACTGAGCTACAGCCCCAGTTCTTTTTATTATTTGGCAGGGTCTTACTAAGTTGCTGAGGGTCTTGCCAAGTTGTCAAGGCTGGCCTCAAACTTGTGATCTTCCTGCCTCAGCCTTCTGAGTCACTGGGATTACAGGCATGTGCTGCATTGTTTAATTAAAAGCCACCAAAACATTGTATATATTTAAAGGTGGCAGTATAGAAATATTGGTATGTATAGTTTGGGATTTTTCAAAACTTCTTCAGAAAGACAAGTTACTTCAGTAAAAGTCTGGCTTCCCCAACATTTTAGAACATGGTATCTTTTATTCAACAAAGGGCCAGAGTGAGAATACACAGCTGTAATAAATACTTTAGAATCAAGACCCACATAAAGGGAGACACATGTAGGAGCACACATAAAAGTATGGCAAAATTTGCTGAAAGACTTTAACATATACATGTTTTACCCAATAGTTCCACTGTTTGGAATTACTGGGATTACAGTAATCCCAGCATCTTGGGAAGGTGAGGCAGGAGGGTTTCAAGTTAAAAAACTAGCCTTAGTAACTTAGAGAGGCTCTAGGCAACCCTGTCTCTAAATAATATACAAAAAGGGCTGTGGATGTGCCTTGGTGGTTAAGCGCCCTAGGTTCAATCCTCAGTACAAAAAAAAAAAAAAAAGATTGCTTGGGCAGAGGCACTGAGATATATATAACAAGGATGTTCACTATAACATTGTTCACAATTAAACAAAAAACTAGATTAAAAATAGAAGCAAAAAACTAGATACAGTCAGAATATCTAAATAACAGGAGAATGACTAAATAATAGTATGATCTATTAATCTATCCATATAGTAAAATAACAGCTTTGCAAATGATGATACACAAATAAATTTATTGATTTGTGAATATATTAGCAATTTTCTGGGTGAAAAGGGGTTATAAAATAGTTGTTTCTCCATACATGTGTTAATGTATCTAGAAACATATCTATTAATGTCTGCATCTTTATCTCTCTATATAAAGACTTAAAAGAACTTAAACCAAAAGGCTAACAATAAATACTTAAAAAGTAGAGAAGAAGGACAGTAAAGTGACTTTGCTTTTTGATGACTGGTATTTCCTTATGTATCTACATCTATCTGTTTTTCTGCAATTAAAGGGAAAACAAAAATACTAAAAGGGGTTGACAAGTCTGAATAATATTAGGGGCATCTTTGGAATTGTGGGAGATAGGTACTATTATTTCTTGAAGCACTGATGACTTAATTTGGATTTGTCTGTCATAATAAATGAAATTCTCCTAAAGCAGGGGTACAAGTACATGCGTGTATGCGTGTATGCGTGTACACATGCACACCAGCTCTGAGGGTTCTAATCTGATCTCTTTGGCTCAAAAAAAAAAAGCATCTCTCATGCTATAACTGAGGCAACTTTCACTTGTAACCTGCACTTCGGTCTGTACAGTACAATTTTTCATTGTGGTGGCCTGCTTATCAGTGTAATAACTCTGGATTCACACAGTCTAACTCTGGATTCACACAGTCTATTATAGGTCAGAAGGACCACAGATTGTGATAGCATTAAGAGTGCCATGAAGCACTGAAATAGTGAGAACCAGTAACCACCCTGTTCAGCAATGTTATGCCAGTAATTCTGGTGTGATGGTTAAGAGGGTAGGCCCTGGAGCTACCAGCCACTTAATACTATCAGTGTGATTTTTGATAAGTAACCTAATTCCTCTGAGTTTCCTCATCTGTAGAATGGGAATATTAGGGTTGTTCCAAGGTTAAAATGAGGTAATACCTATAAAGCATTCACAATCAGTCTCTGATAAATAGTAAACCCTAATGAAGGTGAGTTATTGTTAATACTATTAATAACAGTAAGGTAGTTAACAATTCCATACTTCTTTATACCAGTAACTTACAATTCCTGTTCTCCACTGATCTGTTCTCCTGATAAAATCTGAAATAAACAGGCTTAATATAATTTTTAAATTTCATATTACCTCATCAATTTCAAGACTAGAAATAAAACAGTATGGAATAAGTGGACATGATAAAATTAATTTAGATGAACACTTTTAAGTTGTTGACTCAGTAAATTCCTAAGAAATTATTTCAGGAAGCAGGATTAATACTGTTCCAAATCCTCACAGCCTTACCCAATACAGACAACAGAGCATTAAAAAAGCACCCAATATTTCTTTTTTTTTTTAATTTTTTAAAAAATTTTTTTAGTTGTCAATAGACTTTTATCTTATTTATTTATATGTGGTGCTGAGAATCGAATCCAGTGCCTCACACATGATAGGCAAGCGCTTTACCGCTGAGCCACAACCTCAGCCCGGCACCTGATATTTCTTGAGCAAACTGAATAAATATGAATTTTTAAATTGTCACATCCAATTCACCATCTCTTTTATTGTACCCAAGTTCATCCCCTCTGGAGGAGCAGACCTGAAAATATGGGTAAATTTTAAGAAGCACACTTTTCAAATGACACAAATATGATATGGTGAAACCAGGGCCAAAATGCTATGTATTCAGTTGCAAATGATCAGATAATATGATTGAGAGGGCCATGTTTCAAGTGACATAAAATTTCAAGACGTTCCCCTCTATACTTACCCTCTGGCTCTCCCCACAACATCTTTTTTCTCTAGCCAGTGTTGTCCTTGTTTATAGAGGCCTCGGTCATCAACAGCATTATTATCTCCTTTGGTCAAAAACTTGATATGCCCATTTTGCCTTGAAAGAGTAAGGTAAACTCAAGTCATTACACACCTCTTCATGGCATGTGAAAGCACAAAATATGCTCTTGTTAACCCAAAATTCCTGTGGCACTGGGGTACTTTATCAAAATTCCTAGCATTAAAATAACTCTTTAACTAAAAAATATAATTACTGTGTTTAAAATAAAGATTAAAAACAAACAAAAAGTTCAATTTTTTTTTTTAGAGAGAGATATTTTTTTTTAAATATTTATTTTTTAGTTTTCGGTGGACACAACATCTTTATGTTATTTTTATGTGGTGCTGAGGATCGAACCCAGCACCCCGCATGTGCCAGGCCAGCGCGTCACGGCTTGAGCCACATCCCCAGCCTCAAAAAGTTCAAATTTAGGAGCTGAAATACTATGCAAGCATTAAAATTAAAAACAAAGTTGTAGAAGAATATTTAATGGCACTGGGAGATCATACAAATTTTACTAAGTGAAAGAAAGGTTACAAAACATCATGTATATACTGGGGAATGAAACTGACCAAATTATGTTATGTGCATATATAAATATGCAACAACAAATCCCACTGTTATGTATAATAATAATGTACCAATTTTAAAAATAGCACACAGAATCCATCTCATTTTTAAATTTTTAAAAAATTATATGTGTGTGTATGTGTATAGATAGATAGATAGATAGATAGATATTTAGTTGTAGGTGGACACAACACCTTTATTTTATTTATTTATATGGGATGCTAAGGATTGAAATCAGTGCTTCACACATTGCTAGGCAAGTGCTCTACTGCAGAGCCACAACCTCAGCCCCAGAATCATCTAATTTTTACATTAAAATACATACAATCAATTTTCTAGAAATATTAACTGAGTAAAGCAATACATTAAATTACCCTCAGGATGTAACTGACAAAATGTAGACTTTCAGAAACAACAGAATGACCTAGTTACTTCAAATTATTTGCAAGAAACAAAGAAAATTGGAGAAAGAATCTCTAGATGAATTAAGACTATAAAAACACATCAACCTATTTAGCCAAGGACTTTATTTGAATCCAGATTCAAATAAACTGTTAAACTTATGACCTATTTGGGAATTTGAACAAAGATTATAAACAATGATGTAAGCAATTACTGTTCTTTTTTTTTTAAAGTGTAACTGAGATAGAATAGAATGAATAAAGAGGTAGAAAGGAGACAAAAGAAAACAGTGGCTTTAGCTGTAAATCTAAAAGCCCCATGATCAGACTTTACTCCCCAGACCTGATTTTTCCTCTAGGACTATTTACTCCCTAATTTCTGAGAAATCTATAAATCTTAGAGTTACTATAAATTTACTCATGTATGAAAATTAGCTAATTTTGATTAAAGTTTTATTAAGTGCATGTTATATGTTTTCAGATTAGATAAAACAAAGGGAGATTCTGGCGGGGCGGGGGAGACCAGGGATTAAACTCAGGAGCACTCAGCCAATGAGCCACATCCCCAGCCCTATTCTGTATTTTATTTAGAGACAGGGTTTCACTGAGTTGCTTAGTGCCTTCATTTTGCTGAGGCTGGCTTTGAACTTGTGATCCTCCTGCCTCAGCCTCTGAAGCCGCTGGGATTACAGGTGTGTGCCACAGCACCCGGCAAGGGAGATGTATTTTAAGAAACCTTTAAAACAGGCACATTCCAAATGTTACGTAGATAGAAGAGACAAGTGAAGATCCTAGAAAACCAGACCACCATAAATATCATGTAATTCATGACCAAAGAGCTGAGTTTGGCAGAATGACCTTGTTACCAAACACCTACCCACTCTCCCGCAGAAGAGGTGGGGATGTAGCTCAGTGGTACAGTGCTTGCCTAGCATGCATGAGGCCCTGGGTTCAATCCTAGCATCACACACAAGAACAATAAAAAAGAAGTACCCAAGGGCTGGGATTGTGGCTCAGCAGTAGAGCGCTCATCTAGCACTTGCGAGGCCCTGGGTTCAATCCTCAGCACCATGTAAAAATAAATAAATAAAATAAAGGTATGTGTCCAACTACTTCTATTAAAAAAAAAAGAAGTACCCAAGACCCCCAAAGCATTTTTAACTCTTCAGATGGTGGTCTTCATTCAGAATGTATCTTCAGCTTTCACTTTCTAATGAAGCTTTTTTATGGTATCAGGGATTGAACCTAGGGATGACTATCACTGAGCTACATTCCCAGACCTTTTTATTTTTTATTTTGAGAGAAGGTCTTGCTAAGTTACTGAAGCTGGCCTCAAACTTATGATCCTACTACCTTAGCCTCCTGGGTCCCTGGGATTACAGGTGTATGCCATGATGCCTGGTTCTAATAAAACTATACTCTGCTAAAATCCAAATCTGTGACATGTCGACATGTCATGTACCTGGATGATCCCCATAGAGATCTCCTTTGCCTCTGGAGAAAACTCTTCAGAACCCTTTATGGTGACATAACCACACTAATTGTTAAGTTTTACAAAAGTTTAGTAGTAAAGCTTGGTAGATACTTACTGAAATGCTTATACATGACATGATATGATATCAAAGATTTGATTCAAAATAATATAGGAGAGGGGGAAGAGGAGAGAATGTAGATGGGGCAGAATTGGTTCCACATTAATTATTACTGGGAATGGTGATAGATACATGGGGTTTATAATACTCTTCTGTGCATGTTAGAAAATTTCCAAATTCAAAAAACAGAATATAAAAAAGTGTATTAAACAATATATAAAATAACATACATAAAGGAATAAACAGTGGCTACCTATGACTTTCTGTAGATTACCATTCTTTTTTTTCTTTCTCTAACCAACATATATTACTTTACTAGAAAAAGAAGCTAACTTTAAAAGAAAAAAACACCCCAATTCTTTTTTCTTTTTAAGAGAGAGGTGTGAGAGAGAGAGAATTTTTGATATTTATTTTTCAGTTTTTGGCGGACACAACATCTTTGTTTGTATGTGGTGCGGAGAATCGAACCCGGGCCCCACGCATGCGAGGCGAGTGCGCTACCACTTGAGCCACATCCTCAGCCCCCACCCCAATTCTTCATGCTAGGATATACAGGAATAGAATCGTGCTTGATCAGAAACTGTTAATTTAATTCTACTAGAGAACTATGAGGCTGATAGTAATTTAAATTTTTAACTAAAAGCAAAGCATATTTTATAGTTCAGCCTAAAATTAATTCAAGTATTTGAACTAACCACTATACTAGAAAAGAAAATTAGCTTCAAATTTCTACTGACTAATATTCACTTTAATTCTAAGTCAGAAACTGCCTCACTAGACACTAAATCTGCAGATGAAACTAAATTGGGAGGTGTTGCAAACACCAAAGACAGTTAAGTGCAAACTTCACATTAAAAATGGTATTCCAGTAATAAAAAAATGCAAATATATACAGAGAAAAGTAACCTGTAGCTTACAATTCAGTAAGTGAAAGAATGTCTGAGAAATCTTGGAGTGTAAAAGAGGGTAGGTAACAGAAGGAGCTGGCTGCTATAGTCCAAGTCAGGAGCATCAGGAAGAAAGAATCAGTTCAACCAGGAAAACACATCAACTGCACAGATGCTGAAAAGTGAAATCAGATATGAAAAAAAAAAAAAAAACAGGAAATGGGAAACTGCATGGAAGGAAGGAAATGCTACTGATCTGGGCTATTTCCAAAGACTTGATGTGTCAGCAAAACAATCAGATACAACCAATTTTCCTCTACTAGCCTGTAATCAGGAAAGATCACAATAAGTTTTTTTTGAAAAAGCATAGCTATCCATCTGTTTAATGGTGCAAAAAATATTCTCTGGTGGTGAACAGCTCTTATTAGACTTATTAAGACATACTCTAGCACTTCACAATTCATTGACTCAAAATAGTGATTGGAGGAACATTTACATAGGTACTCCTCCCCTGCTAACACAGGGACCAAATATTTAATATGATCTACCACCAAGGAGCTCAAAAGCATTAAAATTTAATTCATTCATCACAATACTGTGACACTAGGAAGAAATAACCACTTCAAAGATGAGAAAAAAATAAGTCCCCAAAAGCCAATTAGGGGCAGAATAACGCATCTGTATACAAGAGAAAACAAAACAAAACAAAACTAAGGGCTCAAATCAGTCCTCCCAATGGCCAAATTTCCCCTTTGAAATAATTAACTGGTCTCATGCCAGTGTTCAATATTATCATATTATAATACTTCTTAAAGACTGAACTTACTAAATATATACATTTGGTTGTCAACTGACCTCACAGTTAAGTACAATGTTAACACTATTAAACCAAATAATAACTGCCAACACCAAAAGGAAAAAAAAAAAAACCCCAATGATTCCAACAAGTGTTTTCATTATCCCAAAAGAAAAGAGGAAACTGAAAACTTCTGAAAATTAATAGAATCTGTTACCTAAACAAGATGGTAACTTGGGGGTATCTCATGAATATAAAATAAATCACCCAAAACCCCTGATTATAAGTGCCATACACCTTAAAATTTTCAGAATTCTGTTAAAAATTATCCTAAAATTTAAGGAATTTGTAATTAACTTATTATCTGTCAATAAATCTGTCCTGAAACAAGATGAATTTTAAAAAATATATATTATTTATTTACTTATTGAGTTATTATTTATCTGTTTATTTTACAGTACTAGGGGTTGAACCCAGAGACCCTTTACTGCTGAGCAAAATCCTATTTCATTTTATTTTGAGCCCTTTCTATTTTGAAACAGGGTCTTGTAGAGCAGCCCAGGCTGTCCTCAAACTTGCCATCCTCCTGCCTCAGCCTCCTAAGTCACTGAGATGACAGGAGTGCACCACCCCACCCAGCTGTAAAACCTTTAGAATCATGTCAGGATAGATGCGGGGCATAACATCTAGGGAAAAAATTTCACTCTGTGTCTCAACCGCCTTATCTGTAATATAAAGAGCTAACATTGAGCATGGTGGCATAGGTCTGAAATTCCAACAATTTGGGAAGCTGAGGCAGGAGGACCTCAAGTTTAAGGCCAGCCTCAGCAACTCAGCAAGACCCTGTCTCAACATAAAAAGGGCTGGGATGTAGCTCAGGGTAAAGTGCCACTGGGTTTAATGCCCAATATCAAACAAACAAAAACAATCTAAAGGTTTTATAAGTATCTTTTCTGGTTCTAAAATGTTACAATTCTATATTTAAAGAAATAGTTCATGCTTCAGAAATTTTATTTTGAATTTTAAAAGTTGATGAATTTATTCTAACTTATTTGAAATGTATATTATAGTTACATTGTCTTATACTTCTTTTTTTTTAAGATTAGAACTGCTTTATTCCATTATATCATAAGAATTTATAAAGGATCAATTTTTTATCATGATTATGGTAGTTATATCCATGCTTACTAATTGACAGGGAAGTAGAGAAGAACCAAGAAAAACCTCTGGAAAAATCAAGGAAATAAATTAACTAATAAATAACTACTTCAAGTTTTCCAAATGTTCAAATCCTCAGATGTTCATAAAAATGGACTGGGCCCAGTGGTTTCTTGTTCTATCATAATTGTTTTGCTATCAAAACTAAAGACTAAAAAAAATAATAATAATAATTAAACACTAATAAATGTTTAAAAACAGGAAAGAGCAGGGCATGGTGGCACATGCCTATAATCCTGGCAATTCAGGAGGCTGAGACAGAAGGATTGCATGTTCAAGGCCAGTCTCAACAACTCAGCATAGCCCTAAGCAATTTATTGAGACCTTATCTCAAAATAAAAAATAAAAAGGTCTGGGGATGTAGTTCAGGGATCAAGTACCCTCCCCATTCAATCCCCAGTCTCCCAAACAAATAAACAAACAACAACAAAAACCGAGAAAGACATAATGTGTACCTACTTTTCATGAATCTTTAAGACTCGGTGAACTATAGGAATTTCTCTTCCTTCTATTCTAAAAACAACAATTTCTCCCACTCGTATGGGATCTTCAACTCTATTTGTTAGAAAAAGAAGATCTCCTCTATGAAATGCAGGTTCCATGCTGCCGCTGGGAGAGAAAGAAAAAGCATGAGGTTAAATTTACTTTTTAAATTAGATATTCAACACTAAGTCAAAAGTATCAACCTTTTACTATACACAACACTTTAAGAACTATCTCTTGGGGCTGGGGATGTGGCTCAAGTGGTAGCGTGCTCGCCTAGCATGCGTGAGGCACTGGATTCGATTCTCAGCACCATGTAAAAATAAAAAAAAATAAAGATATTGTGACCACCTAAAACTAAAAAATAAATATTAAAAAAAGAACTATCTCACCAAAATGCATATTTTTCTTAAAATACATTTTAAGAAACATTAAAAACTTTGCTGTACATTGAAATCACAGGGATCTTAAAAAAAAAAAAAAGGGGCTGGGGATGTGGCTCAAGCGGTAGCGCGCTCGCCTGGCATGCGTGCGGCCCGGGTTCGATCCTCAGCACCACGTACAAAGATGTTGTGTCCGTCAATAACTAAAAAATAAATATTAAGAAAATCTCTCTCTCTCTCTTTAAAAAAAAAAAAAAAAAAAAAAAGATGCCTGCTTCCCATTCCCAGACTTTCTGATTTTGGCATATGACCTAGGCATATGACTTTGGCATGGCCTGAACTAATAAAGAATTTTTAAATTATTGGGCTTTACTAACTAGGTCCATTTCAAGCATTTCTATTCAAAGGAGCTTAAGTCTTGAAAAGGGCAGTGTTGCTAATTCCTTAACCTTTTAAAATTTCAAATGACAAACAGAATATAAAAGAATGAACTTTAAAATACTGCCCTTATACCCACCTCATCTGAAAACACTAAACATATTCAAATATTCAAATGAGAACTGGATCATCTTCTTTTGCCTTTTATAAAGATAGAGACCAAGATGACCTTATGGGCTCAACCCATCATGGAGAAAAACAGCTCATCAAGTCAAAGAACTGTCAGCTACAGAGATAACACTGTTACCAATTTACTTATTTATTTATTTTTAAAAGAGAAACAAGAAAAAAAAAAGGTGGTTATGGCTGAGATTTTTACTTAATTCTATGGTAAAAAGTAAGAAAATTCTACAGAACATAGTCTTAACTCTCACGTGTTTTACCTTACACCATGTTCTGATAAAGTCCTTAGATATTTCACTAATTAACTATGAAAAAATAGCACATCAGTATAATTTCAGGACACAAGCTTCAGTTTTTAATTTCAATAGTTCTGAAGTAAGACTAAAATAGGCAAGAAATAAAATTCAAAATAGGAATATCATTGAACATAATGATGCATGCTTTTAATTCCAGCGACTTTAGAGGCTGAGGCTGGAAGATCACAAGTTTGAGACCAGCCTGGACTACTAAGCAAGACTCTGTGTCAAAAATAAAAAAATAAAAAGGGCTAGATATGTAGCTCAGTGGTAGAGCACTCCTAAATTCAACTACTAGTACCAGGGATAGTGGGCAGGAATAACTTCAAAGTACAAACATTTTTGTTTGAAGAATTCAGTTCCTCTAAACAAGGGAATAATGGAAGTGATTCCCAAACTTTACTGCACATTGGAATGACCTAGAGAACTTTAAAAAACAAAACAAAACAAAACAAAACCATGTCCAAGTCAAACACCAAACCATTTATACCAGAATGCCTGGAAATGGGAGGTAAGTATCATTTTTCAGATCCCACCGATTCCAATGTATAGCAAAATTTGGAAACCACTAAGAACATGGGTTTTTGTACGTTTGTTATTAAAGCTCTTGTTCAGGTTCCTTGAGGGGCAGTGAGTTCTCTTCTTCGACAAATATCTAGTCAGAAGGAATGCGTGTCTGGTGAAAACATTAGAGAAGATATTCTAGACACAAAAATTTCAAGTTTCACTTTGATTAATTTTTAAAATTAGTGACACTTTTTCTTCAAATAAAACCTTACCTGAAAAAGTATATAAATAAAACAGATAAAATTTGAGCTGCTCTGGTTGAATAGCTTGTCTTTATTGGGCCCTTATATACAAAGTGCTATTCTAAGTCTTTTTAAAGCAATTCTTTAAAACAGCTTTATGATATAGGTACTATAATTATTCCAACTTACAGATAGGAAGGCTGATGCTTATAAAAGTCCAAGAAGTTATACATCAATAAAATGAGAAGGGTGAGATTTGATTTAAAGAAATCCCATATAATCAACTCTTGCTAAGCTAAATAGCCTCTGAGCCACTCTAGAATTTTAAGCAGGGAGTACCATAATTATATTTACATTAAAGAAAAATCATCTCAGAAGTTATAGAGTACACAGAAGACACACAAATATTTTTAAATTAATAAGCAAACTGGAAAAATGATAAGACAGATTGGGAGAATAACTTTCTAGGTTATTATTAGAATTGAATGCTTAGTTGTTACTGTAATTGAACACTTGGTAACTATTAAAAGTATCACTTAAAACTCTTAGTAGTGGGCTGGGATTGTGGCTCAGCAGTAGAGTGCTCAGTAGAGCACTCTCCTCGAATAGGTGGGACCCGGGTTTGATCCTCAGCACCACATAAAAATAAAGGCATTGTGTTGTGTCCATCTACACCTAAAAAATAAATATTAAAAAAAAAACTCTTTTTAGCTGGGCATAATGGCACAGGCCTGTAGCCCCAGCTACGTGGAAGGCTGAGGCTGGAGGAACTCAAGTTCCAGACCCTGGGTTCGATTTCCAATAACACAATAAAAACAAAAAACCCCACTTCTTTGTAAAAATGGATATAGGCAAATAATGAGAAAAAAATAGACATTTTTAGATAAAGGATGCCCATAGTCAATTATATTAAAAATATACATAAAAACACTAAAAAGTTAACAGTTAATTATATCTCAGAATTACGAGTGACAGTTCCATCTAATTTTTTGTATGTTTTCAACATTTCCTATAATAAAAATATATTAACATTTTTCCTGATTATAAAAGCATTTTTTTAAAGGTCAGTACAACAGCCTAGGCAGGAAATGACAACAACCTAAAATAGAAAAACAGCAGGGAGAACAACTATAAAATGATAGAGGGAAAATAACAAATTTGGTGACCAATTAGATATGGCAGAAGGAAGAATCAACAATGACTCCTAGGTTTAACACTGGCAACTGAACAAATGGCAGTGTTAAGTCGCAGAAATGAGAGAGTAGTTTTGAGAAAAGGAGATGTATTTCAAATTTATTTTGTAGAGATTTAAATGCCTGGTCAACATCCAAATAGAGATGTCCAAATATGGGGTGAAAACAAGAGTCTAGACTTCAGTGAAGCAAGCTGGGTGAGAAACAGACTTAGGAATTCAGATATATACAGCAATTAAAATATATGAAAGTGGGCTGGGGATGTGGCTCAAGCCGTAGCACGCTTGCCTGGCATGCATGGGGCCCGGGTTCGATCCTCAGCACCACATACAAACAAAGATGTTGTGTCCGCCGAGAACTGAAAAATAAATATTAAAAAAATTCTCTCTCTCTTAAAAAAAAAAGAATTACTACAAAGCTATAGTAATCAAAAGAGGTAATATTGGTAAAAGGGTAGACATATAGGTCAATGAAACCAAACATTGAGCCCAGAAATTGATTCACACATGTGATCAATTGATTTCTGACAAATATGCCAAAACAACAGAAAAAGGTTGTTTTTCAACAAATAGTGCTGGACATCCATTTGCAAAAAAAATGAACCTTGACCTATATATGTATTACATCAAAAAATATATATATGAAAGTATGAAGTGAGAGGATCATTTAAACTTTCATTATTATTTTTTGTAGTGCTGGGGATGGAATTCAGTCCTTTGTTCATTCTAGGCAACTGCTCTACTACTGAGCTACATTCCTAGTCCAAGAGGACCATTATAGAATTAAACTGGGGGGGAGGAGGAGGGAAGGAAAAAAAAAGTTCATTGGATTAGACAAAGGGGAACGAAGGGAAGAGAGCGGGGATGGGAATAGGAAAGACAGTAGAAGGAATCAGACATAACTTTCTTATGTCCATATATGAATATATGACCAGTGTAACTTCACCTCATGTACAATCACTAGAATGGGAAATTATACTTCATGTATGTATGATATGTCAAAATACATTCTACTGTCATGTATAACTAAAAAGAACAAATAAAATATTTTCTTAAATAATTAAACAGGAGAAAGCTTTATTTTTATTCTTGTAGTACTGGGATTGAACCCAGGAGTACTCCACTACTGAGCCCACATCTCCAGTCCTTTTTATTTTTTGAGACAGGGTCTCACTAACTTGCTCAGGCTGGCCCCAAACTTGAGATCCTCCTGCCTTAGTCTCCAGAGGCACTGCGATTATAGGCGTGTGCCATGGTGCCAAGTTGGGGAAAACTTCTTAAACATTAAATAAATCATTAGCAAACCTTACTATTATCTGATTTAACTATACTTTTAAATTTATTATATCAATCATGATAAATTTTATTTTTTAATTAACACATTCAATTGTACATATTTATAGGGTGTCATGTTTTGACATGGGTATATGTTGTATAATGTTCGAATTAGGGTTAATACATCACTTCAAACATAATGTCTTATAGTGAAAACATTCAAAATTCTTTCTTTTTGCCCTTTTGAAATACAGAGTGCATTATCATTATCTATGGTCACCCTAATTATGTAACGAGACACTAGAATTTATTTCTCCTAACTATAACTTAGTACCCACAGATCAGTCTTTCCCCACCTTTCACTCTCCCTTACTCTGCCTAGCCTTTGCTATCCAGTATTCTACTTTCAACTTGTATGAGAAGTTGTCTTTCTGTGCCTGGTCATTTCACGTAACACAATGACCATTCAGCTCTATCCATGAAAATGGCAGGATTTCATCCTTACGGTAGAATAGAATTCCACTGTATACATGTACATTTTCTTTACCATTCTTCAGTTGATGGACACACTGAAGTTGTTACCATTTCTTCATTACCATGAACAGTGCTGCAATAAACTGGAGTTGAAGATGTCTCTTCAACATATGATTTTATTTCTTTTGGATACATAGCCAATAGTGGGATTGCTGGATCATGTAAAAGTTCTACTTTAATTTTCTGAGGAACCATTTTTTAGAAGGTATATAAAAAAAAGTTAATTTTTTAAAAACAGAGTTATGCTTCCAAAGCAAAACATTAGGTTCTGAATATTACCTGAAATTTTAGTTAATAAAATAATATGGAAGTGTCTTTATAGCCAAAGCGTCACAAAAATCCTACAAGTGGGGCTGGGGTAGAGCTCAGTGTTAGAGCACTTGCCTTGCATGCATGAGGCCCTGGGTTTGATCCTCAACATTACATAAAAATAAATAAATAAAAATCCTAAAAGTGGATATGTAGTCACCCTGAGTCCTCTGAGACATATTTGGTTTCAGGTAAAATTTATATTCCTTGAAGTTACACAAAACCCTGACCAGGTAAACCTACCTGGCCTCCCTGTAATCACATAGATTACCTTCCTCTAGAGTTAGAGTGTAGCTCAGTGTTAAAGCTCTTACCCAGCATATATAAGTTCCTGGGTTCAATTCCCAGCATAGAAAAAAAAATTTTTTTTAAATTTTTTACCTTTCTCTAATGACTACTTTCCTTCTAGTCTTGACCAAAGTCTTCTCTAATATAACCTGGTCTCTCTTAATTTATTTTCTTGATCTTAGATTGGCAAACAAAAAAGCTTATTAGTATATAAACACCCTAGCTACCTAATTGTCCAAATGTGGCTTTTAAGTACCAACTCGTAAAACAAATTTATCAGTTACAGAAGAATAGGCTACTTTCAGGATCATCAATATTTTGAGCAGGTCCTCTAGTCTAATTCCCTGTTGACTCCAGTACCCTCAGTTTAGAGGCTGATTGTCCTTAAACACCTCCACCGAAGGGAACTAAATCTGAAAGAGTCCCAGAAGAATCTCCAGAAGAAGGCTCCATTGGCCCTTTCTCTACAACTTTTCCCCAGAGTGCCAATTAGTATGGATTCTCCTTCTGTTGGTTGTTTAAATACTTTGCAAATTGAAGCTCTCTTACTGAATTCAAGGCTGGGAATTTAGGGGCACATAATTTCAGAACTGAAGAGGTCTTCTGACATCATCCCCAGGTCTAACCTTCATTTCTTTAAAAAAAAATTTAACCTTCATTTCTTTTTTTTAATATATTTATTTTTTTAGTTTTAGGTGGACATAATATCTTTATTCTATTTTTATGTGGTGCTGAGGGTCAAACCCAGTGCCTCACTCAATACCAGGCGAGCGCGCTACCACCTGAGCCACATCCCAGCCCCCTTCATTTCTTTAAAAAAAAAAAAAAAAAACTTAACCTTCATCTTATAGACGAGGAAACTGTGGTTTAGTGAATAAGTAAGTGACTTGCCCAAGGTTGTAGCAGCTGGACAATCAAAGAGCCAGAGATTTATACATTAAATGCTTTCCTGGCTAACAAGATTCATACATTTCTTTGGATCTCTAAAATCATAGTTGCATTTGATTAATAAGGAGAGAATTAAAGTGCAAGTATAAGTAATCAGAGACCTAGAGCTGGGGTTGTAGCTCAATGGTAGAGAACTTGCCTAGCATGTGTGAGGCACTGGGTTCAATCCTCAACACCACATAAAAATAAATCAATAAAATAAAGGTTGAAAACAAAATCAAAGACCTAGCCAGTATGGTGGCGTACATCTATAATCCCAGTGACTCGGGGGCAGGGGGCTGAGAAAGGAGAATCACAAATTCAAGACCATCCTCACCAACTCAGCAAGACTATATCTCAAAAAAAAAAAAAAAGTGTGGGGTGCGGGGGCTGGGGATACGCCTCAGTAAAGTGCCTCTGAGTTCAATTCCTAGTACTGAAAAGTAAAAAATAAACCAGAGACCTAATGTCTTCAACCTGGAAGTATGAAAAAATGAAAACAAAATAGTCAGGTTCATCTTGATAACGGTAATGTTAAACTGAGAGTGGTGGTGTACACCTATAATCCCAGCAATTTGGGAGGCTGAGGCAGAAAGAACCGAGTTCATGGACAGCCTGAGCAACTTAGTAAAACCCTGCCTCAAAATAAAAAACCAAACCGGGTGTGGTGGTGCATGTCTATAATCACAGTGGCTCCAGAGGCTGAGATAGGAGGATCATGAGTTCAAAGCCAGCCTCAGCAACGGTGAGGGGCTAAGCAACTCAGTGAGACCCTGTCTCTAAATAAAATATACAACGGGGCTGGAATGTGGCTCAGTGGTTGAGGGCCCCTGAGTTCAATCCCCACTATCCCCCAAAAATAAAAAATAAAAAATAAATAAAAAACAAAAAAGGGCTAGGGATGTAGCTCAGCAGTACATGTTCCTGGGTCCAAATTCCTAGTACTGCAAAAAAGAAAAAGGGGAGGAAAAAAAATACTGCTTTTTTAATATCAACTGTACCTCAGTAAAGTGGTTAAGAAAAAAAGTGTAATGTACTATTATCTACATTATAGATAATGTTAATTAGTCTATTTATTTTCTATTTGTACTCTATTATTTCCAGAAAAGATTTGAAATGATTACAAAATTAAGCCTAAAATAAGATAGAATATAATAATTCAATTAAATAATTGAAAATTCTCCAAAAATGAGATACTAAAATAGATTTTAAGATCACTAAGAGTATAAATACAAAGATAAGAGAGTGGAAAAAGAAATTTAATATTATCTTCACCTTAGAAGATGGGATTAATACCTCAAAATTCGTACAGTCTAGTTTAGAACTGATATTTAAAGGTCAACAGAAAATAAGAAAATAATTAGTGATGCTTCTTATTGCATAAAAACTCTTTTAATTTCTAGAGATACCATAAAATATAATGAACCAACAACTAAATTATCAAAGTAAGGAATGAACAACAGAATTTCAGGAAAATAAAGTACAGTGAAATTTTCTTAAGGGATGTGCCAAAAATAAAGCTCACCATAATATCCTTTTTAAAAATTTGTTTTATTTTATTTATTTATTTTTATGTGGTGCTAAGGATGGAATCCAGTGCCTCCCACATGGTAGGCAAGTGCTCTGCCACTGAGCTATAGCCCCAACCCCTCCCATATTAACCTTTTATAGAAAGGTCATGGGCCCTTTAAGGTTCTGATGGAGTGCCTGAGAAGGTGAGAATTTCTCATAATTGAGAAATAGTAACTAATTTTTTTCTAGGCCTTCTTCTGGGAAAGAGTTTTTCGAAGGGACTGTGATAAAAGTTACTCAATATCTCAAATTTTTTCCAAGTAATGCCATGCAATTTCATGCCTTGAAAAGAAAAATTGTTACCTGAGCACCACTACAATTGGACTTTCACTTCCAGTTATTACCATTAACCCCTTCCAGATCATTAGTGCCGAGGAGACAATCATTCCAAAATTTAGGACTTGATAATATAGCTGTAGGAACAAAAGAGAACAAATCAGATCCACTATTATCCCCAACCAGGAGAGCAAGTGAAAGTAGTATCCATTAATTTAAAAGTTAGGGCAGCTGAAGTTCTGAGACATTCTTTAAAATACTATAATAATTAAACCCTGAGCATCCCAGAACAATCCTCCTCTCACCTAAAGTACCCTGCTCCATTTTGTTTACTAAAACACTAATTACACCTTTATTACAACATAATATTTTCAGAATTTTTCACATAAACTATTTCATTTGGGCTTCATAATAATTTAGCTTAAATTCAACAGCATCCACATGCACTAACAGTGATAGTAATGTAGCTTTGCTTCTGAACTTTAGAACTTAATTTTCTATAGTACTTCTTCCTTGACAACCACAAGATAGTCAACAACATTTAACCCCACTTCCTCATTTTATACTTGAGAAAACTCAGAGAGAAAAGACTTCATAGAGTTCTAAGCTTATCAGACACATAGTTAAGCCTTGAAGACCAGTCTCTGTCTTACTAAATTTCCACTACTCTACAAACCTAAAGTTTTTATGACTTGAATAAGCAAATAGAACAGAAAGGCATTTCAAGTGAGCTAAGTGTGTTGGGGCAAGATTAGAAAATTGGTAAAAGTAGAGAGGATAAATGTACCCCAAGGCAAATATTTCAAGAAATGAAAGAATGGTGCTGGAAAATACTAGAGAAATCTGACAAAGCATATTAAGGTCAGATTACAAAGAATCTTAAATGTAGGACTGAAATATGGGCCTGAAAAAGCATTCACAATATAAAGTTCAAAAACAAGTTTCAAAAATATATATAATATAGGCTCATTTTTGTATTTTAAAAAATAATAATATGTGCTGTATGTGTGGCACATGCCTGTAATCCTATCTACTTCAAGGCTGAGGCAGAAGGATAACAAATTCAAGGTCAGCCTGGGCAACTCAGTGACACCGTGTATCAAAATAAAATAAAAAAAGGTCTGGGGATGTAGCTCAGATGAAGAGCACTCCTGGGTTGAATTCCCAGTACCACACACACACACAAAAAAATTATTTTTACTTATTCTTATCAAGAATCTCTAGAGGTGCTGAGGTTGTGGCTCAGTGGTAGAGAGCTTGCCTAGCAAGCACCACATAAAAATAATAAATAAAATAAAAATATCGTGTCCATCTACAACTAATATGTGTGTGTGTGTCTATATATATAAATTAAAAAAAAAAAAAAAAAGAATCTCTAGAGGACTGGGGCTGTAGCTCAATGGCCCAGTGCTTGCTCACACATGTGAGGCACTAGGTTTGATCCTCAGCACCACATAAAAATAAACAAATAAACTGGGGAGAGTGGCTGCCTCTGGGAAGAGAGACTAGGAGTCAAAGTGGAAGGGAAATACCTTCTAATACATAGTTTCATGTTTTTAAAGTTTCTACTTTATGCAAGTATTACCTACTCAAATATAACTGCTTAAGGGTCTAGAGGTGTGGATCTGTGACAGAGCACATATTTAGCATGCACAAAGCCTAAGTTCAATCCCCAGCAACAAAAACACATAGATAAATAAACTGTTTATTTTCTTAAGTCCATACTGATAGCCAGGATACAATTTTTCTGGCATTCCAATTAACATGAATAACATACTATATCAGTATAATTAACAAACATCATCCACAAAGAATAAATGGACATTTTCTAAGATACATTTGGAAATATTTGCTGTTCTCTGAATAATGGAATAGTAGGAACATATAAGTCATCTGACCAGTCTGACACCTTCCCTTCTAGTTGAGAAAATTGAGGCACAGAGAAGCTAAATGAGGTACTGATGACTGCAAAGCAACTGGCAGAAAGAGCAGCAACTAATACCATCTCTTCAAGATGGAGGCTTTCAAAAAGATAAAACCAATCTTTTTATTCAGATGACTAATTTCAGGAAGTGGAGGGGGAGATGATAAAAGGAAGAAAACAAGCTTCTGAGAAGTAACCATGGTCAACCAGGGGTAAAAAATCATGAATTCAGCTTAGTCTTCATTTTTCAACTTTCCATACAAAAAATATCATTTATAGTACCAATTTGTAAATGACAGGTTGTAGGCCCCAATCCAGAACCTCTGAGGGAGGGGTTGGGGAATTTTACAAAAACTAGGAAGTTTAGTTCCATAATCCCTTACTCAAAATCCTTGGGAGATCAGATATGTTTTAGAATTCAGAATCAGCCAGATTTTTAAAACACAATACCTGCATGGACCACATATGCTATTCTAAGCAGGGTCTATGGCAACATCCCATAATCAAACATATTAATATTTCCTCATAAAATGAACATAAAAATACACAGTAAAACAAATAAGAAAAAAAATAGTTACACCCCTATCAAGTCAAGTATATTGTGTTGAGGAAAACTTTGTCTTCAGAAAGATTGAGACACAGGACTGTCAGAAGAGTTACTTAATAAGATACCCAATAAGATTACTTTTTTTTATTTTGAGACTGGCTTTGTTGCCCAGGGTGGCCAGGCTGTCCTGCTTCAGTCTCCAGAGTAGCTGGGACCACAGAAGCACTCCATCGTGCCCTCTATAATCATTTATTTAATTTTTTTGTGGTGCTGAGGATTGAATCCAGGCCATGCTTGAGCTAGGCAAGCGTTCTACCACAGAGCTACACCCCTATTCCAATGACGTATCTTTTAAGTGAAAAATAAATGACATAAATTTTATAATTTCCTATATCTCTGGCAAGGAACTCATTATCCCATCCATATTTAACCTTTTCCTTAGACAGGTCATGCTACATTTACTATAGAATCATTATTGTGAAATTTATCAAGATCCTCCTCCTCTTCTTTTTTTTAGGGGGGTGCCAGGGATTGAACCCAGGGGTGCTTAACCACTGAATCACATCCCCAGCCCTTTTTAAAGTTTTATTTTATTTTTTATGTGGTGCTGAGGATTGAACCCAGCGCCCCGCATGTGCAAGGCAAGCGCTCTATTGCTGAGCCACGACCCCAGCCCCCCTTTTTAAAATTTTGGTAAAGGGTCTCACAAAGTTGCATAGAACCTCACTAAATTGCTGGCTTTGAACTAGCATTGCCCCTCCACAGCCTACTAGGCCACTGAAATTATGGGTGCTGCCACCATGCCTGGCTTCTTTTTAAAAATGGTACTAGGGATGGAAATCCAGGGCCTTGCACACACTAGGCATATGCTCTGCAACCCCAGACCACATCCTCTTCACCTTTCATACAAAAGTTAAATGTCCCTCACTGTGTTTAACTGGTATGTTCATTAAAAGGTGCCTGTGTGTAACACTGCTAAGTCAATCTATGGGCAAAAACTTAGAAAGAAGCATATTATTTGCTAAAACAAATACCCTATCTAAAAAACAGTTTGAAAAGTATTATACTCTACTCCCTTTATTTTTTCCTCCTCTTTTTCTGCCAATGATCTTCACTCAAAAGTCAAACTTATTTTTTAAAAGTAGGAAAAAAAAAGTGAAACTTACTGCCCCTCTAGTACCTGCCTTTTTTTTTTTTAAAGAGAGAGTGAGAGAGGAGAGAGAGAGAGAATTTTAATATTTATTTTTTAGTCATCAGCAGATACAACATCTTTGTTTTGT
Source organism: Urocitellus parryii (assembly GCF_045843805.1). Taxonomy (NCBI): domain Eukaryota; kingdom Metazoa; phylum Chordata; class Mammalia; order Rodentia; family Sciuridae; genus Urocitellus; species Urocitellus parryii. The sequence goes on along the minus strand of NC_135536.1, from coordinate 132,276,394 downwards.
ATGTGGTGCTGAGGATTGAACCCAGGCCGCACACATGCCAGGCGAGCGCGCTACCGCTTGAGCCACATCCCCAGCCCCAGTACCTGCTTTCTTTACCACTACATCTGAATGCTTATGAGTGTATATTATCAGAAAAAGGTTTTATCTGGTATTGGCAGAAATAAAGTGGCAGCTACTTAAACTCATACCATTTGATCACATCAAGCTAACTATTAATAAGACATTGTGGTGTGTGTAGAATAACAACCACAGAATTGAATAGTCCTATTATTGTTTTCTAAGAAGTGACTTGAACAGTATGTTCCTCAATGTTCAAGGTGAAACTAAAAACAATATTATTAAAACCAATGAGGTGGGTGCAGTGGCATATGCCTGTTATCCCAGCCGCTTGAAAGGCCGAGGCAGGAAGATCATAAGTTCAAAGTCAGCCACAGCAACTTAGCAGGACCTTTTATCAATATTATTTAAAAAAAAAAACAAAATTAAAAAAGAGCTGGGGATGTGGCTCAGTGGTTAAGCACCCCTGGGTTCAATCCCTGATTAAAAAAAAAAAAAAAAAAAAAAAACCAGACCCTCTATTATAAGACAAAAAAAATCAGCCAAATAATAGCTGAGATTATGGGCTAGGGATGTGGCTCAAGTGGTAGCGCGCTCGCCTGGCATGCGTGCGGCCTGGGTTTGATCCTCAGCACCACATACATACAAAGATGTTGTGTCCGCCGAAAACTAAAAAATAAATATTAAAATTCTCGCTCTCTCTCTCTCTCCTCTCTCTATCTTTAAAAAAATAGCTGAGATTAATTAAAATACTATAATTTAATAGTCCAGTTATATCTACTACAGTATCAAACATACCATTATGTTTCCAATTATTTTAAGAGATTATGTGAAGTTCAATACATAGGATATTTGGGAGCAAGGGACAAAGTTCAGTGGTAGAGTGCTTGTCTAGCAGGTATGAGGCCCTGGATTCAATTCCTAGCAGTGTAAAAAACAAAAACATATAGAATATTTTCACAAAACTTAGACTTATGGCAATTTCAAGCAAAGACAGTATTGACCATGGAAGCAAAAATGTGTTTTAGACTACAAAATAGTAGTTTGTGTAAGTCTTAAATTCCATTTATTTTAAGACCTCAAACTAAGAAACCACTAATCTATAAACACAATTCTGTTTTCTAACTCACAGGAAGAGGAGTATTTAGAAACTGTGAAACTTGTGGTGCTGGCAAAACTGAAGTAAGCTCAGGATACCCACTTTTACTGTGACCCAATAAAATCACCAAAGGCCCCAGCATGTACCTTAAGTGATAATTTTTAAAAATCCTTTTTAAACAAGCATAATATCAATAATAGTAAATTTAATTTTTTAAAAATCTGGGTTGAGGGTGTAGCTCAGTGGTAGAGTGTGTTTAGCATATACAAGGCTCTGGGCTCAATTCCGAGCACCAAATAAACAAATAAATAAATGTATGCTGCATCTTTCAAAAATCTGACCGATCAGCCCAGGTAAGGTGACTTGTGCCTGTAATTCCAATTAATTGTGAGGGTGAGGCAGGAGAATCACTTGAACCCAGGAATTTGAAGTCTAGAGTCTAGACAACATAGCAAAACAAACAAACAAACAAATGATAAAATGAAAATACATCTATACACACACCTGTTTACCAGTTTCCCTCATAATAGCCTCAACCTTGAAATAACTCAAGTGTCCATCAACAGTGAGTAAATGAACTGCAATATTTCCAGATAATCAAACACTACTCAGGAATAGAAAGGAATGAATTGATACATTAAATATAGGTGAATCTCAAAAATATGCTGTTTTAGCCAAATTCACCTACCTGCCTAAAATAACTAAAACACTGAACAAAACATATAAAACAAGGGTTTCAGGCATTGGACATGCGGCTGTGTCCAGGTAGCATATGGCTGTGATTACTTAGAAAGCAGAAACTAACAGGGAGAGACTAGTTGCTCCAACCTATAGACCAAATACAATTTCTAGACCACAGGACAGAGCTCAGTAGTTCACTTGAAGGATAAAGAAATGGTAGTTTATAGCCAGGAGCAGTGGCAAACACCTTTAATTCCAGTGGCTTGGGAGGATGAGGCATGAGAGTCATGAACTCAAAGCCAGCCTCCATAACTTAAGTGAGCCCTTAGCAACTTGGTGAGACCCAGTCTCTAAATAATATACAAAAAAGGGACTGAGGATATGGCTCAGTGTTGAGTGCTCCTGGGTTCAATCCTTGGTATCAAAAAAGGAAAAGAAATGGTAGTTCAAGGAGGTAAAGGCGGGGCTGGGGATGTGGCTCAAGCGGCAGCGCGCTCGCCTGACATGCATGCGACCCGGGTTCGATCCTCAGCACCACATACCAACAAAGATGTTGTGTCCGCCGAGAACTAAAAAAATAAATATTAAAAATTCTCTCTCTCTCTCTCTCTCTCTCTCTCTCTCTCTCTTAAAAAAAAAAAAAAAAAAAGAATTACTAACATTTGGATCTGGAATGTACCCCAGAAGCCCCTGTGTTAAAAGCTTGGTTCCCAGTTTGGTGATATTGGGAGATGGTGGAAACAAAGATGTTGTGTCCGCCGAGAACTAAAAAATAAATATTAAAAATTCTCTCTCTCTCTCTCTCAAAAAAAAAAAAAAAAGGAGGTAAAGGCATCTAGAGACTACAAAACAGTGCAGAAATAAGAACTACACAGAAATCTGCAGAGGGTTTCTTCTCAAGTCTTGGACTAGGTGATGATCAATGCATGCATGTAAGGAAACTGAGGATTTAAACCATTTAAAAGGAACAGACAGAATAATTCTCAAAGCTCACATGGGGTAGGAATAGTTTGCTTCTACCAGCTGGAGTGGAAATCCTAACAGATGGGGCTTTCAATAGAATATGCAGGAAGATTTTAGTCACTTATGGTACTCCTAGACTAAAGGCTGCTCTGAATCTACCTAAGGTTCAAAAGAGCCTTGAAAGGACTAAGCTGTTTCCAAGTAACCTGCCTGCATCTCTGAATAAAGCTCAAGAATATTTATGTAAACATGAAAATATCTAGTACCCAAAAAAGGTAAAATTCACAAAGTTGGGCAACCAATAAAAAATTACCAGATGAAGGTTGGAGCTATAGCTGAGTGGTAAAGCACTTGCCTACCATGTGTGAGGCCCTAGGGTTCCAACCCCTACAGTGCAAAACAAAACAAAAACAAACCAGACATGCAAAGAGACTAGCAAATATGACCCAGATGAGAAAAATCAATTGAAACAGACCCAGAAATGACTGAGGTGGTAGGACTAGTAAACAAGGACATTAAAATAGCATGTTCAGAAAAAGATTGAGCATGTTAAATAGAGAAAGAAATGAATATCCAAGACAGCAGGGCACAGTGGCATATGCTTGTAATTCCAGCGGTTCAAAAGGCTGGGGCAGGAGGATCCCAAGTTCAAGTTCAGCCTCAACAATTTAGTGACACCCTGTCTCAGAAATCATCATCATCATCATCATCATAAAATAAAAGAGGGCTGGAGATGTGACTCAGTGATTAAGTTCTGCTGGGTAATCCCTGGTATTTAAAAAAAAAAGACATAAATCAAACTTCTGCAAATTAAAAAACACAATGTCTGAAATAAAACTTACACAAGTAAAATAGCAGATTAGATACCACAGAAAAGTTTAGCAATTTGAAGTCACAGCAACAGAAATAATCTCAAATAAAAAAGTGATTAGGAAAGGAAAAAAAAAGATCGGAAAAAAAGGGAACAAAGCAATTGAAAAATAATATCAAGCAGTCTAACATAATGTAATTGGATTCCCCAGGAGGGGTACGACAGAAAAAAAAATTGAAGAAATCATAAACAAAATTTATCCAAATTTGACTAAGACCATAAACCCATCAATTCAAGAAGCACAGCAAACAACAAGCAAAAGAAACATGAGGAAAATTATAACAAAACACATGATCATCAAACTGCTTAAAATCATTGATAAAAAGAACATTGGCTAGGTCGGGTGGTGCATGCCTCTGATCCCAGCAACTTGGGAGGCTGAGGAAGGAGGATTACAAGTTCAAAGCAAGCCTCAGCAATTCTGCCAGGCCCTGTCTCAAAATAAAAAGTAAAAAAAGCTGGGGATGTAGCTCAGTGACAAAGTGCTCAGTATCAAAATAAATAAATAAATAAAAGCAAGAAAAAAATATGTAAAAAGAAACAATGATAAAAACATCAGCTTCTCTTTGAAAGTATCAAAAGCCAGAAGACATGGAGCAAAACCTTTAAGTACTGAAAGAAGTCAATTGTGGTGGTCTTGCCTGTAATCCAATGACTTGGGAGGCTGAGGCAGGAGGACCACAAGTTTGAGGCCAGGCTCAATAGCAATACCCTGTCTAAAAACAAAAAATAGGGCTGGGTTGTGGCTCAGAGGTACAGCACTTGCCTACCATGTGTAAGGCACTGGGTTCGATCCTCAGCACCACATAAAAATAAAATAAAAATATTGTGTGGGCTGGGGATGTGGCTCAAGCAGTAGCGTGCTCACCTGGCATGTGTGCAGCCAGGTTCGATCCTCAGCACCACATACAAAGAAAGATGTTGTGTCTGCCGAGAACTAAAAAATAAATATTAAAAAATTCTCTCTCTCTCTTAAAAAAAAATTGTGTCTACCTATAACTAAAAAATAAATCAAAAATAAAAAAACAAATAAATTGAGCCAGGGGTGTAGTTCAGTGAAAGCTTGTCCCTGGGTTTAATTTTCAGTACTGCAAAAATAAATAAGTAAGGAAAAAGAAAGCAGCAGTGACTGCATTAATAACATACAAAGAATTTTCTGCAAAAAAATATTACCAGGGACAATGGTAGTCATTTCATAATGATAAAAAAGTAAGTTTGTCCATGAGGATATAACAATCTTAAATGCTTATGTAATAAACAACTTAGCTTCAAAATAGAGCAGTCAGAAATTTCTTTTCTTTCTTTTTTTTTGGATATTGAGGATTGAATTCAGGGATACTCTACCGCTGCACCACATCCCCAGTTTTATTTTGTATTTTTTATTTAGATATAGGGTCTCACTGAGTTGCTTAGCACCTCGCTGTTGCTGAGGCTGGCTTTGAATCCTCCTGTCTCAGCCTCCTGAACTGCTGGGATTACAGGCGGGTGCCACCGTGCCCAGTTATAGTCAGAAATTTCAAAACCACTCTGTTAGTAACTGATACAGCAAGAAAACAGAAAATCAATAAGGATATAAAAGATTTAAACAACACTTCCAACCAACTTGACTTAATTGATATTTACAGAACATTCAGCTCAACACCCAACACCAGCAAACGCATATTAAATTCCTTTTACGTACATATAGAACATTTACCAAGACAGACCATCAAGACTACAAAACAAATCTCAATTATATAATGTAAATTATACAAAGTGTATTCTCTGTTTACAATGGAATGAAAATCAATAATAGAAAGACATCTGAACAATCCCAAATATTCAGAAGTCAAATAACACATTTCTAGATAACTAATGGTAAAAGAAGAAATTGGAAATTAGAAAGTATTTGAACTGAATAAAAATACTACATTGTAAAAAGTGTGGGATATGCCTAATACAGTGGACATAGAGGGAGTTTTTATAGCTTTAGAGGCTATAACTCAGTGGTACAGCATTTCCCTGGCATGCACAAGACCCTGAGTTGAAAGGGTTTACATTTTAGTTTGTTTTTGTTAACACGATGCATTCTACCCATGGTTCCTAACCTTACTAAAGAGAGAGCTTCCTCCCTCACCCTGCATTTACTATCTCACAGGGAGTTCCCAGATGACTATGGAAGACTCTAGACCTGGTTTTTATGTTTCTATATAAATCACCTAGCACCAACCCAAAGTAGATAGCTATGATATTACAACCTCAGAATTGATCATGAAGCCTGATGGCACGCTTCTTTGTCTTCAGTGTTCCTATCAAAATCACCACTCATAACGTTATGGAAGGCCTTATTCTGCATCACAGTATCCCAAACAAACTGCTTTTGATCACAAAACGTATTTTATGGCAACTAAACTACAGTAGTAAGCACAAGATTGTAAAATGTCTTACTATGTCCTCCACAGCCTTCAAAAATCTTGTGTGAAAGAACAGTGGAGGTAGGCCAGTTATCAACTTATTCTCTCTCAACTTCAAATACACCCTTCTAAGTGTTACTTGGGGTGATTTTATAACATTCTCCTTTGCCAGCTGGTTAAACAATGTCAGGTTTTATTAATAAAAGGTGGGGCACACCTGGATTCCCACCAATTTGGGAGGCTGAAGAGGAGGTGCCCAAGTTCAAGGCCAGCCTGGGCAACTTAATGAGACCTTGTCTCAAAAAAAAGCAGTGGAGAGGGTAGAGAGGCTGGGAATGTAACTTGTGGTAGAGTGTCACTGGGTTCAATCCCTATTACTGCCAAAAAAGGGGGGGGGAGCGCTGAAGGGCCACTGCTAGGCAACAGAGGGAGTAAGGGGATTCTCCTGGTTCCAGTGGTGTTTATATACGACACAGCAGTAGTGGATCTGTGTCTAGGAGCCTAGTAGTGCTCACCTCAGGGAACATCATAGTTGGGCTCTGGCAAATTTCTCAGCTTCTCATTAGGCCAGATCCAGCTGACTAATCTGAACCAGATCCAGCTTACTAATCTGTCAAATGTCACTGCCATGCAATAAGAGGTTGCAAATTCCTGTGGCAGTTACATCTTCTTCAAAGAGGTCTAAATCTCAGTTTAGGAAGGGTGGTTGTAGGAAAGTACTTTGTTAGCTCTTTCCTTATCCTACTGGGTAGTGCTATTTTCTGCCTATGCTACCTCTAAACCCCTTAAGAGTTCTCTTTTACCTTTCTTGTAGTGATGTATATTTTACTATTTAACTCCCCCCCCCCCAATGTTGGGGATTGGACCCAGGGCTTCACACATGCTAGGCAAGCACTCTACCACTGAGATACATTCCCAGCCCTTAGTTAACGATGTTTTATATTAAATATTCATTGCTCAATTCCTGGTGAGAGCGATCCTCTGATGCCCATCTAAGGTTCCCACATACAAGTTAAGAAAAACAAGTCAGGTACTGTGGCTTGTTTGGGGGAGGTTCAGGCAAGTATAAGAAAGCTAAATACATCATCATAAAATTTTTAACCTCATGTATTAACTATCTATTATGAAACAAGATAAACAATTAGTTTTTAGATACATGGGGGTAAACCAGAAAAAAACAATTGTAAGAAATGAAAATGTTGGGCTGGGGTTGTGGCTCAGTGGTAGAGCACTTGCCTAGCATGTGTGAGGCACTGGGTTTGATCCCCGGCACCACATAAAAATAAACAAAATAAAATAAAGGTATTGTATCCATCTATAATTAAAAATAAATAAATAAATAAATAATAAAGAAAATTCTGCTATAGCTAGAATATTGCTGTTTTTTATTATATATCTCTTGTATATAAGTATATATAATATTTTTTTTTAAAGAGAGAGTGAGAGAGAGAGAGAGAATTTTTTTTTTAATATTTATTTTTTAGTTCTCGGCAGACACAACATCTTTGTTGGTATGTGGTGCTGAGGATCGAACCCGGGCCGCACGCATGCCATGCGTGCGCGCTACCGCTTGAGCCACATCCCCAGCCCCCGATATAAGTATATATAATATTTTGATGAAAATAAAAATTGATTTCAAGAAGAAAAAAGTAGGTCACGAGTGATGGCACAAGTTACTCAAGAGGCTAAGGCAAGAGGATCATAAGTACAATGCCAGCATGAGCAACCTAATGAGATCCTGTCCCAAAATAAAAAATAAAAAGGGTTAGAGATATAGCTGAGTAGAATGCTCCTGGGTTCAATCTCCAGTACCACACACATACAAAAAAAAAAAAAGGCAATTCAGGTAGGACTGCTCATGACATTAACTCTTCAGTAAGGAAAATTTGAGTCACTGCATCAGGCAAGAAACCATGACCAATTTAGGTTCTTGTGGAGGGTACAGGAAGAAAACAGCCATGACCATGTGACCAATTACAGAAACAAAGGATAATTACAGCACCTTAGACAGAAATATCTTAGCTTGAATTCTATCTTTCTTCCTTGAAATCAGAAGACAATCCTTTTGGAGAAGAGTTATAATGTAATCACAATTTCTGCTTAAGTAGAGCTCATCTCTATTGTTTTAGTCTTGAACCATCTACTGTTGAGAATGAATAACCATGCTTGTTTTTTTTAAAAAATAGCTTTTTTTAGAGAGAGAATTTTTAATATTTATTTTTTAGTTTTCATCTTTGTTTGTATGTGGTGCTGAGGATCGAACCCGGGCTGCACGCATGCCAGGCGAGCGTGCTACCACTTGAGCCACATCCCCAGCCCACCATGCTTGTTTTTATGTCCATGGACAGAATGTTATGAGGATGTGAAGTATGAAGGGACAGTAGCAAGAAACATCTGTAATCCTTGCTAGGTGCTACATTCTGGATTTTTCAGTTACACAGGGCAGAAAATGATTTCTAGATGGTCAAGATGAATATACCTGTGGATGGCTAAAGGCAGTTTAATTTTTTTTCGTGTGATTTCCTTGTGTATTTAATGGAGATTGATGTTAATATTTCTACATTGAAATGTGGCAATTTGTTAAGGAATGCTGACACCCTATCAGTGATAAAAACTTTCCTATTCCTAAACAAGATTAGATTAGTTTCCAATCATCAAAAAAGAAAAAAAGGCAAAGAACAGTAATGGATTTTCTGTGTTGCATACACCTCCGATTTGCTGCACATTTACTCATATTAGGTCCAACCTAAGAAAAATCTGGGTGCAGCCATTACAGTAGTGCAGCACACTGGTATTCCCAGCTATTGGTGGCGGGGAGGGGGCGTGAGGCACGAGGATAGAAAGTTCCAGGGCAGCCTTAACAATTTAGTGAGCCCCTGTTTCAAAGAAAAAAATATATATATGTGCACGTCTTAAGAGGGTCAATTCATTTACAACAACAAAATTATCAAACATACCTTAAATTCAATCAGATACTACAATAGCCATTAAGAGTTGGGAGGTCCAGGATGGGCGTGGTGGCACACAGCAGTAATTCTAGCAGTGAGGCAGGAGGATCAACAACAGTTCAAAGCCAACCTCAGCAAAAAGAAGGTGCTAAGTAACTCAATGAGACCTATCTCTGAAGAAAATACAAAAAAGGGCTGAGGATGTGGCTCAGTGGTTCAGTGCCCCTGAGTTCAATCCCCAGTACCTCCCCTCCCCCCAAAATGAATTTGGCAATCTTAAGAGAAAAATATTAAAAGAATGATGGAGTCTATCAAGTTTTCAGGACTTTACATTTAAGCAGAAAAACACAGAAAACCCAAAGAAAATTCAATCAAGCAAGTAAAGTAATAGAAAATTCAATTAAATAATCAACCTGGGGATAGCTAAGCAAACTTCTATTAGAGATTAGTCACATCAAGACTCAGACACAGATCCAATCACATTCTTGCCAATATCCCCTGGCCATTAAAAAATTTCAGCACAGAGAAGAAAATTCCAAAAATTATATGTGAAAAAGTAAAAGGACTCACACCTCTAATTCCAGATATTTAGGAGGCTAATATAGGAGGATGGAAAATTGAAGACCAGCCTCAGCAACTTAGTGAGACCCTGTCCCAAAATTTAAAAAAGGGCTGGGGATGTAGCAGTGCCCTTGGGGGTTCAATCCCCTGTATTGAAAGTAACCATAAAATGAAAGTAAACATAAAAATAATCCAGCATGACATATTTATTTACTTAGTGAGTAAACATCTTTTAATTTCAGGTGATTTGTAATTGAAAATGAAATTTTTAGCATGGTGTGATGGTTCTCAGTTACTTTAGAGGCTAAAGTAAAAGGACTACAAGTTCAAAGCCAGTCTAGGCAAATCAGTCAGACTCTGTATCAAAATTAAAACAAACAAACAAAAAAGTCAGGGTGGGGGCTGGGGATGTAGCTCAGTGGTAAATCACACACTTGACTAGCATGGGTGAAGCCCTGGGTTCAATCCCTGGTACTGCTGGAAAACCAAAATTGTTAAAATTTGCTACACTTGGGCTGGAGTTGTGACTCAGTGGTACAGCATTTGCCTATAGCATGTGTGAGGCACTGGGTTTGATTCTCAGCACCACATAAAAATAAATAAAGGTTGAGGCTGGGGTTGTAGCTCAGCAGCAGAGCTCTCACCTACCATGTGCAAGGCCCTGGGTTCGATTATCAGCACCACATTAAAATAAAGGATTGTGTCCAACTACAACTAAAAAATAAATATTTAAATAAATAAATAAAGGTCCACCACCAACTAGTAAAAAAAAAAATTGCTACACTTTATATAGAATAACATTTATGAATTGATTTGAAAAGCTTCAAAACTAAATTGTTGCTGTTTTTGTTAATTTTTTTAAATTTTTAAAATATTTTTATTTTTTGGTACTGAATTAAACCAACTGGGCATTTTACCAATGAGTTACATCCCCAGTCCTTTTTATTTTATTTTGAGACAAGGTCTCCTAGGTTGTCAAGGCTCGCCTCAAACTTTTGATCCTCTTGCCTCAGCCTCCCAGTGTTGTTGCTTTTAAACCCCATATTCCAAAACTTAGTTTCAAAATTTTAGCTTTTATAAGCTGGGGATATAGCTTGGTGGTAAAGCACTGGCCTAGTACTGGGGAAGCCCTGAGTTCAATCCTCAGCACTGCAATACATGAAGAAATAAAATTTAACTTTTATAAGTATTAATTTTTTAAAACTAAAGATAACACTGAATAGGCTTTTCTACCTATTGAGGAAAAAAAAACATCTCAATGTGCATCAGAAATGCTATTAACCAATGGTATGATGGAGTAAAAACGCTAATATTTTTAACAATTCTCAAGCCAACTGCAGAATACACTGCTGTCAAAAATAAATATAAAATCTGTGTGGTTGTGCACGCCTGTAATCCCAGTGACTTGGGAGGCTGAAGCAGGAAGATCCAAGTTCAAGGCCAGCCTCAGCTCTTTTGCCAGGCACCAAACAACTTGGCAAAAATTTAAAAAGGGCTGAGCACTTAGCTCAGTGGTAAAGCGCCCTGGGTTCAATTCTCAGTAACACCCCCCCCCACCAAAATAAAAAAAAGAAAGAAAAAAAGAAAAAACAGAATACAGATGTTTACAGCAGTGCTATTCCTAACTCCCAAAACTTGTGACTAAGATGTCTTTAAGTAGGTGAATGGATACACTTTGGTACATCCAGAAAATGGAATACTATTCAGTTCTAAAAAAATTAGTGGGGGACCTTAAGTGCAAACTATTAAGTGAAAGAAACCTACCTGAAAAGGTTATATACTCTTATGATTCCAAGCACATGACATTCTAGAAAAGGCAAAACTATGAAGACATAAACAGATCAATGTTGTCAGGGTTTGGGAGGATGAACAGGTGATGCACAGGGGACTTTTAGGGCAATGAAATTAGTCTTATATACTATAGTGGATACATGTCATTACACATTTGTCCAAACCCATAGACTGTACAATATCAAAAGTGAACCTTAAACTATGGACTTTATGTGATTATGATGTATCAATGTAGTTTATCAAATGTTACAAATGTACCAGTATGATAGGGGATGTTGGTATGCTCAGAGGGTAGACACATGTCAGAGGACAAAGTATAAGGGAAATTCTGTACCTTCCTCTCAACTTTGCCATGAACCTAAAACCCTCTTTAAAAAATTAAATAGAGGCCTGGCACAGTGATGCCTGCCTGTAATCTGAGCTATTCAAGAAGTTGAAGCAGGAGGATAACAAGTTTTGGGCCAGCCTGGACAATTTAAGAGAGATCTGGTCTCAAAACAAAATTTTAAAAGGGCTGGGGATGTGGTTCAGTGGGAGTACTTCCCTGAATTTGATTTTTCATGACCACAGAGGAGGTAAGGGGATTAGAGAAAAAAATTAATTAAAACTGTACATAATCTGTGATTCCATATATAAAGTGTAAACCCCACCACACTGACAAAAAGCAAAGCTGCGGTTGCTTAGGGCTGGGTGAGATGAACTACAAAGAGGAAAAAAGGATCTTGGGGGTAACAGAAACATTTTGTATCTTGTGTACACCTAACTGTAAAAACTCATTAAATGGCATGCTTTGTACTCAATGTACAGACTTTATTTAATAAAATATTTCTCCATAACCTAATAAGAAAAAATTAAAACAAGACTAAATAATCAGACATTTGTTATGTGTGTCATATATAAACAGGCATAAATAGGAAAGTTATGCAAGTAACAGCAATTCTAGGAGGAAGAAGACAGATCAAAATCCTGTCTTCCTTCATTTGATTAACTCAGTCTCTATAATCGCTGTCAATTCTTTTTTCCAAATAATATATACAGGTAAAATCTCATTTCAACTCTCCCTCACATTATCCTATGCTATCTAATCCTTCCCATCCATTCCTAACAACCTGAGAAGTTAGGGAGGACAATTTTACCATATACTCTTCCACTAATCCTGAATGTCCTGGACGTAATGGATTCTGAACCAGTCATTCCATAGTAGGGATATAAAAAGGGTAGCCTACTAATTCTCTCACCATGTTCCTGTCTATAATTTATTATAGAAGTTATCAATAGTTGACATTTTTCTTTGTTTCTCTTTTAGACTGGTAAACCACGAGCAGGAAGTATGCCCTATACATGTCTGTGGACTCAAGAGCCTGCCACACAGTATGTCTACAAGTATTCAGTGAATGTTCTCCCATTCTTTTTCTCTTGAATTATCAAAATGCTAAACAACCCACAAAAACGTTAAGGTCTTTCAAGGCAAGGTGTGTAGCTCAGTGACAGAAAAGTGCTTAGACTATGTACAATCCCCAGCACCAAAAATAAAGATCTTGGGCTGGGAATACAGTCAGTTAGTTGGTACAGTGCTTGTCTTGCATGCACAAGGCCCTGGATTCAAACCCCAGCATACATACACACACACACACACACACACACACAAAAAAAAAAAAAAAAAAAAACTTTCAAATTACAGTTTAAATGTCAGTTCCTCTTTAAAGATGTTCCTAATATCTGACTGGAACCTCTAAATTTTGTAGACACATTTAAGAGGTGATGATACCAAGCTAGCTAAAGTCTGAAGAAGAGTAAGGGAAGGGTGTATACCTACTTCCTTAAATGGCAATTATAAACCATGCGAAATACAAATGGGGGGGGCTTTAATAGTGACATCGGGATAATTCTTAACAGCAAAACGAAAAAAAGACTGACTTCAAGCAAAACTGATATACAGACATACATGGTGTAGAAGACAAAAAGGAGCAACCTTTTTGTAATAATCAAATAACTGCAAAAGTACTCTCAGTACCTTTTGGTACTAACAAGATCAAGACAAAGTAAGCTTTAGGGGTAAAATCTGGAGACCTAAATTTCAAGATCCTTGTGTCACTGACATCGCACGGTAAAACCAAAGATTCACAAGAATGCCCACTTCTTGCTAAGTGGACTCAAGGACAAGTAGAGTAACTATTTCGACTCTAAGCTTAGAGTCGTCCAAGTTAAAGTCGGTGCAGCCTGCTGGGGCCCAGCTGGACTGGAAAGATAGCGACGGAATGAAAATAGGAACGGCTTTTGTAGGGCCTACAATCACCTTTCCGAACTGCTAAACCTTGTCTCCCTGGACCTTCTCCGGACCCCAGCGGCAGTGGCTTCGATTGGAGAAACCGAGTTGACTGCCTTCACTGTGTAAAACAATAAGAAACCTCAACTCCCATAAAGCGCTCCACGATTTTTATCTCACTGGGAAGAATGGAACATGAAGACACTGCGTCCCGCTCCGTCCCAGACAGACCCAAAATCAGTTAGGGGGTTAAACACAGCTGGTGGACAAAGGGCGTCTGGCCACCAACTCCAAAGAAAGGGGATGATCCAGCGTCAAACCGCGCAGGCCCTCCACCGGGCTCAGAGCTCCTCCGGGGCCCGCAGCAGCAGCTTCGAAACGACAAGAAGAACCCGAGGAAACAGGGGAGTCAACCTCACCTGCCTCTTGTTCATCCGCCGCACATCGTCCAAAAAGTCTAGAGACAGCATGGCGGGACCGACTAGCGGGACACCGGCAGCGAGGAAGCACTATATGACTACCGGCAAAACCGCTGGCGCGCTGGCCCGGCTCACAGTGGACGGGACCCCGCGGCGCCTGCACTTCCGCTTCCGGGGCGGGAGCCGACGCGGCCCGCCCTCTCAGTGCAGAGGGACAAGAAACTCACAACCCTCCTAAGTGCAGTCCAGGTTGCCCTTGCGGTGGGAGAGCCTTCCCGGTTTGGCCCTTGACGGCTGGGAACCGACGGGATCATGCGGTGTCCGGTTCAGCTTGGCGGCTCCTCGTGGAAGTGATGGCTAGACCAGCCTGCGACCTTTGGAGGGCGGGCCTCGTGTGCTCCTGGCCAGTCGGAAGCCGAATCTCAGTGCCGGGCGGGCTGAAGCGACCCAGCGCCCGCGCGGGCTTGCGCTGGCTGGGCGTGGCCCTGGACGTGTCTCCTGGCAGGCAGTCAGTTCTCTGGTCGAGCACTTGCGGTTCCGTGCTCCTGGAAGCTGACGGCTAAGCTGGTGTCAGTAGGTGCTTTTCGCGTAGAGGTAGCAGGCTTGAAACTTTCAAAGCACTGTCTGATTTCACAGTCCGAAGGCTGTCGGTGATTCGGTGATAGAACACTTGTATCATGTTCAGAACCCTAGGTTCCATCCCCAGCGCCCCTCAACCGCCAAATCGAATTTACAGTCAGGTTGGAGAGAAAACAGCCTGATGCAATTAGAAAATGACCAAGCTCTGCAACAGCATGAGGAGACCACCGCTGGTGACGCTGGTCAGGAAGTCTCTTGCTAACAAATTTTGGTTTTATTTCCTTGAATTCTACCTTCTGGCACTTTGATACCACCTGTTTGTTACATCTGCCTTCTGTCTCCTTTCTATATAAACATCCTTTGTTTTGACCTTTGTAATCTCCTAGTGCCCAACTGATCTCATGCTATTACTTCTCTCTCTTTTTTTTTTCTTTTGGTACTGGAGATAGAACCCAGGAATGCTTTATCATTGAACCACTGGTTATTTTTAGATAGGGTCTTCTTTAGGTGAAGTTCTCACTAAGTTAGTGAGGCTGGCCTCTAACTTGCCATCTTCCTGCCTCAGCCTCCCAACTCGCTGGGATTATGAGCATTCCCCTTGTAGGCAAAAGGACAACTTAGCAAGACCCTATCTTCAAATAAAAAGTAAAAATGTGGCCGGGCGAGGTGGCGCACTTCTGTAATCCCAGCGGCTCAGGAGGGCAAGTGGATCGAGAGTTAAGCCAGCCTCAGCAAAAGCGAGGTCCCAAGCAACTCAAGTAGACCCTCTCTCTAAATAAAATACAAAATAGGGCTGGGGATGTGGCTCTGTTGTCGAGTGCCCCTGAGTTCAATACCCTGTACCCAAAAATAAATAAAATAAATCAATAAAAATGTGAGAGGTGGTAAATGTAGCTCAGTGGTAGAGTGCCACTGGGTTCAGCCTCTAGTTAAAATTTATTTATTTTTAAATAAATAAAGCCCAAAAGTATATTGGATCACGGCTCTGATTTTTAAAAAATTCAGATAATAACTTTGGGAGAGGTCATAGGGAAATTGTAACCCTCAGATCTGATGGGAATGTAGCAGGCATTTTGTAAAATAGCTGCCCTTCCTCAAAAGTTTGAATATAAAGTTAAACATATTAATCAGCAATTCCACACCTATGTGTTTACTCAAGAGAACTGAAAAAATTTGTCCACAAAAAATTTGTACATAAGGGACTGGGGTTGTGGCTCAGTGGTAGAGCACTCACCTAGGTAAATGTAAGGCTCTGGGGTTGATCCTCAGCATGATATAAATAATAATAATAATAATAATAATAATAATAATAATAATACATAGAATAAAGGTGTTGTGCCCTTCTACAACTAAAAAATAAAATATTTTTAAAAATTCGTACATGAACCAGGGGTGGTGTGGTATAGGCCTGTAATCCCAGCAACTGGGAGGTTGAGACAGGAAGATTGCAAATTTAGGCCAGCCTCATTACTTAGGGAGACACTGTCTTAAAAAATAAAAAAGGCTGAGAATTTTTTCAGTGGTAGAACTTCCCTGGGTTCAGTCCTATAAATAAACCGGATATGGTGGCACATGTCTATAATCCTAGCAATTCCGAAGGCTGAGACAGGAGGATTGCAAGTTAGAGGCCAGCCTTAGCAATTTAGCAAGACCCTGTTTTGAAAGAAAACAGAAAAAGGGCAGAGGTGTAGTTCAGTGGTAGAGCACAGCTAGGTTCAATCCCTGGTACCCAAAATAAAAAAATAATCCAAATGTTCATCAACTGATGAAGGGAAAAAGAATATGTAAGGGCTGGGATTGTGGCTCAGAGGTAGAGCGCTCACCTAGCATGTGTGAAGCCCTGGGTTCGATCCTCACCACTACATAAAAATAAAATAAAGATACTGTGTACACCTACAACTAAAAAATAATAAGTATTTTTTTAAAATAATATGTAATATATTAATATATATGTACAATGGAATGATTTGACAATAAAAAGAAATACTACAAAATGGATGAACCTTAAAAAAAAAAAAACAGTGTATCGGGCTGGGGCTGTAGCTCAGTGGCAGAATGTTTGCCTAGCACGTGTGAGGCACTGAGTTTGTTCCTCAGCCACATAAAAATAAATAAAATGAAGGTATGCTGTTTATCTACAACTACAAAAAGAATTTTTTTAAAAAACAGTATATTTAGTGTAAAAATCATATAATACATGGTCATAAAGGACCAAGTATTATATGATTCCATTTATGTTAAGTGTCCAGAATAGGCAAATCTACAGGGACAAAAACCTGGTTGCATAGGGTTAAGAGAGTTGAAGGTAATGGGTGAATGTTAATGGTTATGGGGTTTCTTTTTATATATATAAATATTTATTTTTTAGTTGTGGTTGGACACAATACCTTTATTTCACTTATTTATTTTTATGTGGTACTGAGGATTGAACCCAGGGTCTCGCACGTGCTAGGCAAGCGCTTTACCGCTGAGCCACAACCCCAGCCCTTTATGGGGTTTCTTTGGAGGGTAATAGTGGTACAACTCTGAATATACTGAAA
Organism: Urocitellus parryii; assembly: GCF_045843805.1. Lineage (NCBI taxonomy): Eukaryota > Metazoa > Chordata > Mammalia > Rodentia > Sciuridae > Urocitellus > Urocitellus parryii. The sequence continues at coordinate 132,259,226 of NC_135536.1, read as the reverse complement.
ACCATTGAATTGCACATTTACTTATTTTGCAGACCTGGGTAGTGAACTCAAGTCTTTGTACATTCCAGGTAAGTGTTCTACCACTGGCTACATCCCTGGCCCAAACTGCACATTTTAAATTGGTGAATTGTGCAGCATGGGAATTATATCACAATGAAGCTGTTGTGAGAAAGAAAGAAAAACAAAACACTGGTTCACTACTAAATTCCCAATGGTGTACACATAGCCTGGCACATACCAGGTACCAATGAATACTTGTCAAATTTAAAATTGTGTGTGTATGTAATCTCCAACTGCTACCACTAGTCATGATGCTACCATATCTGTATGTACTAACTTGAAAAATAAATTATTTTTTAATATGCTAGACAAGTGCTCTACCACTGAGCTACATCTCAGCTCTAAAACATGAGTTCTTGATTTCTCCAAATTAGGAAGGCCTGTGGAAGAAAATACATGTAGACTCTGAGGGCAGGACCCTTATCTTGTTCACCTCTGTACTCCAGCTTCAGTAACAGTGCCAGTCTTGTAGCACAAACTAAACATTTGTTAATAATTGTTGAATATAGATTATAATCTAAATTCTGGCTAGTAGAACCTTTGTTCTATGCTTGCTAATGTTGAATTCAATCTAAAGGTGATCTTTGGATGTGGTGGTACGCATCTGTAATTCCAGGGGCTTGGGAGGCTGAGGCAGGAGGACCTCCAAGTTTGAGGCCTGCATCAGCAACTTAAGCTCTAAGCAACTTAAGCTCTAAGCAACTTAATAAAATTCTGTCTCAAAATAAAAAGAGCTGGGAGTATTTCTCAGTGGTTAGGCATCCATGGGTTCAATCTCTGATACAAGAGAGAGAGAGAGAGAGAGAGAGAGAGAGAGAGATTGCTCATGCTGGCATTGAATTTGCAGTCTACCTGCTTCAGCCTAACAAATAACCGAGATTACAGGGATGTACAATTGTGCCTGGCTCCACTTCTTGTACTGTGAAGAGCTCTAAGAGAGGCACAAATTCCTGTAGAAAAGGTCAGTTTAGTTTGGGAGCTGAAGAAAGGTCTTGGAGAAAACATTTGAGACATGTGTAAAATTCACTTAACACATGGGTAAGGTTGGCAGATGAAAGAATACACTGAATGAGGGGAATTGCAGGAATAGAGGTCCAGAGGCAGGAAACTGGAAAATATATTTTAATAATTCAGTTTGAGCCAGGTGCAGTGGCACACGCCTGTAATCTAGCAACTCTAGAGGCTGAGGCAAGAAGATTGAGAGTTCAAAGCCAGCCTCAGCAAAAGGGGCATTAAGCAACTCAGTGAGACCCTGTCTATAAATAAAATACAAAATAGGGCTGAGGATCAGGCTCAGTTGTCGAGTGCCCCTGAGTTCAATCCCCAGTGCCCAATAATAATGATAATAATAATAATAATAATTCAGTTTTATTTTCCAACCTTACCCATCCCATAAAGAACCAGATTAGTCTGGCCTGCAGGTGTTCTCTAGTTACTGAGGAGGCTTGAGCAAGCTTAAAATGTCACTTGTTAGAGTTATACAATTCTTGCTCACAGCCACATCTAAGTACTGCTCTACAGCTAAAACCTTATGCTCTCATAACCCACCTTCTGATAATTACTTTTTTCCCTCTATATATTTTAAATTATACAAAGACATGACTATATTTTCATTGTAAAAGGTTAAAACAAGATAAGCAGGTGAGGTGTGGTGCTATACATATATAGTCTCAGCTACTTGGGAGGCTAAGGCAGGAGAATATGTCATAAATTCAAGGTTAGCCTGGGCAATTTAATGAGATTCTGTCTCAAATAGAATAAAAGGATTGGGATGTAGCTCAGTGGCCCTAGGTTAAATCCCAGTGTTTATAATTAATAAATGTTTTATGAATTGAAAATAAAATGGCTCATGTCTGTAATCCCAGCAATTCTGGAGGCTGAGGTAAGAGGATCACAAGTTTGAGGCCAGCCTCAGCAGTTTAGTGAGGCCCTAAGCAACTTAGTGAAACCCTGTCTTAAAATAAAAATAAAATAGCTGGGGTTGTGGCTCAGTGGTTAAGCACCCTGGGTTCAATCCTTGGTATGAAAGAAAGAAAGAAAGAAAGGAGGGAGGTAGGGAGAAGCGGGGGTGAAGGGGAAGGAAAGAAAGAAACAAACAAACAAATTTGAGACCAGCCTGGGTGTTAGAACTTGCCTCAAAATTTTTAAAAAAGGGGCTGAAGATGTAGCTCAATGATAGAGTGCTTGCTTAGCATGTGCTAGACCTTATATTCAATTCTCAGTACTGCTATTTCTGGTCTAGGGACCATTTGTTGGAAAGATGCTGATAGGCTGGGGTGGCACCATCTGTAATCCCAGCAACTCGGGAAGCTGAGGAAGGAGAATCACAAGTTAGAAGCCAGTTTCAGCATCTTAGTGAGGCCCTAAGCAATTTAGCAAGACCCTGTCTCATAATAAATCATAGAAAAGGCTGGGTATGTGGCTCAGTGGTTAAGTACCCCTAAGTTCAATCCCTAGTTCCAACGAAACAAAACAACAAAAAAAGTATAACACAATGAAATTTCAAAATTGGTCCATAAACAATAACACACATATAAAATAATATGGTGATTTAGATTAGCTACATCCCATTAACTATTAGCTGAGAAATGCTGTGAATCAATACAACCTAAAATTTCAAAGCAAAATGGTTATTGAGAGTGTAACATGATTTCTGAGAAAGTTTAAAATAATCTGTCATTTAATTTTTGTGAAATAACTGGTGAGTTAGCACATGCCTATAACCAACCTCAGCTCCTTATGGAGGCTCAGGCAAAAGAATCACAAGTAGAATGTTGGGGATTATACTTCAATAAAGTCAATTTTAATAAATATTTTTAAGTGTAGATGGACACAACACAATGTCTTTATTTGTATGTGGTGCTGAGAATCGAACCCGGGTCCTGCCTGTGCTAGTCGAGCACTCTATTGCTGAGCCACAATCCCAGCCCCCAAAAGTCAATTTTTTAAAGTCACAGGTTTTTGCTAAAGTTTTTAGATTATTTAAAGACAGTTTTGTTCAATGGTTTAATCATTTAGAAAGGATCAATTAGATTATGCAAACTTAAGACAAAAAAAAAAAAAGGAAGACAGAAGATTGTACTTTTAAACTCAGGGGAAAAAAAATGTTGTATTACCGGAAATCCAGTGCAAATAAATACACAGGGTGAATCTGACTGTGTTGGGTCGGTCTGGGTTATCCATAAGTGTTGTTTCCTGATGAGCAGCTGAAAAAGAAGTGCTAATAGGAAACAAACTAAGCCTCTAAGAATCAAGTTTTTTTAAACTGGTGATCTATTTGCCCATGGTTCCCAGTACATTATATTATGAACTTTGGTCAAACAGTGGTCTAAATTGGATATAGTGACACACACCTGTGGTTCCAGCTACTTGGGAGATTGAGGCCAGAATTTGAGGCCAGCCTGAGAGCATAGTGAATGTTGTCTCTAGAACAAAGAAAAGAGAAAAATAATAGTATAATAATGGCAAAAAGGCCACTGAAGCTTTAGTGTTATTAGAAAACAATTAAGTAGCCAATGTGATAATTAAAACAGGTTTTTCAAGGGGAAAAACACAAAATAATGCTTTCTAACATACAATAGTGAGATTTTTCCCTAAATATTAGAGAAGTGGGCTGGGGTTGTGGCTCAGTGGTAGAGCATTTGCCTAGCATGTGCAAGGCCCTGAGTTCTATCCTCAGCACCACATAAAAATAAATAAAATAAAGGTATGTGTCCAACTACAACTAAATAAATAAATATAAAAAAATATTAGAGAAGTGATCAAAGCAAAAAGCCACCCCTCCCACCCCAATACTAGGGATTGAACCTATGGGCACTCTATAAAGCCACACTTTCAAATTGAAATTTTCTTTCCTCCCTCCCTCCCTCCCTCCCTCCCTCTTTTCCTCCCTCCCTCCATCCCTTCTTTCTTCCTTCGTTCCTTTCTTTCTTTCTTCAGTACTGGGGTTTGAACCCAGGGACACTTAACCATTAAGCCACATCTCTAGCCCTTTTTTATTTTTTATTTTAAGTAAGGGTCTTACTAGGTTGCTTAGGGCCTCACTAACTTGCTGAGACAGGCTTTAAACTTGAGATCCTCCTGCCTCAGCCTCCTGAGCCATTGAGATTATAGCTGTGCACCACCATGCCCACCAAAATTGTACTTTTCATAGCCAAAACAGTGACTAGTCATATTCTTGCCAAGAAATTTCTAAAGTCAGTGACAATGTTAATGATCAATATGCTTCCTAAAGCTGCCTGTGATCCCAGTGACTTGGGAGCATGAGGCAGGAGGATTGAAAGTTCAAGGCCAAACTCAGCAACTTAAACTTTTAACAATTTAGCAAAAATATGTATCAAAACAAAAAATAAAAAGGCCTGGGGACATAGCTTAGTGGTAAAGTGCCCTGGGTTCAATCCTCAATACTTAGGGCAGGGGAGTGGGGAAAATGAGCGCATGCACACACATACACACAAACACACACTTCATAGGAAAGCAAAATAATCTGGCAAAATTCCTTTGCCAAAAGATACTGTTAAAAAAAAAAAGATATTGTTGGAATACCAGTGGCATAGAAAGTAGATGAGCACAGAGTCTGAGTTGTCTAAAATTGCTGGAGAAGTTATCCAACTTTGCAAGGCCTGAGAAACTCATCCCACCACTTCGCTCATTTTCATTGATCTTCTGAATTTGTTATCTGTTTCTACAAAGTAACAACTTAAAACTTAACAACTTAAAACAATATTATCTAACAATTTTAGTCAGTCAGAAATTTGGAGCTAGCATAGCTAGATGATCTTTCATAAAGGGGCTACAGTCTCATTTGAAGGTTTGTATGGGAGAGGATCTTCAAGGCTCTATTCATGTGGTTAGTATAAGGTCTCACTTCTTTGTGCTGTTGGATTGAAGCCTTATTTCATGGTTGAGTGTTGACCTGAGTTTCGGGCCATGTGGGCCTCTCTATAGGACAGCTCACAATATAACAGTTGGCTTCCACTAGAAAAAATTACATGAGAAGGGACTAGGGTGACCAACTTGTCCTGATTTGCCCTGAACTGTCCTAGTTTTTGCATTGAAAGTTTCACATCCCAGGAAACTTATCACTTCCAGGTAAAACAGGACTTTTGGTGACCCCATCAAGACAAAAATCTGTGGGCCTCGGCCTGCCATCCCAAACATGATAGCTCTGCTGGGCATTATGTTCTCCCAGCAGCCGCGGGTTGCCATTACCCCTGCCGGGACTTCCTGGCCAGGCCTTGTTTCTTCAGGCAGTGCCTGGCGCACTGAGAACTTGCAGCAGCACCTTGAAGGACGAGTTGGAGTTGTCATTTGTGGTTAGCTTGCTTCAAGTGTGAGTCAGGATTATGTCAGTGGCACCAATCAGGAAGAAATTCAAACTGATGTTGATCAGTGTATCCAGAAGTTTCTGGATATTGCAAGACAGACAAAATGTTTTTTTTTTCTTTAATTTTTTTAGGTGTAGATGTTCACAACACTGTGCATTTATTTATTTATTTATTTATGTGGTGCTGAGGATCAAACCCAGGGTCTCACACATGCGAGGTGAGCACTCTACCGCTGAGCCACAACCCCAGCCCCTATTTTTTATTTTATTTTTGAGGCAGCTTCTCATTAAGTTGATTAGGGCCTTGCCAAATTGCTGAGGCAGGCCTTAAAATTGCAATCCTCCTGCCTCAGCCTTCTGAATTGCTATTATTATAATTGTGCACCACTACATCTGACTTATATTCCTTAACTCAAAATCTTTCAGTGGATTCCCATGACTTTCAGGGAAAGGTCAATATCCTTAGCATGCTATGAAAGGCACTTTATAGCTGGTCCCTGCCTACCTCTCTGACCAGGTCTCCTTTCCTGCTTTGGAATTTCCTGAATGCTGCATGCTCTCACTCTTGTGTAAGCTGCTTCCCCTGCCTGAAGCCCTCTCCAGCCCCATCCCACCACAACATTTACTATTGCTCCTTCCTTTGAGTCCAGCTCATGCATCATCTCCTCTGGAATGCCTTCAATGCACTTTTCCTCCCAGCAAATTCACCAGACCCTGAATTTCCTGGGGGTATGCGCCTTGTTACTTATCTTTTTACCATCAGCATTTTGCTTGAATAAACACTCAAAGACATTGGTGAGGCCCCCCATGGTGGAGCTTGCTACTCCAGCAACTCAGGAGCCTGAGGCAAGACGATCACAAGTTCAAGGCCAGCCTGGGCAACTTAGTGAAGCCCTGTCTCAAAATTAAAAATATAAAGGGTTGGGGAGGTAGGTCCATGGTAGAGTGTCCCCAGGTTTGATCCCAGCACTGTTAAAAAAAAAAAAAAAGAAAAGGCATTTTGTTAGAAAGAGTGCTGGTTAATAGGACATGTTTGATATCCAGGTTGCCGTTAAGAGTTTTGTTGTGGTGGTTGTACTAGGGTTGAACCCAGGAACACTTTACCACTGAGCTATATTTCCAGGCCTTTTTTTTTTTTTTTAATAATGCTGGGGATCAAACCTGGGGACACTTTTTAATTTCTATTTTAAGACAGGGTTTTGCTAAATTACCCAGGCTGGCCTCAAACTTGTACTCCTCCTGCCTTGGCCTCCTGAGTTGGGATTATAGACATGTGCCACCACACCCAGCAAGGTTAATAGTTTTGTGAAGACAGACTGAAAAAGAAATAATTGGGATTGTAAGAAAGCATTACTAAGGAGCAGAACTAGGAGAAAGAAAGAGGGATCTGGAAAGGCTTAATGAGATTTCCTGCACTTGTACAACAGATACAAGTGTGTCTTATGAAAATAATTCAGATATTTAGGACAGGTGATCCCGACTAGAAAAAGATGTAAAGCCTAAGGAATTAAATTTTCCAAATGTCAGACTCTGACATGCTATCTTCTCTGCTGACTGAGATGCCAATCTTCCTAACACATAAGTCTTTTGGACCTCATCAATCACAATGGCATGTCTGGTATTTTCTTTCAAAGATAGCCTGCTGCCTGTCTAAAGGTTAAGTCTGACTCATTGACTTTGAACTAGAGATCATCTTGGACCAATCAGTTAACTCTATTTTATCCTCAGTTTTCTGGTGTATAAATTGGGAATAACAAAGAATTCACATAATTTGTGGATGAAACAAAATATTACATGTAAGTATGTCTAATAGCAAAAGAAAATAGACTTGACAAAAAAAACTCTAATTTAGAATAACTGTAGCTAGGCTTGGTGACATATGCCTGCAATTCCAGCAGCTCAGGAGGCTGAGGCAGGAGGATCACGAGTTCAAAGCCAGCTTCAGCAAAAGGGAGGCTCTAAGCAACTCAGTGAGACCCTGTCTCTAATAACATACAAAATAGGGCTGGGGATGTGACTCGGTGGTTGAGTTCAATCTCTGGTATCTGCTCCCCGCCCCCCATTTCCCCGCACCAAATAACTGTAATTGTAGGAGTTGGGATTTAGTTCAATGGTAGATCATGTGCTCAGTGTGCCTGAGGCCCTGGGTTCAATTGCCAATAAAAGAATAAATAAACTGGATGTAGCTCAATGGTAGACCTCTTGCCCAACACATGTAAGGCCCTGGGTTCAATTCCGAGCACAGAAAGGAAGGAAGCAAAGAAAGAAAGAAAATATTATATCACTGGCTGCTGCTTGACCTTTTAAATGAAGGAAGTGGTGGGTAAAAGGGGAAAGTTTCCCTATAACCATCCCAAGAAAGGAAGTGGCCCAGGCATATCACAGTAAGCTGGTGCATAGACCACACGGGAGACATGGCTCTTCCTGAAACAATCTGAGTTTACTGGGAGGGTCCATCCATTTCATCCCCTGGAGGTCAGGCCAGGGGCTGCCAAGATGCATCTTTCTGCTTACTGACTCAGGGTTATGGAATCAGATATTATGATATAAAAAGATGCAGCACCTCTGTACAGTATGGGGTATTGGAGAAAAAGTTTAGTCTCCCAAATCAAAGGAACCTTCTGTGAAGAGAGATTACTAAAGTCACTCAAGTCTCCCTGGAAAGCTCTCTTTAAAAAAAAGTCCCAAACAGCTGCAAGAGCAGCTGAGAGAAGGAAGCACCAGGTTTCTGGATTGGTATGTGTATATATGTGATGGTGGAGAGAGAAAGTGAGGGGGACACATTGACACCACAGTTTCCTGCTTGGTAATACTGCTTTGGCTAAAAGAAGAAAGGGGCTTTGGTTTTGTAAGGTCTTAGAAGAGAGTCTTGTGAATGAGGAATGCCTGCAGGTAGAGGGCCAAGACTGGGAACCACATCACCACATCACTTCAGCCTCTCTTCTCCAACTGGGGATTAATTAACTAACTTATTTTTTGGTACTGGGGATTTAACCCAGGGAGGAATTACCATAGAACTACATCCCCAGTTCTTTTATTTTTTTCTTACTTTGAGACAAGGTCTTGCTAAGTTGCACAGGCTGGCCTCGAACTTGTACTCCTCATGCCTCAGCTTCTGGAGTCACTTGGGTAACAGGCATGTGCCACCTTGCATAGCTGTAATGTTCTGTTGTTGTTGTTGTTGTTTTCTCTTTTCCAGGGATTGAACCCAGGAGGCTTAACCACTGAGCCAAATCCCAAGCTCCTTTGTAAAAATATTTTATTTAGAGTCAGGTTTTCACTAAGTGGCTGGGGCCTTGCTAAGTTGCTTGGGGCCTTGCTAAGTAGCTGAGGCTAGCTTTGAACTTGTAATCCTCCTGTCTCAGCCTCCTGAGCTGCTGGCATTACAGGTGTGTGCTACTGCATCCGGCTGTAATGTTCTTTTAATGCAACAACATTCAAAGATTAGTAATCACTTATATATGGATTTAGTAATAAAAATTATTTACCTAATAATTGTGTTCATGCTGAAACTTTGGCATTTGACTCCTGCCTCCTTTATCCTTCATTGGCGTTATTTATCTCTGATGTTCCTTGCCAACTCTTTACCCTATACTCCAGACATATCCAATCATCTACAGGCCCTGGAAAGGCATAGGTGTTAATGAAGTGAACTCTGGAGTCAAGCTGCTCTAAATCTTACAAATGTGTGATTCTATACAAGTTATTTTATCTACCTATATCTCAGTGTCTTCATCTGTAAGCAGTGATTATAATGTCTAGGTTCTTCCTCCTCTTTCTCCTCTTTGGTCTTTGCAATACTGGGGATTAAACTAAGGGCCTTGCATGTGCTAGGCAGGAACTCTACCATTGAGCTACATCCCCAGTTCTTTTAAAATATTACTTTATTTTGATACAGTCTCATTAAGTTGCCCAGGCTGGCCTCAAACTTGGGATCCTCCTGCCTCAGCCTCTGGAGCAATCTGGAATTATAGGCATGCTCAGTTCCATTCTTATATTTTATATGCATTTTTATATGTCTTTTATGATATGAAACTTTAATCATGTTCAATTTTCTGAATCTAAAATAAAGGTTTAAGGCCTGATATAATCTGAAAAGAGAATAATTGCTATATCAGAGATCCATGCTTTTCTAAAGAAAAATTTATTAATACATTTAACTCTGCAACTGGTGAACTTGAACTGAACTGGTGAAGGAATATTTTTGGGATGGAGTACTTCCTGTATTGGGCCTGTCTATTCCAGATTTGTCAACATCCTGCCTCCCTACTCCCACCATTAACTAGACTGCCCAGAGAATAATGCACAATACCAGCCTCACCATTCACCCTGTAGGTCCCAAACACATTGAACTCTTTTCAGTTCCCCCTAAGCCATCTTGGTCTTTCCTTTCTCCTTTTCTTACTTTTATATATATATAAAAGTATATATATATATATATATAATATATATATATATACACACACATACATATACATACATACATATACATACACACACACACACACACACACACACACACACACACACACATACACACACATATACTGGGGATTGAATCCATCCAGGGGGACTCTACCACTGAGCTACACTCCTAGATCTTTTTATTTTTTTAATTTTGAGACAGGGTCTTGCTAAATTGCTGAGGCTGAACTAGAACTGGCAATCCTCCTGCTTTAGCCTTCAAAGTTGCTGGAATTATAGGCATGTACCACTGTGCTCGGCTTCTGGGCCTTTCTTTCTTTCTTTTTAAAATTAAATTTCACAAATAGAATATTCAGAAACAGTAGAAAATATAGATTTTAAGCAACTTAAATTTGAGTTCCAATTCTGGCTACACAGTCTTGAGCAGATCACACTTTAGATTTCTTTTAAAAGTATATATCTCTCTCTGTGTGTATATGTGTATATATATTTTTTTTTCCATGTTTTTTATTGGTGCATTATAGTTGTACATAATGGTAAGTTCAGTCTTTCGTAAAGCTGCTATTTCTGGCATTCTCCAGCCCTCCCTTCTCCCTTTTCTTAGGCATCTTTTACTCAATCTTCAGGTTCCAATTTAGATATCATTCCCTCCACCCACCCCAGCCATCTCTCATCTACCAAAATGGATTAAATTATTCTTCTAGGTAGCCACTTTGCTCCTCATCTTCCCTCTATCAATATTTATCCCATTTTATTGAAAGTATTTATGTTTTTTTCTGCTAAATGGTAGACTTGTAAACCAGGTAGTATGTCTGTTCAGCTAGCTCTAGGCAGAATCTCTGACCCATAGTTGATGTTTATTAACTGTTAAGAGAAAATATGGGGCCGGACATGGTGGCTCAGGCCTGTAATCCCAGTGGCTCAGGAGGCTGTGACAGGAGGATTTCGAGTTTAAGCCAGCTTCAGCAGTGGTGAGGCACTAAGCAATTAGATGAGAACTTTTCTGTAAATAAAAATACTAAATATGGCTCATGATGTGGGTCAATGGTTGAGTGCCCCTGAGTTCAATCTCTGGTAAAAGAAAAGAAGAAAAGAAAAGAAAAGAAAAGAAAAGAAAAGAAAAGAAAAGAAAAGAAAAGAAAAGAAAAGAAAAGAAAAGAAAAGAAAAGAAAAAAGAAAGAAAGAAAGAAAGAAAGAAAGAAAGAAAGAAAGAAAAGAAAAGAAAGAGAGGGAGGGAGAGGGGGGAGGGAGGGGAGGGGAAAGGAAAGGAAAGGAAAGAAAGGGAAGGGAAGGGAAGGGAAGGGAAGGAAAGGAAAGGAAAGGAAAAGAAAAGGAAAACGTGGGGTTAGGGGCTGGGGAATGTTGCCCCATAGTAGAGCAGTTGTGGCTTAGTGAAAGAGTGCTTGCCTGGCATGTGTGGGGCACTGGGTTCCATTCTCAGCACTGCATATAAATAAATGAATGAAATAAAGATCCATTAACAATCTAAAAATATATATCAAAAAATTTTTTAAAGAGTCTGTATACCCAGAAGTTTTAAAAACAGAAAAACAAAACAAAACAAAAAGCCATCTCTCAGGGATAGAAAGAAAATTAACTGAGAGGGCTTTCTGTAACATTTAAAGTTTCAAACTAAAGCTGAGCTGGGTGTACACCTATAATCCAAGTGACCCAGGAGGCTGAGGCAGGAAAGATTGTAAATTCAAGGTCAGCCTCAGCAAGATCCTATCTGAAAACAAAAGCTAAAAGGGCTCAGTGGTAAAGCACCTTGGGTTCAATACCCAGTGGCTTGAAAATTAAAATAAATGAATAAGTAAAAATTCAAACTAGAGACTCTTAGTATGAGAATGTTTTCCCACTTTCTTAAAAAAATCAGTCATACCAAAATCAGTCCTACCCAATTCAACCTGTTGAAAGGAAGATGGCAGTGGGTGTAGCTGAGTGCTAAAGCAGTTGCCTTGAATGTTCAAGGCCCTGCTTTGATCCTGTGCTACTAGGGTTACTGTGGCAGGAGGATCACTTGAGCCCGGGAATTCAGGGTTAGTCTGGGCAATATAGCAAGACACTATCAAAAAAAAAAAAAAAAACTAATTTGTTTTTCCTGGAAAAAGCTTTATTTTCATTTGGTCCAAGGCTTGGGAAGGGCTCCACAGTGGTTAAAAATCTGCCTAGGTGTTGCCTCACTCATCTTGAGGTTTCTGCAAGTCCTGGAAACAGGCCCCTACTTTGTTTTAACATCTTCAGGAGACTTTGCCCTTCTCCTCTGCCAACTTGAGGAAGTGGTACACAGCACCATGGTTTAAATAGTAGCTCAGAGGAAGGGGTGAGTGTAGGAGGTGTACAGATTCCTTTTTTTTTTTTTTTTTGGTACTGTGAATTGAACCTGGAGGTACCCACCGAGCCACATCTCCAGCCCTTTTAAATATTTTATTATAGACAGGATCTCACTGAATTGCTTAGTGCCATGCTAAATTGCTGAGGTTGGCTTTGAACTTGTGATCCTCCTGCCTTAGCCTCCCTAGCCACTGGGATTACAGGCATGTGTCCCCATGCCTGGCTGCACAGACGCAAATTGACCAGGTGGTTGATAACAGCCTCCACATCAGTGGAATAATTCTGAATCTGGGAGATCATGGTTGGTGGGCAATAAGGAGCTAACCACAAAAAAACGGAGTTGGCTGGTCTTGAAAGCAGGTGATGGGCAAAAAGATGGTCCTGGAGGTTGCAAATGGAGATCAGATTGGAAGGCAATTGGAAGCTAGAAGAAAGGGAGTCTCTGGGTCTGTGCAGTCCAAACACTGTTGAAGCTAGGGACAGATCCATGGGACCATTTTTTTTTTTTTTTTGGTGCTGGGATTCAAACCCAGGCAAGGCCCCACAATTGAGAGATAAGCACTTTATCATTAAGCCATGCCCCATGTTCACCCCAATTTTTTTTAAATCATAAAATTTTTAAAAAGGTAGAAAAGAGGAAAGAAGAGATATGGAAAAACAACAGCAAAATACTCTAAGATCAAGTATGGTTTTCTGCATACTGTCGGACACAAAAGCCTCTAGTCATATGTGACCTGGGAGCACTTGAAATGAGGCTAGTTCACACTGAGATATGCTGTGTGTGATAAATATATCAAGATCTTGAAGACAGCATGAAGAAATGGAAACCATTCATTATATTGATTACAAGTAGGATGACAATTATTTTAATATGTTGAGCTAAAGTATGTTATTAAAATTAATTTCACTTTTTCCTTTTTACATTTTAAAATTGTATATGTGGCTCCCATCATATTTCTTTTTCTTTCTTTCTTCCTTTTTTTTAAAAAATTCTTTCTTTTTTATTTTGGTACCAAGGATTGAACCCAGGTGTGTGCTTTGCTTCTGAAACACATCCTAGTTCATATATATATAAATTTGAGACAGACTCTTGTTCAATTGTGTAGGGCCAGGAGAATAAGGAGGAGAAGGGGGAAAACAAACAAACAAACAAACAAAAACAAGAAAAGAAATTGTATAGGGCTTTTCCAGACTGGTCTCAAACTTGTGATCTTCCTGCCTCAGCCCCCCAAATCCCTGGGATTATAGCTGTGTACCCCACAGCACCTGGCTTATTCGTATTTCCTTTTCTTTTCTTTTTTTTGGTTTTGTTTTTGTGTTTTTACTAGTGCATCATAAATATACATAATAATGGGGTTCATTGTGAGTTAGTCATATGTGCACATAACATAATCTGTTTCATTTAAATCCCTAGGGCTTCTCTTTTCTCTGAACCTCCCTCACTATCCCTTTCATCTACTCTACTCATCTCTTATTTATTTATTTATAATTTGTGCCTTATAATTATACACAAAATATTCAATACCACATTCACATATAGTATTATATTTCTATATAAAGTATTATTTTTTAGTTTTGGACGGACACAACATCTTTGTTTGTATGTGGTGCTGAGGATCGAACCTGGGCCGCACGCATGCCAGGCAAGCGCGCTACCGCTTAAGCCACATCCCCAGCCCCAAAGTATTATATTTCTATATAAGGAATAGAATTCTTCTGAGAAGTGAGTGAACTGGGCACATGGGGCTAATTTACAAGCTGTATCAGATGGTTATTTCTTTTTCACTTAGATTGGCTTTTTTTGGGGGGGAGAGAGAGAGAGAGAAATAGAGAGAGAATTTTAATATTTATTTTTTAGTTTTCGGTGGACACAACATCTTTGTTTGTATGTGGTGCTGAGGATCCAACCCGGCAGCACGCATGCCAGGCGAGTGTGCTACCGCTTGAGCCACATCCCCAACCCACTTAGATTGGCTTTTCAATCATTTATTGATCTACTAAAAAGCCCTTGAATCCTGGCATTTTCTCATCTACATTTGGTGTGACCTCTGGGGCTGAGTCATATGTGTGGGGACAGGATCTGCTCATCATGTCCTGGACCTTGGGTCCTGTTTGCACAGTTTGCTCACCAGAGCTCCCAATTTTCATGTCTCTGTCTCTAGCCTGTGCCTATGACCTGACTATGGACATTACACAGTTCTTTTGCTTTATGGTTTGGTTTGGTGGAATTTTTTTTTTTGTGTGTGTGTGTGTGTGTATGTGCATGTGCATGGTGCTGGGGATGGAACCCAGAGTCACAAACATACTAGACAAATGCTCTAGCACTGATCTACCTCTAAGCTACATCCCTGGCCCCTGTTTTGGAATTTTCTGCATTCATTCCATGTGGGAGTTTGACAAAAATACATGGGTCTGTTCTTTAGACACACACATGTAATATATTAATATATAATAATATATGATAATAATAATATATATATATATATATATATATATATATATATATATATATATAGGGGCTGGGGATGTAGCTCAGCAGTAGAGCATTTGCTTGGCATAGGTGAGGCCTTGGGTTTGATTCCCAAGCACCAAAAAATTATATATACATACACATATATCTATATATGCATATATTATATGTGTATATATCATACATTACATATATACATTGTATATACATGTATACATTATATATACACATGTATGTATATTATACATATGTATATATGTATATATGTAACATTTTTGGTGCTGGGCAATCAAACCCAGGGCCTCACCCATATAATATACACATATATGTATATTATATATGTGTATATATAATGTATGTACACACATATATGTGCATATTCATATATGTATAGAAAATGTATCACATGTAATGTATATATAATATATGCATACACATGTATGCATGCATTATACATTTTATATGTATACATTATATATGTGTGTGTGTGAAAAAAAATATATATATATAAATTTTTTGGTGCTTGGGGAAACAAATCCAGGGCCTCACACATGTCAAGCATATGCTCTATTGCTAAGCTATATCCCCAGCTCCTAAGCAAATATTTTGAAGACTTCCACCAGAAAATACTGATAGATGACAAATACATCTCAAAATCCTTATAATTGCCACAAACAACTTGCAGATATGTACAATCTGTTTTCCCCTACATTCTTTTGAATTAAAAGAGAATTAATTCTCCCATAAGGCATTCATTTGGATAGAGGGTTGGGTGAATGAATGGGCCACACAATTGTCCTGAGTCTTCAGCAGGAACTTTCTTGGCCATGTCTAACTCATTCTCTGACTACAGAAAAACTAAGCCAGATTCTTTGGCCTGAATTTACTTCTACATAAAAATGAGACTTTCTCAATCATGCCAGTTTTAAAGGTCCACGTGTTTATATATGCAAGAGGGAAGGAAAATAATTCCAAACAAAAAATAAGCATAAATCATAAGTATATGAGCCTCTTCTAATTCTTCCTTCCTCAGTTCTGAAAGAAGTATCCCTTCCCCCAACTTTTCTGCTTGTCTCTGGCATAGGAGTAGGTACACATTGGTGCTTTTGAGTCATATGTCCTGGGTTCAAATCCTGACTTTTCCATTTACAATCAGGGTAAGTGATCCTGGGCAAGTGATTTAACTTCTCTGAGTCTCAGTTTCTCCCTCTGAAAATTGGGGATAAAATAAATCTTATTTAAAATAATAGATGCGCACAGTAAATGATACATGCCTATAATCCCAGAGACTTGGGAGGCTGAAGTCAGTGGATCACAGGTTTGAGGCCAACCTCAGTAACATAGTGAGACCATGTCTCAAATAGAAAGAGAGAGAGAGAGAGAGAGAGAGAGAGAGAGAGAGAGAGAGAGAGAGAGAGAATGAATGAATGAATTAGGGGATGTAGCTTAGTGGTAAAGTGCTCCTGGGTTTAATTACTAGCACCAAAGAGAAAGGAAGAAAATACTGGTTCAGAGGAGTTGTTTACTACCATATTATGCTGGTATCATATCCCAACAGACTATCAGGCCCCATTTATTCCTTTTTTAAAAAATAAATTAATTTTTATGTGATGCTGGGGATCGAACCCAGGACCTCGCATGTGCTAGGCGAGTGCTCTACCGCTGAGCCACAACGTCAGCCCCCATTTATTCCCTTTCTTGCCAGTATCTACAATTCCTAGTTTTGTCTTAAGGGAAGAAGAAAAAATAAGTATAGCTTTCTTGACCTTTAGAAAGAAAAATATTCCTCACTTGACTCTGGAATTCTCTCTAGTTAATGTCTTATTTTTCCTTTTCATTTCAGAGTTAGTTAGGAAGTCCTTGGCTACTTAGACAGTTCTTGTGTTCTTGGATGGCATGTGGCTTATAGCCTCACCTTTCTTTTTCTCCATTCTTCTCTGCCATGTATCATTTGCTTTAACATTATAGTGGTCCTCAAGATTCTACTTCAGGGGCTGGAGATGTGGCTCAGCGGTAAAGCACTTGTGAGGCCCTGTGTTCAATCCCCAGGACTGATTTTAAAGAAAAAAAAAAAGATTCTACTTCAGTCTGTTGCCACACAGTTGGCAAATTCAGCAATCCCTTATTCAGCTCTATTCTTCCTAGCTTCATTATGATGACATTCGACACTCACTGCCCCTTTGGGGAATAATTTTTCTCCACTTATATCTCCCATAACCACCAGAACTTACCCAACTAGGCAGATCAGTGTCCCTATCAGTTCACTGTTCTGAATCAATCTCTGGTGCTCTCATCTTTCCCTCTCCCCTCTTGGAAATGGTGTTTCACAAACTTTCCCCCTCCCCCACTGGTAACATTCCTTCTCACTTGCCTGTGGTTACATGAGAGTCAGCACCTGCACCCACTCTGGACTCCTCCCCTCCATCTCACAAGGGAAGTGTCTTCAAGCTGGGCCTCCACCTTTTACTCAGATCTCTCCCCTCCTGCCATTTGGGCAGATCATCAGTGATGTGTCTTCAGTGACTTCTGCTCTGCTACATCCCCCTTGTCAGTATTTTAAATTCTTCCTTTTTTTAAATTCTTACTTTCCCCACTAGTTGCCTCTGTCCTTTATTTCAGTCAGAGTTCTGGAAATCAAGCCCAGACTCTCTACACTTTCTCTTCTTGCATTCCACTCTGGTTTCTGCCTGAAGGCTCTGCCAGGGTTCCACTGCATGCCCTGAATTCTAAGTGCTTTATAGATGATTCATTTAATCCTCACAATAGCCCATGAAGTAGGT
Organism: Urocitellus parryii; assembly: GCF_045843805.1. Taxonomy (NCBI): domain Eukaryota; kingdom Metazoa; phylum Chordata; class Mammalia; order Rodentia; family Sciuridae; genus Urocitellus; species Urocitellus parryii. The sequence continues at coordinate 132,241,831 of NC_135536.1, read as the reverse complement.
GAGAGTACTGCCCCTATAAAGCACCTGTGATGTACAGATGGCTTGAGTAAATTAGCCAAGGTCACCTGGCAGGGTTTTGAAGCCAGAGAGTTGGGCTCAGAGTTTGCCTTTGACTATCCTGCAACCCTACACAACCCTTCACCTCATGCCTCATACTGGATGGTGTCACTCAGTACAGCTCCTTGCCTGCAGGAGCTCAATAAGTATGCCTGAATTAGTAAGCACATGCTGCAGCTTCTTCATTTCACTCTTCAAATAGCCCACGAATCCAGGAGTTCTTGAAGAGTGCATGAGTTCAGGGTTATTTATGCCTATTGATTTAACATATTTACTTATCTATTGTTTGCACACCCCTACCAGGATGAAACTCCATACAGCAAGGTTAACTTTGTTTCCTCCTAATTCCCTAGGGCCTAGTGGTTCCTGGCACAGTATAGGTAGCAAATAATTATTATTTGCTACCTATATTATTGTTGAATGCATAAAGTGTTGCTAGGAAAAAGAAATATATAGAGGCTGGGGTTGTGGCTCAGCAGTAGAGAGCTTGCCTAGTGCGTGTGAGGCCCTGGGTTCTGTCCTAAGCACCACATAAAAATAAATAAACAAATAAACAAAGGTTAAAAGAAATATATAAGCTAATATCCTATAGGGGAAGAATTTTTAATGCTCCAATCCAATTTAACTCACACATGTCTCTGATTAACTCCTCCCCAGCTCAGACTCCAATTCAGTGTTACTATTATTCTTTTCTTTCTTTTTTTTGGGGGGGGGGTTGAGGAGTTTTTAGGATTGATTACAGGGGTGCTTTGTCACGAGCTACATCCCTGTCCTTTTTTAAATTTTGAGATAGGATCTCACCAAGTTGTTAATACTGGTTTTGAACTTGTGATCCTCCTGCATCAGCCTTAAGAGTCACTGGGATTACAGGCATATGCCACCTTGCCTGGCTCCAGCTCAATATTATAGTGAAACAATAAAATGGTCCAACTTCTGGTTCTTATCCTTGTTTCAGCATGAGTAAATAATTTACTTCCCTTTCTACCTCTCCTACCCGCCTTATAGCTACCAGAGCTTTTTTCCAGGCTTCCTGGAAGTCCTTGGCCACTTAAGACAGTTCTTGTGTCCAGCCACTTGTAGCTTAACCATTGAGCCATATCCCAGCCCTCTCCCTGCATTTTTAATTTTCACACAGGGTCTTGCTGGCCCCAGTTTTCACATTATTAGTTGATCATATACCTGCCGAATATTCTCTTTCCCTTCTTCTTGTTCCCCCCCCCCAGGGCCTCATACATGCTAGGAAGGCACTTTACCACTGAGTTATACCCTAGCCTCTTCTCTCCTTTTAAACAGGGATTGAACCCAGAGCCTCACATATACTGGGCAAGTACTCTACCTTTGAGCTACATCCCCAAGCCCACCTGCTGCATGTTCTGGGCTGAAGATATAGCTCAATGGTAGACTATTTGCCTAGTGTATGTTAGGTCCTGGGTTCAATCTCCAGTACTACAGAAAGGAGGGGGAAAATGGAAAAATCCCCCAAACCTGCCAGCTATTCTGCCTTTGCCTCTCCTGATCCTACTCTCCACCTCCCTATACTCTGCTCTTTAACTCCACAGGCTGGTCTTAAAGAGCAGTGTCATTTGGGCTCACTTGCCTTTAGGCTTCCTGTTTGGGCCCTACTAGTGGTAGTACTGCAGGAGAGTTGAGAGAAAAATTAAGAGGTAGTGTTGTGTGTCCTTCACTTTCCATTCTGTTTTCCCTCAACCCTGCCCACATCTTTGTACATTGTTGCTTTTTAAATGTTAAGTTACACATTAAAAATGCCTGTAATCCCAGTGGCACTGGAGTTGAACATGGGCACAATACCTTTATTTTTCTTATTTGTTTACTTTATGTGGTGCTGAGGATGGAATCTAGTGCCTCATGTGTGCAAGGCAAGCACTCTACTACTGAGCCACAACCACAGCCCCACAATTGTATCTTTTTAAGAAAAATTGAGCTATGAGCCACAAAATTTATCCTTCAAAAGTCTGTAGTTCCATGGTTCTTGCTGGGTGTGGTGGTGCATGCCTGTAATCCCAGCAGTTTGGGAGGCTGCGGCAGGAGGGTGGTGAGTTCAAAGCCAGCCTCATCAACTTAGTGAGACCTTGTTTCTAAACAAAATATAAAAAGGGCTGAGTCTTGCTCACGTCCCATGTGGGTGAGGGAATGGGTACTAGTCAAAGGGATGGGCTTGCTGTGAAATAAAAGCTATGAAAGTAATATATCAGAAATAAAGTATTATATCAGAAATAAAGACAAAAGGGAAGAATATTTTGAAAGCAGGGGCAGGACCAGTTGAGCCCACCCAAGGGGTCTGGCTTCTAATAAAGAAACAGCCAGAACTTGCTTTATTTATAGTGATGCAGATCAAAGGGAACTGGTAGGTACAAGGCTTCAGTGTAGGAGGAGTCTTTTTTTCGGTGCTTGCTTCTTGATGTGGCAGGGGTCCTTCAGTAAACAGGTTATTTTGTTCTTGGTGGGTTACTCTCATCTCTGGGGCTGTGTTTGAACTTGAAGCTATGAGCTAGGTCAGGGTGCCAGCATGATTTGGACATTCTCCAACTGGGGGGTTCCGCCCAGTTGTTCCCAAAAGAGCAGCTTCTCTGCCTAATAGTTCCAACATTGCCCAGTTCACACTCAGCTCATAGATGGCCTCCAGCAGCTGAGGATGTAGCTTAGTGGTTAAGCACTCCCCTGGGTTCAATTCCTGGTACCCCCCCCCCAAAAAAAAAGTATAGTTCCATGGTTCTTAGTACACTTTAGTGAACTGTATCTTTTTTTTTCATTTAATATGTAATCAAATGTTTTCCAAGTTACCTCCTTCTCTGTGTCAAGTTAAATGTCAAGTTAAACAATGTTGCATAGTATTAGTTACTTAATCATTTATTATGTTTCCAAATTTTTACTATCACAAATAAGATTATAACAAATACTGTTGTGGTGGGGCTACTCTCTTTGGGGGAGGATTACTTCTCAAGAAAAAAGTTTCTAGGAGTGGTACTGATGAGTCAAAAGAGAGTCACTTCTCTATTTAGGCTCTTTAGAGTACTGTCAAATGGCTTTTCTAAAGGATTACACTAATTTTTTTTTAAAGAGAATTTTCAATATTTATTTTTTAGTTTTCAGCGGACACAACATCTTTGTTGGTATGTGGCGAGCGCGCTACCGCTTGAGCCACATCCCCAGCCCCTAGGATTACACTAATTTACACAGCCACAGCTTGCTCTGAATGTACCAGTTGCAACATCTCATTAGCAGTGGAAAATACTTATTCACAGTATATTTTGCTAATTTATTAGGTAATCTTATGATTTGAACTTCTTTGATAGTCATACAAACCCTAAATCATTTAAACCATTATGTAGTTGGGTGTGATGGCACATGTCTATAATCCCAGATACTTGGGAGGCTGAGGCAGGAGTATCCTAAATTGGAGGGCAGCCTCAGCAATTTAACAAGACCCTCAGCAACTTCATGAGACCCTGTCTCAAAATAAAAATAAAAAGGACCGGGGATGTAGCTCAGTGGTAAATCACCCCTAGGTTCAATTTCCAGTACTGAATAAATAAAATTAGAGCCATTTTGGGGTTCAGGGTATCACTCCGTGGTAGAGTACTTGCCTGAGGAAATAAGAGGAAAACCATGGGTTTGTTCCCTGACACCTTGAAAACAAACAAACATATTAAAGCTACTTTTAGCTAAGTGACTGGAGGGATAGTGATTTTTTAGGGAATGGGATAGAGAAAAAGTAAGTGATTTGCTCTCCAACATTCCTCTTTCATTCATCTAGCCTCCTTATCTTGTTTACATATCAGTTTCCCTTTCTTCTTCGAATTATGCTTCTTAAAGGCCAGTATGGCACCATCCTGGCCACCACCACAGACCTCAACAAAATAGGATTTTTTTTTTCTAAAAAGAAGGAACTACTGTTTATATTGCTTTGTAAGAGGTTTTAACTCTTCATATATTTTATTTTATTGGTACCAAGGATTGAACCCAGGGGCACTCAACCTCTGAGCCACATCCTTAGCTTCCCCTTTTCATTTTTTGTTATTTTGAGTCAGGTCTCGCTAAGTTGCTTAGGGCCTCACTATATTGCTGAGGATGGCTTTGAACTTGTGATCCTCTTGCCTTAACCTCCTGATGTGGCACCCAGCTCTTCAATTTTAAAGAAACAAATTGGAAATCATAGAAAATGCATCATGAATATAATTTATAGATGGTTCAAGAATGGATAAAGAAAATGTGGTATGTACAGACAATGAATTATTATTCAGCCATAAACAAGAATGAAATTATGGCATTTGCCAGTAAATAGATGGAACTGGAGACTGTCATGCCAAGTGGAATAAGCCAGTCCCAAAAAACCAAAGGCCAAATGTTCTCTCTGATTTGTGGATACTAACTCACAGTAAGTGGGGAGGAGGGAAGAATAGAAGTTCACTGGACTAGACAAATGGAAATGAAGGGAAGGGAGGTGGAGATGGGAATAAGAAAGACAGTAGAGAACGACTAACAATAAAAAAAAAATTAATTAATTAAAAAAAAAGACAGTAGAATGAATTGGACGTAACTTTCCTATGTTCTTATATGAATACATGACCAGTGTAAGTCCACACCATGTACAACCACAAAAATGGGAAGTTATATCCCATGTATGTATGATGTCAAAATACTTCCTACTGTCATGTATAACTAAAAATAATAAAAAATTTAAAAACAAACAACCAAAACCCAACCTCTCCCCACCCCCACCCTCACAAAAGAAAAGAAATATGGTTCAGGAACCATAATCAGAAAAGGGTTAGCCCACATCTAAAGAGTGTTAAATGGGCCAGGCCCAGTGGTGCATGCCTGCAATTCCAGTGACTCAGGAAGCTGAGACAGGAGGATCACAAGTTCAAGGACAGCTTCAGTAACTTAGTGAGACCCTGTCTCAATGAAAAATAAAAAGAGCTGGGGAAGAGCTCAGTACCAAAAAAAAAAAAAAAAAAAGCTAAATGGGTGTTCCTTATAGTTTTCAAGTGAAAATTAAAGACTGGGTGTTGTATGTATGGCCTTTTGGGGGGTTGATTGATGTCTACTGGGGACTGAACCCATTGGTGCTTTACCACTAATCACATCCCCAGTCTTTTCTTTTTTTTTTTTTTTTTTTTTTTAGCTGTTGATAGACCTTTATTTAACTTATTTATATGAGGTGCTGAGAATCCAACCCAGCACCTCACACATGCCAGGCAAATGGCCAAATGGCTACCATTGAGCCGTAACCCCAGCCCCTTTTTTTTTTTTTTTTTTTTTCTCGGCGGACACAACATCTTTGTTGGTATGTGGTGCTGAGGATCGAACCCGGGCCGCACGAATGCCAGGCGAGCGCGCTACCGCTTGAGCCACATCCCTAGCCCCCCCAGACCCTTTTTGAGACAGATTTTTGCCAAGGATGCACAACTGTGCCCAGTTCATTACATCCAAACTTATGAGGAGGGGATGATACTTACTGTTCCTATAATTCTCCAAAAGTGTTGAATAAAACAGATTCCATGTATTGTCACAAATAATAGTCACAATTGAGATACATTTTTCTTTTAAGTCCATGATTTTTTTCATTTAAATGAAAAATTGTCTCTAGTCTGCATGCAATAGTTTGCCTTGTTTGAGGTTTCAATCTGTATCTTAAGTTGGACAAAATATTTACAGCCTCTAAGAAATACTGATAATAGGAAATATTTACTGAGAAATGAAGAGGAAGGAACCCAAACATGGTTCTTGCCAACCCTTCTATCACCTCCCCCACATCTTCTTGTGAGGATCTTGTCTGCCCTGTTGATTTCTGGGACATGTAAACATGGCAAGCTTAAGGTCGTAGGCTATAAGATTATTCAAAGTTAGAACTGGAAAATAGCAGGGGATAGTCTAGCTTCTTTTCAATTTCTTTAAGTCTTGTTGTAATGTGGTAGAGGATAATAGAGTCAATGAGATCAGTACTGATCAACACTTAAAAGGAAATAAAACTTAAAATATCATCATATATTGTGTAAAATAAGGGTGATACTTCATGAAACTTTTGCTTTAGAAGTGTTTTTATGTGTGTACACATGTGTATATCCTGGGTTGAGATGTAGATGTGCATTTCTTATGGAGGATCACAATTAAAAAGTTTTTAAACCCCTGGTTTCTTCTTCCTTTACTCGCTTTGCTAATTAACTCTCTCTCCAAAACTCTGCCATCATCTAGTGAATAAAAATTATAGTAATAACCAGAGATGTAAGGCTCAATCTCACTCTATAAATAGCTGGAATGCAATGACTGTTGTCCCTACCTCATTGTTCAGAGTCAATCACATGTTCAAATATTAGGACTGAAGGGCGAAAGACCTACCACCTCACTAAGTAAGAGATTATAGAAAAATCTACCTCAAGATTTATCATCTGTGGGCTAGGGATGTAGATCAGCACTAGAGAGCTTGCTTTGTATGTGCAAGGCCTTGGGTTTGATCCCCATAACTGGAAAAAAAAAAAAAACTTATCTGCCTAATCCCATTGGTCCTCTTGACCCACAAAGTCCAAAGGATTCACCTTGGCATTCAGGACCCTATTTGAACTTTCCAGACTGATCTCCCTCACACTAATCCTGTATTCCAGCCAAACAGACCTCTTGGTGTTCCCTAAGCACCCCATCAATTTCCTACTCTTGGGTTTTTCCCCCTTTATTTTATTTATTTATATGAGGTGCTGAGAATCCAAGTCAGTGTCTTACACATGCCAGGCAAGTGTGCCACTGCTGAATCACAGCCCTAACCCCTACTCTGGGTTTTTGATTGCATTGTTCCTTCTGCCTGGGATAGTCTCCTGACCTCATCTATCTCTGCTTGCTAAAGTCCCACCCACACATTACAGATTCCACTTTCAATTTCCTTTTCTTGAATCCTAATATATTTTCCTTTCCAAATTAATGAATATCTTTTAAAAATTCCTCCTAAAATACTTTAAAAGCATAGTTTAAAAAATTATCTTCTAGGGCTGGGGCTGGGGCTCAGTGGCAGAGTGCCTGCCTCGCACATGTGAGGCACTGGGTTCGATCCTCAGCATCACATAAAAAAATTAATAAGCAAAATAAAGATATTGCATTCATCTATAACTAAAAATATTTTAAAAATTATTTTCTCTATGTCTAAGAGAAATATAAATGCACTGTAAAAGTAAGAAAATACAGAAGTCAGAGAAAATATAAAAGTCCCATTTTTAATCTATTCATGATACATATTATATTTCCTTACAGTGTATTTTAATTACAAGTATTTCTTATGTCACTAGTCTTTTTCTTCAACATGATTTTTAATGGCTACACATAAACTAATTTAACAGTCATAACATTGCCATTTTGTTTACATGAATGTACACAATGTTGGGAGAAATATATGGGTGATATCCAGTGTATGGTGTCAAATTTCCTTAAAGAGCACAATACAAAATTTATAAACAAGAAATTTGGGCTCAGGCCAAATCTCAACTCAAAGTGGTGGCAAAAACCTGTAATTTTAACTATTTAGAAGGTTGATGCAGGAGGGTCACCGTTTGAGGCTATCCTCAGCAGCTTAGGGAGCCCTTGTTTCAAAGTGAAAAATTAAAAGGGTAGTGACAAAGTGTTCCTGGATTCAATTCCCAGTACTGGAAAAAAGAAAAAAAAATGGGACCAGAGATAATTACAAGAAGTACAGGTGCTGGGGTTGTGGTTCAGTGGTAGAGCACTTGCTTAGCAAGTGTGAGGCACTGGGTGTGATTCTCAGCACCACATATAAATAAATAAAGGTCCACTGACAACAACTAACTAACTAACTAAATAAATAAATAAATAAATAAAAAGAAAAAAATAAATACGCGTTTACCAGGAATCTCTGGAGATACTGGCAAATATGTGGAGTTTCCCATGATAAGTGGTGTAGGGATTTGAATCAATTGTTCTTAAGTTTTAAAGGACAGCGAATTTACCGGAAACATGCATACCTCTCCGCTTCAAAATATTTCTATTGACCTACACCTGTAATCCTACCTGCTTGGGAGGTTGAGGCAGGAGGATTACAAATTTGAAGCTATTAGCCAGTGCAAGTTAACTCGACCCTGTCTCCAAAAATGCTTCTATCTTCATGCATTCTTTAGAACTTGTAGAAGAGTTTCCCTCTGACTTCTTCCTCTCCCCATCTCCTTTTCCTTTTTTGGAAACTTGCACTATTAATTATTCGGTCTCCCCTCTCAGCTCCTTTATTTAAGATATCTCAAATTGGACAATTTTTTCTTCACTTTTAAACTAAAAAAAAAAATCCCTTTTTTATTTTTACTAAGCCTTTGAATTATAATCCTACTTGTTTATTTGTTTTGTGGGTTTTTTTTTTTTTTTTTTTTTTTTTTTTTTTGCGGGGATGGGGTACCAGAGATTGAACTCAGGGGCACTGAGCCACATCCCCAGCCCTATTATTTGTATTTTACTTAGAGACAGGGTCTCACTGAGTTGCTTTGTGGCTCGCTTTTGCCAAAGCTGGTTTAGGACTTGCGATCCTCCTGCCTCAGCCTCCTGAGCCGCTGGGATTACAGGAGTGCATCACAGCGCCCGTCCATAAGCCGACTTTTATTATCTCTCCCTGTCAAACTTCTGGAAAGACTCCTCACCCTTTACTGCCTTCATTACCAACATTCTTCTTACTCCTTACCCAAGGCTCAACTGGGCTCAGGGCCTGGTGCACAGCAAGCCTGGTTGAGTGTCATTTCCAGTCTCTTGCGGTGTCCTGTCTTTCCGGGTTCTTCAAAAGGAATTTCTCCGTGGTTAGTTGGTTCTCACCGCGTCTCCAGAGCCTCCTACGTGCATTCCCACACCCTAACTTTCTTGCTGTTTTAATGGTGCAGACCCATTTCCAGGTATGTCGGGTTCTTGGAAGGTCCTGCCCGCCTCTCCGAGTTTTCACTTGGGCAATCATAGCTTCCCTGGTAAAACCCTTGAGAGCCTCCCAGTCTACAGTGAGAGGCACCCGATGCCAGTGCCCCAGCTCCGCTGACCGAGCGTTCCTCGGTCACCCCAGAGGCAACGTGTCAGAGCGCCCAGCGCCTCCAAGACTACGTGCATGTCTTTATATCCAGCAATGGCCAGATGTTTAGTGAGCACCTGAGTGCCAGGCCCACGCCACCCCTGCTTCCTTTCACTTAACAGCTTTTACTAGGCCCCAGTACACGTCAGATCTAAAAGAAGAGGACGCCGTCCTGGCTCCTGAGGCGCTCGCGGTCCTCCAAGGCGAAACAGTCGAGTGGGCAGGTTTGGTCCCTCTAGTGGGCGGCTACCACCCCACTGAAGGCCCCTGCCCCAGGCACGCCAGAGGACTGGAGACTTAGGTTGCAGGGAGCGGCCGCAGGCCCTGACCGGGGAGTCCAGCGGGCCCGGCGGGGGGGATCCGGTGGGGGCCGCGGGGTCCCTCGTAGCCCTGCGCGGCGCCGGCCCCGCCCCGCCCGCCGCCGCCGCCGGCCCCGCCGCGCACCCGCCTCAGGCGGGAGGCGGAGGCCGGCCCGCGCCGGGCAGCCCTTCGGCCGCACCGCCCTGGCCGGTGCCCAGGTCCGAGTCCCTTCCGCCCGCGCCCCGCCCGCGCCCGGCCGGGCCCTGCCGCCGGCGCCCGCCCCCGCTCCGCCCCCGGAGCCGCGGCCCCGCCCGCCGCCGCCGTCGCCATGTTGTGGCGCCCGCAGCCGGCGCTGGGGACGCGCGCGGCTGAGCCCCGGGCCTGCAGCCGCTGCCGCCGCCGCCGCCGCCAGGTAAGCGCCCCCCGGGCCCGGGCCGGGCGGGACTGCGCCGGGGCCGCCTCCGGGTCGCCTCAGCGCAGGCTAGGGTCGAGCGGCACCGGGACCGAGCCTGCGCCCGCGCCCGGCCGGGCCCTGCAGCCTGCGGACCCTGCCCGCCGCCCGAGGCGGCAGCCACTGCCTGGACGGTCGCCTGGTGGGCCCGGCCGCCACCCAACCCAGCCCCCGGCCGCGGCTACCGGCCCCTTCCGCCGCGGTGATCGCCGCTCCGGGCGGGCCGGGCGCGCCGCTGTCCTCCCTGCGCGGGACGGGCGGCCGCCCTAGGAGACAGCCCGCGGCCCCCCGCCCGGGCGGGGATAACGGTGCCACTTTGCCCCGCCAGGACTCCCTGTCAGCCCGACTGTCCCTGCCACCCGAAGAGCTGGCGCCGTCATGGGGCAGGCACTTCGAGGATCGACCCTCTTCGCGCCCCTCCGCCTCCCCTCCCCTCCCCTCCGCCCAAGTTCTGACCCGGAGAAGGTTCTCCCGGAGCAGACAGGTATTCCTGCTCCAGAGTTAGGGTCCTCTGGGGAGAACGGTCCTGTTGATTAGAGTAGAAATTGTCTCTCTGCAGGGACTCTTCTTGCCAACCTGGGGGTTGGGGGAAGGCTCAGTGTGACCCGAGGGAGGACAGGGGAGCGTCTGCTGGGCAGATGGCCTCCTGGCCTTGGATCAGCGTTTGTGAGGGGGAGGGGTCCCTATGACTTTAGGTGTGCCTGCTCTTGAGAATCGCAGGATTATTAGAGCTGTTCAGGGATTTTTAACTTTTTTCCCCCCAGTAGGCCGGAGGTGACATTAAAAGTGCTGGATTGGAATAAATCCGCAGGCCCACCCAGGGAGGCTTTTTTTTTTTTTTTTTAAAGCATCCAGGACTATCCTGGATTTGGGGTGGGAGGCGGGTAGAATGATTTTTACCCCAGGGTTTTCCCACTTGCTTTCAGTCCTCTGTTCATGTAGGGCCTGTAGGGCACTTCTGTCAAGTGTACAGTGTGGCTAAGCACACAGGATGTGGACACATAGGTGCTTGGCCTGGTTGGTACCCCATGGGATTTCAGGGATCTATTTCCTAAAACTCACAGGTAAATTACACAGTGAAGGAGAGGAAGAAATGTCAAGCTACTGGGATATTTTGACCGTTTTCCAATTCTTCCAGTGATCATGACTGATTCATTTAGTTAAAAAAAAGAATTTTTTTTTTTTTTGAGATGGGTTCTCATTGTGTGCCCAGGCTGACCTCCAGCCCCTGAGTTCAAGTGATCCTCTTACCTCATCTTCCCAAGTAGCTGGGCCTACAGGCAGGCACTACCATGCCTGACTGTAAATTTTTATTGAGCACTTATTACATGCCCATGACTGAGCTGGGTGTTGGGGGGTATTGAGGTAAACCAGAAAGACACCACCTTTTAGTTTTGGAGCTCTTAGCCTAGTTCAATAATTAGTAACAAAGAAAATTCATTCAGCAACAAATATTTGTCAACAAATGTGTGCAAAACATTGTTGTAGATGCAGTGAATAAAGCAAGCAAAATAACTGCCCTTGAGTTTTCATGCTAGTGTGTGTGTGTGGGGGGGGTAGACAATAAAATATGTAATACAAATATCATGTTAAAAAGTGCTAACCGCTAAAGAGGAAAACAGGGAAAGAGAATCTGAGGTATCAGGGGTGGTGGGGGTTGAATTTACACTTAAGTGGCCTGGGTTTTTTTTTTTTTTGGTTGTTGTTATCAAGCCAGGGCCTCCTGCTTCACTGTTGAATTACATCCCAGCCCCAGAAGGTGTCTTTGGAATAAAACTTTGAAGAAAGTGGTAAACTAATAATTTCAAACTGGGGAGAAGGAAGTAAAAGAGATTGATTTGAGTGGGGGGCTTTGGGGAAGGTTTCCCTGAGGAAGTGACATTTAGGCCAGAACCTGAGAGGGTTAAGAGTTAACCATGTGTGGAACAGTAGAGGTTGGCAAGTTGGAGGAAGTGAAAGAGGCCTGTGGGTCTGGAGGAGGAAAGGGAGTGGGGTGAGGGGAGAGGGGAGATAAATTTCTGCAGAGAGGTATGGCGGGTCACAGCGACCAGGCCTGAGGGAAATGCTTTCCCTCTTTAGTTTGGATTGTGTCTCTAGTGTAATTAGGAACATTTACATTTTAAAAGGTCTCTGGCCCCATGCAGGGAATGTACTTTGAGATAAGCCGGTAACGCCAGGGTGGTTTCTATGCTGAGTGTCCTAACTACCTGATCTGTTTGAAAAAGTCTTAAGCAGTCCCTGGGAGATCCTTTTCCTTTGTGAGTGGGCTTTACCCAGCTTTCAGAAAGGGAAGGGAAAACTGAATTGGTGTTATGGAGTGCCTGCTAGGTGGGAGAACCGATTTTAATGATTTTTGTATATGCAATCATATTTAATTTAATCCTCTCTGTTCTCTAGGAGAAAGGTTATCATACCTATTTTACAAGGAAACAAGCCCAAAGGGGATAGATGATTTATCCAAAGTCACATTTGTTACAGTCTTAAATTCAAACCCATGTATCTCTGATTCCAGAACCTACTGGTGGTTCTGGAGCCTGACCATTGAAGTTTGTATTTTATTTCTGCTACTTACTAACCAAAAGATCTTCAGTTATTTAATCTATCTGTCCCTCAGTTTCCTCATCTTAAATGCAAATAAAAGTCCCTACCTTATAAGATCGTTGTGCAGACCAAATGAAGCCCTGTAGATAGTTTAGCTCTTAGTTTAAATGTCAGTTGCTATTATTTAAATTTTTAAAATGTCCAGGCTAAAAATAAATAAAATATCCATGCTGCTTCCTAGTCATGTTGTGGTCATTTTGGATAAGATTAAATATATAGATAATTCAGTTCCTGAATTTTGTGTAACTATCTTTTTCTCTCCACTTTTCTTGATAACTTAATGCTGTGTTCCAATATGATCAATCATTCAACATTGATCTCTTATTTCATGCTTTGACACTGTACTAGAAGTTGTGGATACAAAGTGACTTCCTTCTTTCCAGGAGCCCAGAATCCAGGAGAAGTCAAATAAAGAAAGTGCTACAGTATATATTTAAATTCTCTATTACAGTTGTGGTTAAAGAGCTGTTGGGAAAAGTAAGAACAAAATACCTGGTGAAGTCAGGAAGGCTTCAGGGAGAAGGTGACTTTTGAAATGGGCTTTGGAGCAAGATAGGAGTTTTGCAGGCCAATAAGATTGAGCAAAGGACATTCTAGGCAGAGAGAGGCATAAATATGAAAATGCAGAGCAATGAGAGGTCCTGTTGTCTGGGAATGAGGCTGGAAGGCTGACTAGGGGTTGTGAAAAGCAGATCAAGGATTTTGGACCATGGGGAGTACTGGAAAGTATTAGGTACATCAAATTCATTCTGTGAGGGGTGTTGTAGTTACAAAGTCGTTATAGGTGTCATCATAAGGCAAATTTTTATCTGTGGGATCACTGTGCTATAGATCTGGTTCTCAACTTTGTAGACTACAAATTTAGTTTTGTAGGGTACTCAGTTGATTGGGTCCAGGGAGACTGACTCACTCACCAAACTTGGAAGAGACTGATGAATAAACTTAGGATATTAACTGACCATGAGAAATGAAACTGCTGAATGACAGATGTTTCTGTCCTTTGGCCATTCCACCCCTCCCCCCTTTTCTGGCCAGGGCTGGGACACTAACAAACTCTCACTCCTCAATTTGTTTGTTTCTCTCAGACTGCTTAAAAACCAATCCTTTCTCCGAACATAATCATTCCTTACGTACTATTCGATGTAGTCAGCAGTCATTATTAATGGATAGAATGAGTGATTCTGTATAATTGGGTGATTGTGAAACTTAAGAGGAGGAATAACCTCCCCCACCCTTGTCTCTGAACCCAGGGCCTCATACATTCTAGACAAATGCCACACCACTGAACTACCTCCACAGCCCTTTTTATTTTATTTGGAGACAAGGTCTCTCTAAGTTGTTGAGGCTGGCCTCAAACTTGTGATCCTCTTGCCTTAGTCTTATGAGTAGCTGGGATTTACAGTCACGCACCACTACGCCTGGTAGGAATAACTTTTTAGAAATATCCAAAAAGGAAGTTCCTAGATTTGGGTTAATGGAGAAGGTATGCAGATTCTAAGTTGTATGGGTAATTTTGTGGTGTGGGACACATGTATTGAAAACTGTTCTGGGAGCAGAGGTCTGTGAACTCTAGGAGCTGGTAGGGAGTTTTTGGTTGCACTTGGAGAGATTATTTTAGAATTATTGTCTTTTCTACATAGTGAAGTAATAATTCATGCCCTTAACCTGCTCAGTCACTGGGTGAGCTTTCCTATTGGACTGGAATTTTCATGAAGTTGAACTTTATGTTATATTTCTTCTGCAATAGTGGGAAGAGTAATATAGACCCCCTAGAGTTTAGAATCTTAAAAAAAAATTAACCACAGGAGGTGTGCTCGGCTACTGAGTTACATCCACAGCCCTTTTTATTTTTTATTTTGAGACCAAGTCACTAAATTTCCCAGGCTGGTCTTGAATTTGTGATCCTCCTGACTCAGTCTCCCTAGTTACTGGGATTACAGGTGTGTATCACTGTGCCTGGTTTAGAATCTTTATTTTTCTTTAGTGAAAAATAAGTCCAAATAGATTAACACAGATTTTGGGTTAATTATTTTGCTTTTGAAACTAAAAATAGGGATTCCACCTCTTGGGTCCCCTTCTTCCTCCGGGAGAAGTCTTTTCTGCTGTCCTTTAATAAATTTCTAATTTCTACTCTGGAAAAAAAAAGAAACTAAAAATAATTATGCAAGAAATACATATTCAAGCCACACACAGTGGCACATGCCTATAATCCCAGTGACTTGGAAGGCTGAGGCAAGAGTATCACAAGTTCAAAGCCAGCCTAGGCAATTTTTTTTATATTTATTTTTCAGTTGACACAACATCTTTATTTATTTTTATGTGGTGCTGAGGATCGAACCCAGCACCCTGAGCATGCCAGGAGAGCATGTTACCGCTTGAGCCACATCCGCAGCCTAGGCAATTTAGCAAGGCTCTAAGCAATTTAGTGAGACCCTGTTTTAAAATAACAAGAGCCCCCTGGGTTCAATTCCCAGTAGAAAAAAAATAGAAATACATATTCCTTTGGGAGATTTAGGAAATATAGATGGCTATACAAAGGAAATAAAGCTCACTGATAAATAGAGCCATTGTTAACATTTCAATATTTTGGTATTTGTATTAGGCCTTTATCTCCATCCCTATTTATACATGTATGTTTAACTTCTTTTCTTACAAAAATAGCAACATCCTGAATAGGAGAAAGTTTTGACAGTTGATGTCCATGCCGTAGAGCAATTGCATGTACCCAGAATCTGAATGTTTTCATTTGTAGGCATCTCGTCTGGTACCTTCCCCTTTGCTTGCTATAGGGATGCAGGATATAATATTAATTATCTAATTACATTTGAGAATTTTTTCCACCCAACCATTTGCTTTTACTTAACAGCAGGGAAATAAATGTATGTTGAAATAACAATAGATCCATTTTATGAGTCCCAAGAAAAGTTAATGAATAGTTTTCAAGTTTGAGGTCACCAAAGTTTGGATTGTCTTCTGCTAACTGTGACTTTGGTTAGGTTCCTTACCATCTACATTTTAGATTCTGAAGATGTGTTTATCAAGAGATAATGGTGAGCCAGGTGCAGTGGCACACACCTGTATTCTTAGGGACTCAGGAAGCTGAGGCAGGAGGATCACAAGTTCTAGGCCAGTCTCAGCAATTTAGGGAGACCCTGTTTCAGAAGAACTGGGGCTGTAACTCCTCAGAGGTTAGAGTATCTCTGGTCTCAATCCCCAGGTTAAATGAATGAATGAATAAATGAATGAATGAATGAATCAATCAATCAATCAATCCTCCCCCTTTCTCTCATTAACTTATACCAGGGAATGAAATGGGTGTGATATCTGTATGTATGGTTGGTTGTGGGAGGACTGCCACAATGTTGAGTGAAGAAGAGGAGTGTGTCTGATCCTGGTCAGGAACAGTTAACTCCTGCTCTCAAATCAGTATGTGTTTGGGTGGTGGGGGAGGGTCTTGGGATTTTAACTTGTATCTGTTTTTAAGAGCTCCAGGATTATTGGGGCTCCTTTGAAGATTCTGAAACTTTAAAATGTTTTTAAATCTTTATTTTAACTGTAACTCCTCCTTCCAGTGGCGGCATTAAGAATCCTCCACAAAAACAAATTCACATGCTTATCCAGAGAATGTAAGAGTGGCACCCCAAGTCTAACTCAGAATAGCCTTGATTCCACTCTGTAAGACAGAGTTTGCCATAAGATCTTCTTACCTCTGAGGGATGGAATTAGGGTGGTTATTATGTTAGCTTTTTTTTTTTAAATTATAGATGGATACAATGCCTTTATCTTATTCATTTATTTTTATGTGGTGCCAAGGATCAAACCTAGTGCTTCATACATGTGAGGCAAGCACTCGAACACTGAGTCCCAACTGAAGCCCCTATTACATTAATATTTATGTATATTTTCACTATTATTTGAATTTTATACAGGCTTCTATCTTGTCTTTACAAAAACAAAGGCGTTTATAAAAAGCGCCTGGTAAATCTGTTTTCATTTCAGAGACAAACATCGAAGGCTCTAAATCAAAAACTCATTGCCTAGAACTGTGCCCCTCTAGAAGAGGTATGATGTTGGAATTGCCTATACCTCCTAGGTCATTCTCGGGGGGTGGGGGGATTCTTTTGTGGCAGCCCAACCTGCCAGTTGCATTAGGCTAGCACCTCTGATTGGGATAGTCCCTAAATTCAGATGAGCAGAGTGTGACTTGGCTTCTAGGTTCATTTGTTGGGATTTTTTGTTTGTTTTTTTTTTTTGCAGTACTGGGGTTTGAACCCAGGAGTGTTTTACCTTGGAGCTATATCCCCAGCCCTTTTTAAAAATTTTATTCTGAGACAGGGTCTTCTAAGTTGTTCAAGGTCCAGGCAGGCCTAGATTTTGTGATCCTCTTGTCTTAGCCTTACAAGTAGCTGGATTATAAGCATGTGTCACGCACCTGGCTGGACACTTTCTTTAGAGGAGCCATGGGTCTTTTGTGGACCATTGGGTTCAGTCTCCCCCAAACCCATATGGAGTGGCTAGAGGTTTTGGTGTTATTACTTGGGGGCTAAGGGACTATAAAGAGAGGGAGTTCCATGTAAGCCTCACATACCTTCCTGGGATTCCCTCCCTTTTGGGTCTCAGCCCATCCTGGGGTGAAGTGGGGTCTGCATCTTCCTTCTTCTAGTCTTTGGATGCAGGAACATTTTACCCACACTGTCCTTGGCAAGCTGGAGCTGAGTGGGAGGCAGTGGGATGAACTGTGGCTCTACTTTTATTTCCCAGGTTTGCTGCAGTTTATAGCATTCTACTCCTTTCTGCTAATTTAGTTTCTGAAGTTGAATGTGTTCCTTTAGCAAGCCAAAGGGCAGAGTGAGGCCATTGAGAGGGGTTTTGAAGGTATTTGTCCATTGTAACTGCAAACCATTTCCGGGCTGTTCCAGGGTCTGAAAACACATCTGAGGCAGAGCTTTGGCATTTTCAGAGGGGTGGGCACTGAGCAGCTGTTCAAATTCTTCTGGGCTTGGACGGACTGCTTACTGTCTTATCTTTGTGAGACAGACCTCCAGGCCTAAATCAAACTAGCTGAGATTGTAAAACTTCATTGTCTAATATTTCATTAAGGCTATAAATCTCAGGCCCTTAAAAATATTACATGTGTGATTAATATTACTGTTTTCTTAATTAGAATTACTTGTATTTAAAATTCTGCAGGGCCTCTTTGCAACTGGGCCATCATTGATCTGTAATCTACAGTTGGGTGTGAAAGGCCTACCCTGGGCCCAACTCAGAGCTGATGCTCTGTGGAGCATAAAAGAATCAAGCGAGATGAACTTTGCCCTCAGGGGTTCTCCCACTGAAAGCAATTAGAGAACAATTTGCTTCTAGACCAAAAGTGTCTTAAGTGGGCTTTCTTTCTGAGGATGGTGGCTACTCACCACAGGTCACTCTTTGAGGTGACTGGGGTTACGTTTGGGGAACATTTTATAGTATAAAGATGGATTGAACAGCCATTTGGGAGGAGTTGTGGTAGTGATGTAATCTCATCTTTCATTACTTCACTTATCTCTGCTTGACACTGTTTCCCATAGTGCCTGCACTCTGTAGTAGGAGGGATCCCCTGTCGCCAAAATATGAACTCCAGGACCTACCATTCCACCATTATACTCTATTCCTAAGTCTAAGACTTTTGCCTTTCCAGTTTAGAGATCTCTTTTAAAATATTTACACCCCTTGGGAGAGGTCATACTCTTAGTAGTTCATCAGCAATCAGTAGCTTTAATTACCAGGAATTAATTAAAATCAACTGAAACAAAGACTGGGACCCAGGCAGACACCTGGGGGCAAGGGTGTCTGAAGGGACACACTCTTTCATGACAGGAGAGAAGTGAAGGCAGCAAAAGAAACTTTTCATGCAAATCAGTTTCTGCAGGCAGTGCTGCAGAGACACCTCCTTGCTGATACTGGGCCCATCTGATGGTCCTGTTGGCAGAAGAATGGGGTATAGAGTGGGATAGCCCCAGTATAGGGGCTTTGTAACAGAGGTAGAATTTGAGGGGAGCCTGCAAGGGTTGGGAAGATTGTTTTTGTTATTTTTTGTCTTATTTAAAAAATAACATATGCCCAGGGTTAAAAAAAAAAAGGAAACATTAAAGGAGAAAACAGATCCCTCATAATTTTTCCTGATTGATGGATGAGATGTAGAGAAGAGTAAATTTCTTTTCTTTCCTTTTTTTTTTTTTTGATGGTACTGGGGATTGAACGCAGGGCCTCATTATTAGGCATTGGCTCTACCATGGAACTACAGCCTCAATCCCTCTATCATCTTTTTTTTTTTTTTTTTAGGAGTCTATTTTTTTATTTTATTTTTTTATTGGTTGTTCAAAACATTACATAGTTCTTGATATATCATATTTCACACTTTGATTCAAGTGGGTTATGAACTCCCATTTTTACCCCGTATACAGATTGCAGAATCACATCAGTTACACTTCCATTGATTTACTTATTGACATACTCATGTCTGTTGTATTCTGCTGCCTTTCCTATCCTCTACTGTCCCCCCTCCCCTCCCCTCTTCTCTCTCTACCCCCTCTACTGTAATTCATTTCTCCCCCTTGTATTCCTCTATCATCTTTTAACTTCATTTTTTGTCTTTCTGTTTCTCAGGATAAATTGTCTTCAACTCATAGGTCCATTTGGGTTGGATTAATGAACTGGAAATACTCATTTCTGAATGTTTTCTCTTTTGTTAGACTTCTAGGCTGTTTTAAAAAAAAGGCTTTTCCCAAGATGGAATCAGTGGAGAAGAGATTTTTTGGTGTAATTAGCCTCTTTATTTTTTTTTATTTTTAATTTTTTTGGTACAAATCATGTCTTAAGATTGGTGTTTATGATGTATTCATTAATTTCTTCTTTTAGTTATAGTTAGACAATACCTTTGTTTTATTTATTTATTTTTATGTGGTGCTGAGGATTGAACCCAGGGCCTGGCATGCCCTAGGCGAGTCCTCTACCACTGAGCCACAACCCCAGCCCTTAATTAATTTCTTGAATAAATATTTGAGGGTATGCTGTGTACCAGGTGCTGTTCCAGGCACTGGGTAGGGAACAAAATTAAAATATTCCTCTCAAGGAACTCACTCTAGTGATTGTGAGTTTATAGACAATGAACAAGAAAAATATTAAGGATGAGAGATGGTGGAAAATATATGGAGAAAAATAAAGCAGGGATAGTGGATGGGGGTTTAGTAGACAGATTTCCTATTTTATTGGAGAAGTCAAACTAGAGAAGATGGTGCACACCTATAATCCTGGCTACTCAGGAGGCTGAGGCAGGAGGATTGCAAGTTCAAGACCAGCCTGGGCAATATAATGATAGCACATCTGAAAAATTAAAATAAATAAATACAATAAATAAGTCAGAGAAAGCTGGATCTGGTGGTACATGCCTGTAATTCCAGTGGTTTGGGAGGCTGAGGCAGGAGGTTCTTGAGTTCAAAGCCAGCCTCCACAATTTAGCAAGGCCCTAAGCAACTGAGAGAGACCCTGTCTCTAAATAAAATATAAAAAAAGGGCTTGAAACCAGTACTTTAAAAAGGGGTGGGGGGCACTGGGGATGTGGTTCAGTGGTTAAGTGCCCTTGGGTTCAATCACTAGTTTAAAAAAAAAAAGAGAAATATCACTGATGAAAAGATATTTGAGTTGAGGTCAGAAGGAGGTAAGAGAGAGAGAGCCATGCAAATAGGGAGGACTAATCAAAAGCCCTGGAGGCCAGAGTACTTAAGGTGCTTAGGAATAGTGTGAGGGAAAGAAGGTACAGGAGCAGAGGCCCACCCTGAAGATGGTCTGCTTCCTAGGTGTTTCTATTGTGCTTGCAGGGCTGAGGATCACTGGGTTGAAGGGTTAAATCAACCCTTCTCTGGATATTTGATGGAGAGATTTTAAATGGGTAACTGAGTAGGAGGCTTCAACCCTTTTAATGGGAAGATTATTTAGGGCCCTATTACTTAGGAATAACAGGAATCTTCCACAGTAATAAAAACTATTTTTTTTCAGTTTATGTACCGTTTCTAATTTGATTGCCTCATGTCTCTGGGCCTCAGTTTCCTTGTTTGTAGAGTAAGTGGCTTAAATTCAATAGTTTCCTAAAGTCTCCTTGGCTCTGAAAACCCTTGATGTTTCTGATCTTGGAAAAACCTCTAATCTAGAATACTGTTGTAGAACAATGTTTTCTAATCCTAGTCTTACAACATGCTAAGGTATGTCATAATTATGGCAAGGGCTAGAGCAAATGTCTCAATACCAAATTGAAGGAAAATTTGTGCCCTATCTAGTATGGGAAGATGAAGGTATTGGGAAATGTGAAATGTGAAACTGACCTCCCAGTTTAGAGCAAGTACAGGACAACTTGGTCCTTGGAGGCAGGCAGGAGCCCTGAGGTCTCATTTGAGAGCTAGTCCTAGCTCACTCACTGGTAAGACCATGTGAAATAGAAATAGTTGTAAACTGTAAAGCTCCCATACATCTACCCATGAATATGTAATTAATCTGGGAGAAGAAGCCATCCTGGGTTAGTGAAGCCTGATGCTCAGGATTGTTAGCTCCTCTCTGCAGACTAGCTGCATTTACTATCTGCATAGCCTTACAGAATCTTATTGCTGGAGGCACTGAAGTGATCCTGGAGTAAATAACCAGGTACTCTCTTTGGAGCACCTCTGAACTTATTTGCTATTGAACAGTAGACCCAAGACACATCCAGGCTCCTCTCATTTAGACATTATAGTGTCTGCTCATTAGTTTATGTTTTGAAATGTGAAGATGTGAATAAGAAAAGGAAAACTTCAGAAAAGTTATCCCTATTTCCCTTCTGTAGAATTGGGATAACTGGCTTCCTTCTCTTACCTTCCAAATTTTTCTGTTAATATTTTCTATATCTCACTGGGAATGTAACTCAGGGGTAGAGCACTTGCCAGAGGGGTGGAATTAAAAAGTCTCTATCTCCAATTTAGAACCCAAACTAAATGCTAGTCTGGCAAGGTTAAGACAAAGATGAGGTTAAGAATGCAGGATTAAAATAAAAAAGGGCAGAATTAAAAGTTCAAGGGTAAGATTTTGATTCTGTTATTTGTGAATACATATACCTGACAGCATTAGCCTGTCTTTCTGAACATTGACCAGTTAAATCTGAATCTTGATAGGTCATTGGCAAGGATTAGTAGTTTCCAAAATTCCCAAGGTGATTCTCAATTTGGTCACAACTAAAAACTATCTACTTCAGAAAAGTGGGTTCTGCCATTCCCCATTTTGTTTTATTTTATTTTATTTTATTTTATTTGGTAACGGGGATTGAACCCAAGGGTGCTTAACCACTGAGCTACATCCCTAGCCATTTTTATTTTTTATTTTGAGACAGGGTCTTACTAAGTTGCTTAGAGCTTAAGTTGCTGAGGCTGGCCTCAAACTTGTGATTCTCCTATTTTAGTCTCCTGAGTTGCTGGGATTATATTATTATGCACCATGGTGCCCTGCAGCTTTTTCATTTCTTTTCTTATTCTCATCTACTCAGTGCTTACCCCCTTTGCCTCTCCCCCACCTTATTTGATTTTCTCAGCTTACCTGCCACCTGTCCCTGTCCCCTGACTCTGTTTCCTCAGCTTTATCAGGCATCCTGAGCACTGGCGGAGAAGCTGTGTAGAGGGGTAAACTGGTTTCACTTGCCTTGCCTCTCTGTCCTCTGTGCATGCTTCCCATCAGTGAGCTACCAGGGCACACTGACGACATGTAAAGGAAAGCCTGCTGGCTACTGGGGTTGGTGGCAGAGTACTTCATAAACACATGCATTTGCTGTGTGAAAGGCAGTATGGTAAGAGCTTTACAAATATTAACTCACTGAATCTCTTTAATAGCCCCATTTTATATATGGGGAAGCTGACATGCAGGTGCAGCATCTTGCCCAATATTAAATGGCTAGTAAGCAGTTGAGCTGGGATTTGAATCTAGGTGGAGTCTGCTCTGAATTTCTGCATGATGATAGTGGGAGGGAAGCAGATCTGGGGCTGGGAAGAGTTTATTCTTTGACTGCCTTTGGGGCCTGCTTTTAATTGTTTGGAGATTTTTCTCAGAGTCTTCCCTGGAATGATTATTATTAGTTTTTAAACTCTCTTTCCTAACTTTAACATTTACCTTCAAACTCATTTAAAAAACATTTTGTTTTTCTTCTTTCCGTAGGTGGTGTTTGGACACTAGACCATGTGCCTAGGTAGTTTTTCCTTTCTCCGCAGCTCTACTCCCCCAGCAACGCTCACCACACCCTTGTTTTGAGAACCTCACTAAGGTATGATGTCTAGGCTGACCTGAGCTGGCCTTGAAGAGCTGAGTTTTGGACACAAGAGAGCTTTTCTGTTCCTTGGGTTTTGTTTTGTTTTGGTGCTAAAATACAACAAAATTTGTCATTTTAAAGTATACAGTTCAGTGGCATTAAGTATATTAATTCACATTTGTGCAACCATTACCATCATCCATCTCCATCCCATATTGAAACTCAGTATACATCAAACAACTCTACCCTACACCCCTGGCAAACACCATTCTATTCTGTTAGTTTACCTACTCTAGGGATGTCATATAAGTGGAATCATTCAGTATTTGCTTATTATGTCACTTAGCATAATGTCTGCAAGGGTCACCCATGTTGTAATATGTGTCAACTTCCTTCCTTTTTTTAAAAAATGGTGCTGGTGATTGAATCCAGGGCCTCACACATGCTAGGCAAGTGCTCTAGCCACAACTCCAGCCCCATGGCTATACCATTTTATATTCCCAACAACAGTGCACAAGGGTTCCAGTTTCTCACATTCTCATCAACAGTTTACTATTTTCTGGTGATTTTTTTTTTAAAATAGCCATCCTGATGGGCGTAAATATCCTCGGTGTTACCTAGTTGGACCCATGGAGTCCACCCAATAGGCTAGTTCCCTGTTGTCCTAGAATGTATAAAGTAGAAAAAATAATTTGACAGAGACTTCCATGTATTCCTCACCCTAATTCAACAGTTAATAATTTATGACCAATCTTGTTTGATTTATGTTCCCTCCCTGCTTTCTTCTTGCCCTGTGTTATTTTGAGGCAAATCCCAGACACCATATCATTGTATCTGTAAGCATTTCACTATGTATCTTAAAAGGGGCTTTGTTTTGTTTTGTTGAGATGTGGTCTCCAGGTTGGCCTAGAATGCCTGTTTCAGTCTCCTGACTAGTTAGAACTATAGTCACATACCATTGTTAGGATAAGGGCTCCTACTAATAAATTTTTTTCTGATGATAGAAAGGCACATAGAGTTGTACCTTTGAGAAGATTATTCCCTATCATTCTCTTGAATCAACAGGGACATATGCAGAGGGCACACATGAACACATGTGAACATTATATCTATTGCCATGTTGGGTTGTTCGGGGAAAGGCTGCCTTGGCTGGGGCCCTGATTTCCTGCAGAAAACTGACTGCCCTTAGATTGAAACAGTCTTTTTGGAGAGGCCATCCAGGTCTCTGTGAAGAGAAGAGGGAGGAAGAAGGGAATAAGGAAGAGAGTGAGAATGGGAGTAAGTCAGTAATACACCATGGAGAAAGGAATAGGGGGAAAAAGGATGAGAAAGAGAAGAGTACAGATGGTTCCCAGCTTTCTAGTTTGACTTTACAATGGTTTGAAAGTGCTGTGCATATATGCACACTTCCAGTTTTGAAATTTGATTTGTGTCTCTGGCTGTTGATATGTGATTTGCTGGGCAGTTCCCAGTCACAATTCCTAGTCAGCTATGAGATCATGAGAATGAACCACTGATATTCTTCAGTGTATTGTGTTGTTAGACTATGAGGTTTGATGTCTTAGTTTGTTTTCTGCTTCTATAACAAAATACCACAGACTGGGTAATTTATAGACAATAGAAATTTATTTAGCTTATGGTTCTAGAGGCTGGGAAGTCCCAGGATCAAAGGGCTACATTTGGTGAAGGCCTTCTTGCTGTGTCATAACACTGATAAAAGGGTTAGTGCGCATATGTGTGAGATACAGAATCTGGCCGAATTCATTCTTTTTATCAGGGAACTCACTCCTGCCATCATGAATCCATTCCTGAGGGTGAAACCCTCATGGTCTAATAAACTCTCAGAAGCCCCACCCCTTAATGCCATTACAATGTGATTTCTTTTCTTTTTGTCTTTTTTTTTTCTTTCTTTCTTTTTTCTTTTCTTTTCTTTTTTTTTTTTTTTTTTTTTTTTTGTGGGGAGGCAATACTAGTGATCAAACCCAGGGTCACTTAACCACTGAGCCACATCCTCAGCACTTTTTTATTTATTTTGAGTTAGGGCCTCGATAAGTTGCTGAGGCTGGCTTTGAACTCACAATCTTCTTGCCTTAGCCTCCTGAGCTCCTGGAGGCATGTGCCATCATGCGCAGCCTAAGTGCATTTTGACTTACAATATTTTCAATTTACAATGGGTTTCTAGGGGTATGACCCCATCGTAAGCTGAGGAATATATTCATATATGAGAGGACAGAAAGAGAGGAGAAGAAGAAGAAGAAAGGGAATGAGAAAGCAGAAGACCTGGGAGAGAATTTCTCCATTAGCCCCTTGCTTCACCAGCTCCTAACTCATGTAGAAATCTAAAGTAACCTGAGATACCTGAAGACTAATGGCATGCTCCTTTTTTTCACCTACAATCTTTTCACTTTTCGAATCTTTGGGACTGTCATTTCCTTGTGGTAGATGAGACTAGTGGTGGCTCAGAGTCTGGCAGAATGGCCATTTTCTCTTCTCAGGAGTTGAGGTCTGATTCCCAGCAGGTCTGAGGCTGTTAGGCTTTTTGGTTAAATCTGGGAGTCCTTACTCCCAAGAGATGATGCCCACAGGATGGCATGTGAGCAAGAAGAGTCCTGTACCTCTTTCAAGTCTCTGGGTCCTGTTCTCACAAATTGGAGTGCCCAAAATAATGATTAATCAGTTTCAAAGTAAGGAAAGGTGAAAGGAGTGAAGATTATAAATTATCCATATTTATCTAAATTCTCAGGTCTGTAAATTTTGCTGCCTATACCTAGTTTCTACTTCTCTGTTAACCTTGTAGTTGGGTATAATCCCAACCCCCTCTAGTTCTCTTTTTTTCTTCTAATATAACAACTTTATTGAGATATAATTCACATATCACACAATTTCCCCACTTTTTAGTCTGTTCACAGAATTGTATCCCCATGTCTTAAGATTCAAGACTCTGCCTTCCTCTTCCCTATGGTTCTTAGAGCTAGCTTTCCCATTCCACTGGTGTCACACTCATCAACACAGATCTCCTTATTGTGGGGGCCTTGGCCAGGAGGCATTTTCCACTGATAAAATATTTAAATCTAGCCAGGTACAATGGTGCCAGCCTGTAATGCCAGCAGTTTAGGAGGCTGAGGCAGGAGGATTGCAAGTTCAAAGCCAGCCTCAGCAACTTAGCAAGGCTCTAAGCAACTTAGCAAGAACCTGTCTCAAAATAAAAAATGAAAATGGCTGTGATGTGTCTCAGTGGTTAAGAGCCCCTGGGTTCACTCTCTAGTACCCACTCCAAAAAAACAAAAAAATCTAATAAGTCCTTGAAGGGGCCCAGGGTACATTTGAAAGGGCTACTTTTGTGTAGGTCCCTTCTCACTGCTGAGGTCCCATCAAGGTCTCAGTATTTATAAAAAATTTTAAAGGGCTGGGGGTGTAGCTCAGTGGAAAAGCATATGTTTAGCATGTGTGAAGCCCTGGGGTTAATCTCCAGTATATATGCTTGAGTGCGCATTTGCGCGAGTGCGTGCACACGCAAGTTTTAAAAGCTAAACACAGTATGTTGCATATTTGCCAAATGTTTAACCTGCTTGGGAATCTGTGAGTGTCCTTGAACAATCTTAGCTCTCAATAGATGAACCTGTCAAATTCTAATGGTGGATATCTTCTAGTAAACAGAATGAAACTTATAAACAGACAGTAAAGCAATGAACAATAATGTATGTCCAGTGGTGATTCATGCCAGGAAGAGAAACAAAGCATAGTAAAGAGCTAGAGATTGAGGGTGGGGATTGGTATCTCATGTAGGCTGGTAATGGAAAGTGCTAGATAAAGTGACATAGGATTAAAGACCTTAAGGACCTGAGGGAGTGAGCCACAGAGATCTGAGGCAAGAACCTTTCAAGTAAAGGAAATAGTGAATTCATTGGTCCTGAGGCAGGATGTGGCCAGCATGCTTGAGAAATGGTGAGGAGTCTTTGTGTGCTGGGAAACACTGGATATAAGGGAGGCATGTGGGAGATAGGCAGAAAAAAATGGCTTTTACTTGGGAGAAATGTGACAGCTTTGGAGGATTTTAAGGCAGGGTTGTCCATGATTTGATATAGGTGTATTTTTTTGTTTTTGTTTTTGTTTTGCAGTGATGGGATTGCATTCAGGGCCTCATGCATGCCAGGCAAATGCTCTACCATGAGCCACATACCCAGCTCCCTGACTTAGGTTTTCAAAGCAACATTTTGGCTGCTTCAGAATGACTGGTTGAGGCAAGGGCAGAAGCAATGTTACCAGTTAGCAGGCATTGGTGGGAATCCAGAAGAGATGATGATGGTGCGAGATGGCGAAAAGTGGTTAGATTTGGGTATATTTTGAAAGTAGAGTTCACAGATTTGCTTGCGGATTAGATGAAGGGTTTGAAGGAAAGAAAGGTTTTGGCCTAAGGAACCAGAAGGATGGCAGATTAGTGTTTGGAGCCTTGGTAGGGCTGGGCTCTCAGGTATTCTTTAGTCAGGTGAAACAGCTTGGGCTCACACACAGAGGCAGGAGAAAGCGAGAGGCCCCAGTATGATTAGGATAAGAGGTACCCTGGGAAATGGCTGGAGTTGGGTGGAGACCAGATCAGAATGGAGCTCCCTGTGAGACTGAGCAGTTGACCTCTATCTTGATGATGGGGATTTTGAGCAGGGACATTTTTAATCCAATGTGTGTTTCACAGCAACCATTCTGGCAGAGTGCATTGGAGGAATTAAACTGGAGCAGGGAGAAGACAACTGAAAAATGTTGTTTTGCCTGGGCCCATTGGGACAGCTATTTCCTGTACACTGCTGGGAATATTTTGGGCCATTTTTTGCTAATGGTTTTGAGCACCAGGTGTCTCATGAAATGAAACACTGGACACCGACTGACTAGGAACATCTGTGACTTGGGGCCACCTGACCTGTGAGCAGGCCTGGCTGTACTCAGGGTGGGGGAACTGTGATGTGTACATGGTGGACTTCTACTTTTCCACATTAGGAGTTAGTATATGTGTGGATCCATTAGCACTAGGTTAATTTGCTCAGCTGTTGCGGCTTAACCGGTTCAAGGACTCAGAGGTCCTTAAAGATAGTTTAATTTTACATATTAATTCAAGACCTTCCCAAGGTCTCCATGTAATCAGTTAGTGTCAGCAGAGAGAAGAGAGTTGATTCCTGTGGTTCACAATTCCTTATTATTTTGGCTTTGTCATTCCTGGTTGGGATTTCATTCTGAATCCAGGAACATAAGACTTTTTACAGTTTTATTTGATCTGGTCAAAGTTTCACTGAGCTCCCTTCATCACCACCTGTGGAATCAATGCCTCCCTCTGATCAGTGTTTCTGTCAGAGTCCAGGAGCAAATTCCTTCAGGTCTTGGGAGCAGAAGTATTCTCTGGACCTTGTTTGCTCATTCTGTCTTTCCTCTTGTCCAGCCTTCGTTTCTGGTCAAAAGAAGTGCCTCTGCCTGGTACCCAACTCAACAATGCTTCCTTCTGGTCAGCTACTGCTAAGGAACAATTGCCCCTCCTTCTGCCCTCCTGTCCTGTGTGTGCGCCTCCCCATCCTTCTATTTCTGTTCTTCCATCTCTTTTTCCCTCTCCCTCTGTCTCCCTACTTCCTTATTCGCTGCCCTGCAGGCCCCTGGACTCTCATTGCATCCCGTAACTTGAGTTATTTATTTATTTTTTCTCTGTTGTTCTCTGGGATGCTCTTTTCTAGACAACTGAGGGCAACTTTCATTTACCCATTTAAAAATCCTTGACTCTTATAATAATTGAGCACAGGTGATGTCAGTATGTAAGCTGTAGGTAATCATGTGGGGGAACAGAATTAAGAGTTTACCCACAGGTTGAAAAACATCCACCTTCTTCTTGCCTCATCCAACAAACATGGCAAATTAAACACACTCACACAAAACCATCCACAAAACTTAGTTTTGTTATCCCCCAGTTCATTGTTCCTAAAACCATGCTGCCTTTCACTTTCCTTTTTTTTTTTTTTTTACTGATTAAACCCAGAGCTTTGCATATGCTAAGCAGGTACTCTACCACTGAGCTACATTTCCAGCCCTTTATATTTTTTATTTTGTGGCAGGACTTTATTTTATTTATTTATTTTTTTTATGTGATGTTGAGGATTGAACCCAGGGCCTCGAATGTGCTAGGTGAGTGCTCTACCACTGAGCCACAACCCCAGCCCCATTCTTAGTTCTTTAGAGCCTTTTTTCTCTTCTTTTTTCTTCAATATTCAAATATGTATCTATTATTGCATTTATATTTATATAAATAATAACATAATGTTTTATAACCACATATATATATTTTGCACTGCTGGGGATTGAATTTGGGCATGCTGTGTAAAAGCTTTACCACTGAACTACATCCCCAGCGTGCATGTGTGTGTGTGTGTGTGTGTATCTCTCTCTCTATATATAATTTTTTTTGCCCTGTAACAACTTCAGTGTATTTTCTGACTAATGGATAAACTCACTTTTTATTTATCTACATTTTTAATTTAAAATTTTAAAATACTGCTCTTTCCTCTCTGATATTTTCAGATTTGATGAATAAAACTATTTATCAAATAAACAGAATAAAAAACAGAATAAAAGTTATGATTTCCCCTTTCCCCTAAATCCTCATGTCTTCAAAATGAAATAGTTATTTTTTATATTTATTTTTTTAGTTGTAGTTGGATAGGTACACTTATTTTATTTATTTATTTTTATGTGGTGCCAAAGATTGAACCCAGGGCCTCACTAGGTGAGCGCTCTACCACTGAGCCACACCCTCAGCCCCTAGTTATAATATTTTTAAGAAACTTTTTAAGTTTTTTATTAGTGCAGTTCATTTTTTTAAATTAAAACATATTGTTACACTTTATTTATTTTTTTAAATATTTACTTTTTTAGATGTAGAGGGACACAACACAATCCCTTTATTTTTATGTGGTGCTGAGGATCGAATCAGGTACCGCCCATGCTAGGCTAGTGTTCTACTGCTGAGCCACAATCCCAGCCCCTAGTGCAGATCATTTTAACATGTTCATGAATGTATAAAACATAATTTGCTCTATTTGAAATAGTTGTAATCTTTAGGCTCTTGTTAGAAAGCTCTTCCATCTGCATGTATGTATGACTTCAAGAACCTCTTCCAACTCTGATGTCTTTCTTTTTATTTTATTTTTAAAACTTTTTTTTCAAGTTGTAGATGGACAGACACTTTTATTTTATTTATTTATTTTTCTGTGGTGCTGAGGATAAAACCCAGTGCCTCATATGTGCTAGGCAAGTGCTCTACCACTGAGCTACACCACAGCCTCTGATGTGTCTTTCTTAAGGTGTGGGGAACCAAAACTGCCCAGTATGGGTAGCTGTGGACAGGGAGGTTTTGAATAAGGGCAGAATCACAAGTTTTAATTTTTTTCTGGTGTCCTTTCTGTGCCTTTTGTGATGAAACAAGCAATGTGGTGTCATAGGGAGAACAGTCTAAATTGATGCTCTGGCCTCTTTATTGATCAGTTTAGATTAGAGCCCATAATAATTGGAATTGCTTTCCCCTAAGTGTTCTTTCACATTTGCTTTCATTGATAGATAATTTGCCATAATTTCCCCTATTTATTCAACCTCTTAAGAACTTGTCTTTTAATTTTGCATTTTTGCTTTGGAACAACTTTAAGGCAGTGTGCAAATTTGAAAGTTTTACTTCAGGGGCTGGGGATGTGGCTCAAGCGGTAGCGCGCTCGCCTGGCATGCGTGCGGCCCGGGTTCGATCCTCAGCACCACAAACCAACAAAGATGTTGTGTCCGCCGAGAACTCAAAAAATAAATATTAAAAAATTCTCTCTCTCTCTCTCTCTCTCTTTAAAAAAAAAAAAAAGAAAGTTTTACTTCATTGCTTTGACAAATATTTATTGAATACCTAAAGAGAAATTTAGTGATGAATGAGACAGATAAGCCTCTTCCTTCATAAAGCTTACAGGCTAACTTTTGTTTCCCAAAATGTTTTGAGTGTGAGACTTCCTTTGTAAAATAAGTTATTCCTGACTTCACATGTGGTAGTGGTGTTTCTAGTGGCTAATCATTGAGAACTCATGTGTGTTAAAGTTGGGTCCTGTGTTAATCAACTTTTTTGTAACAAAATACTTGAGAGAATCAGTTTTAAAAAAGGAAAGGTTTATTTTGGCTCATGATTTCAGAGGGTCCAGTTCATAATCAGGGCCCTATTTCTGTTTTGGGTTTGTGGCATGGCAACATATGGTGGGGAACACATGGTGGAGAAACCTGCCTGCTTCATGACAACTGGCAATTAAAAAGAGAGAGAGAAGAGGGACTGGGATCCAAACATTCCCTTCAAGTTCACACCTCTGTGACCTAATTTTCTTCTAAGTCCTATCTCCTAAAAGTTTTACTACCTCCTAATAGAACTATGAAATGACAACTAAATCTTCAATACGAGCCTTTGGGGGACATTCAAGACCCAAATTGTAGTTGATCACATTATAGGTTGATATCTATCATTCTAGGTAAGCTCTAGTCGAGAAGTGGTCAATGGGTTGAAAATGCCCCTGTTCATAATTACCTATAAAACACAATCACATAGTCACACACAAACAACATATATTCACTCAAGTTCTATGGAATTCAATTTTTTTTAATAGTTTTTGTTTTTGGTACCAGGGATTGAATCAAAGGGCACTTAACCACTGAGTAACACATCCTTACCACTTATTTATTAATTTTAAAGAAAATTTTGAGATAGGGCCTCAATAGGTTGCTTATAGTCTCGCTAAATTGCTGAGGCTGGCTTTGAACTGTGATCCTCCTGCCTCAGCCTCCCAAGCTGCTGGGATTACAGGTGTGTGCTACCATGACCAGCTGGTTTTGGTAGAATTTTGACAAGTAAAATCTACAGAAATTCTCACTACTAGTTCTGCCAGAATCATATAAAATCATATTGTTTTTATCTCCTTGAAGAATTCTAATAGGCTGATTAGACCTGACAAGGCCCTTCCAGAGTTAAGATGCTCCTTCCTCCCACCCAGTTGATATGTTTACTTAAGTATTGCGTAAAGTTTCTTGGATAAGTTAGTAGACCCTATAACAAACAATGGAAATTTGTTATTCACTATTAAAAAATTTATAGATCTTCCCTGGATTGGAAACCTATCCTAAGAAGAGGGTGTAGTGTTAGTCTGTCAGTCTTGGAGTTGTTCTCTATCTCGCAGGGGGTTGTACATACTGTTGGATAGTTCAGTTCCACTATCAAGGGAGCTTGGGTGAAATTTGCTCTCATCCTAGGCCAAAGAGAATCAGTGATCTTGCCTTGCCTGTTGACCAGGCCACTCTAAATCAGTGAGCTCACTAGGCCTGGATCTAGTTTGTTCAGATGCTTCAGGGTGAACCTCTGCCAAATGCTCTGCATGGTGGACCATGGTTCCTAGGCTGTTATTTGCACACATGACTTTGGGCCCTGGGTGACTATCCCCAAGCAAGGTAGGTAGCTGCTTGCTCTTCCCAATTTTGCTTGTTGCTTTCAACAGTTTGCAGACACTGGTGTATGCTGAAGCTTTTTATTTTAACATGTCTTTTATTTTAAGTTACTCCATTGATTTTCTAGCTAGCATTTCCCTACCAAGTCATGCCTAATGTATTTTTTTTTAAACTTTCTTTTTTGTGGTTGTGGATGGACAGAATGCCTTTATTTTATTTGTTTATTTTTATGTGGTGCTGAGGATTAAACCCAGTGCCTCACACATGATAGGCAAGCACTCTGACACTGAGCTACAGCCCCAGCGCCCCAAATGTGTTTTAAGAATTTTTTATTTAAAAAAAATATAGTAAAGTATAAAATTAAGAGAAAGAATTAAAAAAATATATAGTTTAGAGTCTTGTATAGGACCTTTTCAAATTTTTTGGCCTGCCTATTTTCCTCTTCTTTTTGTACATTAAAAAATAAACTAATAAAATTTTATAAGTAATAGAATCTGAAATAAATTTGAATAAGTTGAAAATGAAGATAAATGAAAGAAAATAGTTTCATCATCTGGAGATACCTTTGGGAGTATTATTGCCTTTTTTACAAAATGTATACTTTAAAATTTTTGTTTTAAGTAAATGTTATATGCTGCAGTATCATTTTTCTCATTTTATATCAGGAGCATTGTTGTTGTTTTTGTTGTTATTATTATTATGATGATGATGATTTGTACTGGGTATTGAACCCAGGGTGCTTAACCACTGAGCCACAACCCCAGCCCTTTTTTATTTTTTATTTTTGGGACAGGGTCTAGCTAAACTGCTTAGGGCCTTGCTAAATTGTTGGGGCTGGCTTTGAACTTGTGATCCTTCTGCTTCAGCCTCCTAGATTGCTGGGATTTAGGGTGTATGCCTCTGTGTCTGGCCCAAGAGCAGTCCATAGCCTTAAATATTTATCTGTAATGTTATCAATACTGATGCCTAGTATTTAATTGTATTGATGTTAATATATTTACATATAATTATAAATAGTACTGTAATTTCTTGAATGTATTCTTATATTCTTATTATTGGATTTTTAGGTTGTGTGTCATTTTTTGTTATAAATTCTGTAATTGTCTTTGTCATAAGCATCTGTATTTCCTTAGGATATATTTCTGGAAGTAGAATTATTGGACTTTCTGTGTCCACTATTAAATTGTCCTTTAGACAAGTTATATTAATTTATACTACTTACAATTTTTATACTTCTTATTTTTTAAAAATATTTTTTTAGTTGTAGTTGGATACAATACCTTTATTTTATTTATTTTTATGTGGTGCTGAGGATCGAACCCAGCGTCTCGTATGTGCTCTCCTGTCGAGCCACAATCCTAGCCCCTATACTTCTTATTTTGCCAAATCTCTGCCAACTTTTTAAAATACTGTTCAATTAAAAAAAAACTGGTCAATTTTATAAGCCAAAAGTAGTTTCTTATTATTTTAGTTTGTGTTTCTCCAATTTATTATGAGGTTGTAACTTTTATAAAAATATATATTATTTGTCCACTTGTGTTTCATTTAAAAATAGCCTGCTCATCACCTTAACTGAGTTGCTTATTTTGTACTTATTGCTTTGTAAGTTTTTTTAACATATTAAGATATTAGTGATTGTGACTGTTTCTTTTATTTTTTTAGCATTTTTTTAGTTGTAGATGGACACAATATCTTTATTTTTATGTGGTGCTGAGGATCAAACCCAGGGCCTCACATGTGCACGGCAGGTACCCTACCACTGAGCTCCAGCCCCAGGCCCTGTTTCTTTTCTTTTCTTTCTTTCTTTTTTTTCCCTGATACTGAAGATTTGAGGATTGAACTGAGGGGTGTTCTACCACCTAGCTACATCTCAGATGTGTGTATTTTTATTTTGTGTCTTGCTAATTTGCTCAGGCTGACCTCAAACTTGCAATCCTCCTACCTCAGCTTCCCAAATTGCTGGGATTACATGTGTGTGCTACCATGCATGGCATTGGTTGTCTTTTTCTTTACAGTTTCTTCTTTGCTTTTTTTTTTTTTGTGCTGGGGATCGAACTCAGGGCCTTGTGCTTGCAAGGCAAGCACTCTACCAACTGAGCTATACCCCAGCCCTCTTCTTTGCTTTTATAACCGAATAAATTTTCTTTAATTTCTATTTTCTACTTATAAACAATGTGATGCTCACTTTAGAGCAAGGTTCAAAGAAATATGAACTTTTAGGTATGGTGAGTCTCTTAGTCACTGTTACTAATTGCTGCTGTTATGGTGTTCCTTACCAAAGCTAAATAGAAAACAGGATGTGGTCTTTGGCTTTTAAAGACATCAGCTTTGGTATTTAAAATCCTTATGGAGGTTTTTCCTGTCGCTGATATTGAGCTGCCATACCATTTACTAGCTCTGATTTTCTAGTAAAAGATACTTTAACCTCTGACTGTTTTCAGCTATCCCTGAATGTCTCTGAGAGGAGTACATCACATTCTTCCGATGTAATATCTCTCTGCATCAAGCCCCTGAAACTTTCTGTTAGATGACAACTGGCTCCCAGCTAATCCTTCTCACTCCACCAACTATTCCCCATCCTCTCTCACATGCTCTTACCGTCTCTTTGAAGGACCAATCTATTCTGCCCTTCAGGAGAGAGAGAGGAGAGAGGAGAGAGGAGAGAGAGAGAGAGAGAGATGAGGAAGGGTGTGGAGAGGAGAAAGGAATAAGAGCATAAATACCAAGAGGTGTCTCTTCGTAGTTATGATCACCCTGTATAATAGTCACTTGGCATTGGGATGTCAGTGCTTTCAGTGATATTCAGTATTTTCCCTTTGTTTATGGACTCTAGGAGGTAATTGTTTGTTCTATTATAAAATGTATCTCAGGGCTGGGAGTGTGGCTCAATGGTGAAGTGTTTGCCAAGCATGTGGGAAGCCCTGGGTTCCATTCTCAGCCCTGCAAAACAACAAAAATTCATTTTAGTCAGATGTCCTGCCAACTCGTGTTTAGATAATTGGTATTTCATTTTATGATTACCTACCCTAATTAAGTGTCTTCCCAGTGGGGAGGGATCTATATTTCATTTTCTGTGGGAACATTTATCGGCAAATGTGTTTTTTGGGGGTGGGGTAGAAACCAAATCTGCAAACCTGATCGTCCCATGGGGAGGTAAGAGATATATTCTGCCATGCCACCTGCTCTTCTTGTGGTCTAAGTGTTCTTTATTTTCCCTTTTAGAAATTGTAAAAGTAGTTGGATATGGTGGTATGCGCCTATAATCCCAGGTACTTGGGAGGTTGGGGCAGGAGGATCACAAGTTTGAGGCCAGACTTCTCAAAATACATTTGTTTAACAAAAGGGCTGGGGATGTAGCTCAGTGGTAGAATACCCCTGGGTTCAATCCTCAGTGCCACCAATAGGGTGGTGGGAATTATAAAGCAGTCTATTAGCCCCCAAAAAAGTTTTGAAAAAATAACCTAGCAGTAATCTTACCACCCTGCATTTTTCTTTTAATCATGGCTTAGATAAATATTTAGTTTACATAGTTATCATTGTCTACATATATAATCTATCATATATATATATATATATATATATATATAGTATTATTTATTTATTTCTTACTTATTTATTTTGGTGCTGGGGATTGAACCCACGGCTTTGTGCGTGCTAGGCAAGACAGGGTCTCACTATTGCCCAGGCTGGTCTCAAATTCCTGAACCCAATTGATCCTCCTGCCTGAGCTTCCTGAGTTCTGTAACTTTAAGTACATGCTGCCACACCAGGCTTTTTTGTGCTGTTTTAGCATAATTTTGTGTATAGCCTTTGGGAATTTTTGTTCTTAGGATAAATTTCTGGAAGTGGGATTCCTGGACTTAAGACTTTGCCACTTTCCTGGTACTGTGTAGTGACCATGCTGCTTTGTCACAGTGTTGTGTCCATCTGCTTCCACAATGGTTTTTAGCATCAACACAGTGTAAGAAATATGTGAGTCAGAAAAGCCTTAGGATGTTGAAACAGAAATTAAGATTTAAGGGCTGAATAAGGGAGATGATGGTTTTCTTCTTTTCTCCAGCAGGTTTGAGCCAGCCAGTTTCATCTTTCATCTAAGTGTGAGCATTACAGTAACTTCTCATATGGAAGGACTCTTGTGGGGTTTTTGTTGTTGTTTGTTTATTTTGGTATTGGCAACTGAACTCAGGGATTGTCCAACACTGAGTTACATCCTCAGTCTTTTTTAATTTTTGATTTTGAGACAAGATTTCACTAAGTTACTGAGGCTGGCCTTGAATTTGTGATCCT
Source organism: Urocitellus parryii (assembly GCF_045843805.1). Lineage (NCBI taxonomy): Eukaryota > Metazoa > Chordata > Mammalia > Rodentia > Sciuridae > Urocitellus > Urocitellus parryii. Next base: position 132,205,297 of record NC_135536.1, on the reverse strand, counting down.
CCTACCTCAGACTCCTAATTTGTTGGGATTATAAACTTACAGCATCAGCCTTGCTGGAAGGCCTCTTCTTAGGGCCTTGGTTTCTTTTGTCACAATGTTTCTGTAGTTCTATTTTCCTAGACTAAGAAGGAAACAGGTGTATTAAGTCAAACTAGAATTGTTATTCTGTTTTTTGTATATTAAGTTAAAATAGAATTTAGTCTTCCCCAAAACAGTCACCTGCTCAGTTTGATAACTATGTGGTGCCTTGAGTCACTCTGTTTCTCAGGCTTAATGCTCCATTCAACCAATAACAATTTTAGGGTAAAAAAAAAAAATTAAGGAATCAGCCAAGTATGATGGCACACATCTGAAATCCCAATGATTTGGAAGGCTGATGCAGGAGGATCATAAGATCAAGGCCAGCCTCAGCAACTTATCAAGACCCTGTCTTGAAATCAAAAATAATAGAAAGAACAGGGGGTGTAGCTCAATAGTAAAATCCTCAGTACCACAAAAACAAAACAACCACCAACCAACCAAATAAACGAAAATAAGGGATCAAGCACATTTGCTGAATAGAGAAGAAACTACCAAGGAGGCGTACAAGGTCAAATCTCATATATGAATCAGAAGTTTTCTCAAGGAAGGAAGTGTTGAACAATGCTTTTAAAAAGGGGGGAGGGGCTGAGCGTTTGGCTTTTGGCTAGTGTACATGACCATGGTGTTAGGAATGTGGTAGGAGTCTACCTTCTTTTTTGGCCATGCAACTAGCCAGTTAATTTCTAGGTATTGAGGTTTAAGGTCTTCCAGATAGGCTTGTCATTACATATAAATTCTTTTAACCCCTCTGCTCCCTTCTAGAATTTCGTCTCAGATTTGTGACTTTCTATCACAGAACATGGGATTCTGCTTTGGAATTCCAGCTGTTTGTGTGTGTTAGTGTGACAGGTGTCCAGTGAAGATGATGCAGGACAGTCCAGTGAGGCCCTGGTGTTCACTGACTCTGTTCTCTGTTTCTGTCATAGCCCTTGCCAGCATCCAGCCATGGGGGATATGAAAACCCCAGATTTTGATGACCTTCTGGCTGCCTTCGACATCCCAGACCCTACCAGCCTTGATGCCAAGGAGGCCATCCAGGCTCCCAGTGAGGAGAATGAGAGTCCCCTCAAGCCATCAGGCATGTGTATAGATGAGAGTGTGTCCTTGTCTCACTCAGGATCAGCTCCAGATGTGCCGGTCGTGAGTGTCATTGTCAAGAACACCAGCCGCCAGGAGTCATTTGAAGCAGAGAAAGACCACATTGCTCCCAGCCTCCTCCACAATGGATTCCGGGGCTCAGACCTGCCTCCAGACCCCCACAACTGTGGAAAATTTGATGCTACTTTCATGAATGGAGACAGTTCTCGGAGTTTCCCTGGGAAGCTGGAGCCTCCTAAGTCAGAGCCATTACCCACCTTCAACCAGTTCAGTCCAATTTCCAGCCCAGAACCTGAGGATCCCATCAAAGATAATGGGTTTGGGATAAAGCCTAAACATTCTGACAGTTATTTCCCACCCACTCCTGGGTGCGGGACTGTGGGGGGTCCAGTCCTGGAAGCTTTGGCCAAGTTTCCAGTCCCAGAGCTGCACATGTTTGATCACTTTTGTAAGAAAGAACCGAAGCCAGAACCCCTGTCTCTAGAGAGCCACGAGGAGCGCGAGCGAGTTGGGCCGAAGGTGGAGCCTCACGAGGAGCTGGATTCCAGTCGATTCTTTGGAGAAGCTCTGGGTTTCAATAGTCACCCTAGCAACAGTATCGGAGAGCCTAAGAAACTTGTCCCAGATCTTGGTACCCGCTCATCAGTCCCCCCTAGGCAGCGTCTTAAGCCCGCTCATTCCAAATTGTCCTCTTGTGTTGCAGCCTTGGTGGCCCTGCAAGCAAAAAGGGTGGCTAGTGTTACCAAGGAGGATCAGTCTGGCCACACAAAGGATCCCTCTGGGCCCACTAAAGAGGGTTCTAAAGGCAGCCCCAAAATGCCCAAGTCACCAAAGAGTCCCCGGAGCCCTCTGGAGGCCACTAGAAAAAGTATCAAGCCATCAGACAGCCCTCGGAGCATTTGCAGTGACAGCAGTAGCAAAGGCTCCCCTTCAGTGGCTGCCAGCTCCCCACCAGCAATTCCCAAAGTTAGAATCAAAACCATTAAAACATCATCAGGGGAGATCAAACGGACAGTTACCAGGATTTTGCCAGACCCTGATGATCCAAATAAGTCCCCTATCGGGTCACCTGTAGGGAGTGCCATTGCTGAGGCCCCAAGCGAGGTGCCAGGGGATGAGGGTACAGCTGTGCCTGTAGAGGAGCACTTTCCTGAGGTAGGCATAAATTCAGGGAGTCCCCAGAGTGACAAGAAAGAAGATGAAAGCATGACAAAGGCTGTTGACTCTACATCTCCCTGCTGTAGCTCTGGGCCCCGGGTCCCAAAGGGGGCTGCCTCCAGCTCACAGGTGGGCAGGAAGCAACAGAGCACAGCACTGCAGGCATCAACCCTGGCCCCTGCCAATCTTCTGCCCAAAGCCGTGCACCTGGCCAACCTGAACCTGGTCCCCCACAGTGTTGCTGCATCTGTGACGGCCAAGTCCTCAGCCCAGAGACGGAACCAGCCTCAGCTTACACAAATGTCGGTGCCCCTGGTCCACCAGGTGAAAAAGGCTGCCCCTCTGATTGTGGAGGTCTTCAATAAGGTCCTCCACAGTTCCAACCCTGTGCCCCTCTACGCGCCAAATCTCAGCCCACCTGCAGACAGCAGGATCCACGTGCCGGCCAGTGGGTACTGCTGCCTGGAGTGTGGAGATGCATTTGCCTTAGAGAAGAGTCTAAGCCAGCACTATGGCCGGCGGAGTGTCCACATTGAGGTGCTGTGCACACTGTGCTCCAAGACACTGCTCTTCTTCAACAAGTGCAGCCTGCTCCGTCATGCCCGTGACCACAAGAGCAAGGGGCTCGTCATGCAGTGTTCTCAGCTGCTTGTGAAACCCATCTCTGCGGACCAGATGTTCGTGTCGGCTCCTGCAAACTCCACGGCACCAGCAACCCCAGCCCCTTCCTCCTCCCCCAAACATGGCCCCACTTTGGGCAGTACCAGCCCTAGCCCCCCACCTCCAGCCTTTCCTCTTTACCCAGACCCTGTGAGGCTCATCCGGTATGGAACCAAATGTCCTGAATGTCACAAGCAGATGAGGGACTACATGGTCCTGGCTGCACATTTCCAGAGGACAACAGAGGAAACCGAGGGGCTGGTAAGCACAGACCTGCACTGTGATGTGTGTCAGGACCCTGGCTTACATGGGTTCTGATTGAGCATGGAGAGGAAAACTCATTGATGCAGGAGCAGATGTCTTAGAAGAGGACATCTGGCTTAATGGTTAGTGGCCCACCTGAATAAATAATGCTTTGTGTTTAGTGGGAAAGATGTCCTACCCATAACTAAAGGAGACCATGAAGATTTAGCAAATGTGTTTATGGACGTGCCCCATGTCCTACTCAACTCCCACTCCAGTGGGCTCTCAGGTCCACTGTAGGACCTTTCAATGCTGGATGATCTTTTTCTGGTTTCTGGAAGGTACCAGCCCAGTCTTACATGTGCCCAGAGAACCTAGGGACAGAGGTAGGTGAGTCACTGCCCCTGCTTAACTCTGTTCCTCTAAGACCTGCCTTTACATTTTGTTCTGCCCTGCAGTGGACACAGCTGTTTTGCAGAGTCCTTTTGGGGATACTTAAGTAGGACCATCAGTAGGGCTGAGGTGAAAGAAAGGAGGTATGTGGGCCCATGGCAGAGGCTTTGGGGGCCCCTTCTTTCATCCATGTTCTCATCACTTCAGGGAAGTAGTTGAGCTTGTCTGCTTGTTCTCATTCTTGGTTATACTTGATGAGGCTTGTTTTTTTTTTTTTTTAAAGGCTATCATATACCCATGTATATGTCATAAACATATACCCTTTGGCACCTTCTGAAGCAGGTCCCTTCAGGAAGGTGGCCTCCAGACATGCCCTTGGTCTCTTCCTGACCTGCAAGGTTGAGTTTGGAGGAGGGAGAGATAGGGTACTCTGGTTATGGGGAACAAGTGCAGAGTGGGTTTGAGGGGCAGGGAGTTGTTGGATATGAGACTGACCATCAGTGTGGGGGCAGAGGCAGGAGGGCAAGCGGGGTAGGTCTGCAGGGGTTCTGTAGAGAACTTGGCCCTAAAGGAGTTAGGGGGTACCATATGGGGTCACTTTGTGGCCTTTCATCATTGCCTTCTCTCTGTCTCATTTTCCTTCTGATAAGTCAAATGGAGTGTGGTCACCTGGCCGCTTCCCCAGGGGATTCAGTGTTCTTGCTGTCCAGCATGCTTGAGTTTACTCAGGTCCTTTCTACAAGTCATGTGATTGAGCACCTTTGGCAGTGGACCTAGGGGCCTGTGGGTTTTTCATACTGCTTCTCATCCATCTTCTACAATCTGCGTACACAAGGATCAGAGTGTAGGACCCCAGGCTGGCGCTCTTCTTTTCCTATAGTTCTCTTTGTTATTCTCCCCTTTGTGGGAGCCCCACAAGCACACCCCCCAGACAGGAAGGGAGGGCAGGCCCAGGAAGGCTGTCAGGCTTCTCTCAGCCTAGCTCCAATCTTTTATAAAATTTCCTATCACTAAATGGAGCTTCTGAGTCTTGGGGTGGAGCTCTGGGTTCGAAAACTTGCCTTGGAGGCTGCTGGACTTGGGTCTCCCTGTGACAGTACTCAGGCTTTAGGCCACGTGTCCCGTGCACAGATGGGGTGGGGTGGGGTGAGGCTCCACGCCAGAGCAGGGACTGAATGGACAACATGTTTGGGCTCTCCATCTTCTTCTTGGAGGTCTGCCCCTGAACTGAATCTGCCTCCCTCTGTGGTGACTGAAGGGGTCTTTTCATCCTTCCTCTTGTGTTACAAGTCACCTTGTTAGGGAAGTATTTCAGTACAGAGGGACTATTCTTTAATGTTTTTAAGCTTTTATTTAACTGTTTGTTGTTGTACCTAGTTAAAATTTACCAAAAAAATATGTAATTTAGCTAAGTACATTTACGTTGTTGTACACTCAATCTCTAGAATGCTTTTGGTCTTGCAAAACTGAAAGCTGGTGTCCATTAGACAACAACTTGCATTTTCTCCTCTACCTGCAATCCCTGGCAATCACCATTCTGTTTTCTGTGTCTGTGAATTTGACTATCCTCAGAAACTCTTGTGAGTCACTTATCTTGCTTGCCATGACCTCAAGTTTGATCAATATAGCATGCATCAGAATTTCCTTTTTTGTGGGTTGAGAGGGGATGGGTGTCTTACTATGTTGGCCAGTCTGGCCCCAAACTCCTGGACTCAAGGAATCCTCCCACCTCAACCTGCTGGGTAGCTAGGATTATAGAGTGTATACCATTGAACCTACCTAGAATTTCTTTCTTTTAAAAGATTCAATAATATTTCATTTTGTTCATGCATTTTGTTTATCCATTAATCCATTTATGGGTACTTGGATTTCTTTCATTTTTAAAATATATTATTAGTTGTATTTGGACACAATCCCTTTATTTTATTTTTATGTGGTGCTGAGGATCAAACCCAGTGCCTCCCATGTGTGAGGTGAGAGCTCTACCACTAAGCTACACTCCCAGCCCTCTTTCATGTTTTAACTAGTCTGAATACTGCTAATATGAATATGGTGTAGCATTATCTCTTTGGGACTTTGTTTTCAATTCTTTTAGTTATATACCTAGAAATGGTATTACTGGATCATATGGTAATTGTGTTTAATTTTTAAGGAACCACCATACTATTTTCCACAGCAACTGTACCATTTTACATTCCCATCAACAGTGCACAAGGGGCCCAGTTTTTCTACATTCTCACATTATTTAAAAATTTTTTTTGTAGTCGTATATGGACAGCATGGCTTTATTTTATTTGTTTCATTTTTATGTGGTGCTAAGGATGGAACCCAGTGCCTCATACATGCTAGGCAAGTGCTCTGCCACTGAGCTACAGCCCAGCCCCCTCACGTTATTTTTAAAAATTTTATTAGTTAACCTAATGAATGTGATATAATTGTCTCTATTGTTTTTAGTGTCATCATGAACTCATTGGTATATATTCAGTATGTTTATATATTCTATTATTATTTTTTTGCAGGAAAACCAACTCTATTGATAAGTACAAATTGCATGGGGTGAGCCTCCTGCCATAGCCAGAAATCCTGCTAGGCAAATTCTAAAGGAGCTGCAGCATTCAGTATTCTTTTTGGATACTCAGGTCATCCCATCTTTGGTCAGTTGGATCCCCTTCAAGCTGGCTCCTATGTCCTTTCTTGATACTAGGGTTTGAGTCCAAGGGTGCTTAACCACTGAGCCATATCCCCAGCCTTTTTAGTGTTTTATTTTGAGACAGAGTTTTGCTAAGTTGCTTAGGTCCTCCCTTAAGTTGCTGAGGTTGACTTTGAACTTGGAATACTCATGCCTCAGACTCCCAAGCTGCTAGGATTACAGGTGTGTGCCATGTGCCTGCTATTTTTTAAAAAATGTTAACATTATTGTGTCTGTAAATATTCTAGTATGTAGCTATGTGTTCTTCAAATTTATGTTTTGATAAAAAATACCTGAGATGATCATTTTATGGAGAAAAAATATTTTGGCCTATAGGTTTGGAGATTTTAGTCCATTACCAATTGGCCCCACTGCTTTGGTCCTGTGGTAACACATCATGGCCAAAGTGTGTGGTGGAATAAAATGATTCACGTCACAGCTGGGATGTAAAAGGGGGAAACAAATAAAATACCAAAAAGGGCTGGGATGTGGCTCAGTGATTAAGTGCCCCTGAGTTCAATCCCAGGTCAATAATAATAATAATAATAATAATAATAATAATAGTTATTATTATTATTCTTATTCTTAACTGCAAGAGCAGTAATACACACCTATAATCCCAGCTACTCAGGAGGCTGAGTCAGGAATATTGCAAGTTCAAGGCCATTCTAGGCAACTTAGCAAGACCCTGTCTCAAAATACACTACATAGGGGGCTGGGGATATATCTCAGTTGGTAGAGTGCTTGCCTTGCATTCATAAGGCCCTGGGTTCAAACCCCAGCACCACAAAAAAAAAAAAAAAAGAAAAAAGAAAGAAAAGGAAAAAAGAAAAGAAAAGAAAGAAAGAAAGAAAGAAAGAAAGACAATACACTACATAGGCCTTGGGGTGTAGCTCAATGATAGAGCAGTTGTCCATCATGTGCAAGGCCCTGGGTATAACACCTAGCACCCAAAAGACAAAACAATAAAATAATAATAATTAAACCTTAATATTGTGTGAAATATCCTAATATTCTTATCCTTAATTTTAAATATCTTTTTAATTGAAATATTTTAAATGTTAATTTTTAAATATCTTTAATTTTCTCCTTTCTTTTTATACTTGCTTGTTTGAATCAAGATTCAAATATAGGCTGAATGTTGCAATTGGTTTAATTTATAAATTCCCCTTTCCTCTCTGTCCTTTTTTTTTTCCCCTTGCAATTTTTTAAAACACTCGGTTGTTAGTCCTTTAGAAGTCCCTCATTCTGAATTTTCTGATTAAAGCAGAGATCTTTTCCCATCTTCCCTATTAATTTGTCCCTCTGAGCATCTCTACCTCCAGGTCAGTGGTCCTCTTAATGAGTAGTACAAGTATCCCCTAATCACTAAAAAAATAGAAAAGTCCCCTCCAAGATTCAGGTCCCAGCTCTGTTTGTTGCTGTCCCCTTCTGGACTGTCTGGGTTCTGCCTATTAGAGGAAGGAAACATTATCTTAGAGGTATGTAGAGAAAATAGGGCCAGATCTGTCACTGACTAATAAGGTGACTGACAACACTTGCTTGGGTGTCAGTAGCAGCACTTGTAAGGAGGTCTGGAGATGTCACAATGTCCTAAAAGAGTTGGAAATAAGAATGATTGGGGAAGGAGGTTATTCTGACTGCTCTCTTGGGAGAGCCAGTCAGCTCTGATGGGAAAGTCACAGGTCTACAGCACCTGCATGATCTGCTTTCTTGGTGTTCTTTCCTAGACCTGCCAGGTGTGCCAGATGCTGCTGCCCAACCAGTGCAGTTTCTGTGCCCACCAGCGGATTCATGCACACAAGTCCCCCTACTGCTGTCCAGAGTGTGGGGTCCTCTGTCGCTCTGCCTACTTCCAGACCCATGTAAAGGAGAATTGCCTGCACTATGCCCGTAAGGTGGGCTACAGGTGGGTGCTTCCTGGATTACTGTCCTGGTATTGCCCAATGGTTGTTCCTTTTTCTGAGACTGAGAGATTTGGACTTAAAGCCTAATAGAATAAGAACATTGGTTGATATGTGGACAGATGTTTTTATTTTATAGAAGGCAGGATTAACAAGAGGAAAGAATGATTTTTTAAAAAATATTAAATATATTTTTAAAAAAGCTTTGAAGGGGAAGGTTTTGGGGAGGTTAAACATGTTGTCACCTTGGTTTTAAAAGGTATATACAGGGCTGGGGTTGTAGCTCAGTAGTAGAGTACTTGCCTAGCATGTGTGAGGCACTGAGTTTGATTCTCAGCACCACATATTAAGGGAAAAAAAAGATACATTGACAACTAAAAGACTATTTTTAAAAAAGGTTTATATTTAATTTGTTCACAAATTTCTGTGTTTGCCATACTAAATTTTAAGCACTGTTTCAATAAAAAGTTTACTAATTATAGTACTTTGAAATGTTTCTGGTTTCTATTAACAAATGGGGCTGTATGACACCAACCTCAAAGGGCTCTCATGTCTTCATTTTAGTTAGTTTTTGTCAATATGTGAGAAACAGACAAAACCTGAGTATGGAAAAAAATGATCAGCCATATAGTAAAACCAAGAAAATTCTTATTTTGACTGAAATGTCTTCCACTATGTTAAACATTTATAGGCAAGAAGTCGTTTTTAGGAAATAGATCAAAATGGGGGGAGAAAATTTATTGATCTTTAATGTTTTCATTGACCCAATTAGGTCTCCTAGTTAGGAGCTCCTACTTTATTTTCACTTTTGAAAATAATTTTGATCAAATTTGGTCAAGTTTCCTACTCTTTGCAATTTCAGAATTTTTTTATTTAGTTCATTTGACTTTTTGTTGTGTATATTTACGTCGTATGTTTTGGGCATTATTCTCGATACTCAGGATACAAAGATGATTATGACACAGCTCTTGCCCTCAAGCAGGCTTTCATCTGGTAATTATAATTCAGTGCTCCCATAGTAGTGGAATGGTCAGAGAAGTTTTCTAAAGGAGATATTAGGGAGTTTTCTAGGCAAAAAAAGGGGAAGAGCATATCTGGCAAGGGTACAGGTAGGGAGTCCAACAGACATAAAAAAAAAAAAAGCGTTACAGGAATGATAAACAGTTGCATAGAGATGTCAGGATGGACCTGGGAGTGATGAGACAATCCTGGGGAATTGGCAGAGACCAGGACATGCAAGACTGTGCTCCTTACCAGACATTTGGATTTTATCCAGTGAACAGTGAGGAGCTACAGATATTTGTAGTAGAGGTATAATCTGGCTCATCTATTTTAGAGAGATCATTTTGGGAATTTGACACAGGAATTACACAAGGGAAAGAGTGGAAACTGCCTGAGAAGTAAGTGTAATGGTCCAGATGAGATGCTGAGGGCTTTGGCTAAGACATAGATAGCTGTGCTGGACACAGTGGCACATCCCATCCTGTAAGCCTCACTACTCAGGAGACAGAGGCAAGAGGATGGTGAGTTCAAGGCCAGCCTGGGCAACAATAAGCTCTGTCTCAAAAAAAGGTGTGTGTGTTGGGGGGGCATAGCTATGGGGATGTAGAAAAGGGACTTAGGAATTAGAATGATAGTAGCTTTTATGTGGGAAAGAGTGGTGGGGGAAGGGTTAGTGATGACTCCCTGGTTGTTGACTTGTAAACAATTGCAAATGTAAGCTGATTTTTTTTTTTTTTTTTTGGATTATGGAGTTTGGATTATCTAAAGTGTGTTAGAAACAAAACAAACTGAAGATGGGGTTATACAGAGGCCTTACCACCAGGGCTGGTAAGAGCATTACTTGGCAGCATCCCAGGATACATTTTTGATGGTACTGGGTGGATTGAACCCAGGGTGGCTTTACCACTGAGCCATGTTTTTTTAAAATTTTTTAAAATTTTGAGACAGAGTCTTGATAAATTGCTCAGGCTGGCCTTGAACTTTCAATCCTTCTATTTCAGCCTTCCTGCTTCAGCCTTCCGAGTTTCTAGGATTATAGGTGTGTACCACCATGCTCAGGTTAGAGCATGTGTTTTATAATATTCTGTAACATTTAAAAATACCTTTCAAACTATGACTTGAACACACACTGCTTATTGGGATCAGTAAGTTAACAGTGCAATCAATACTGAAATATTTATCTTTGAATCTTTTTAAAAAAATTTTACTTGTTCTACTTAGTTGTACATGATAGCAGAATGCATTTCAATATATCGTACAAATGGAATGCAACATTTCAATTATCTGGTTATACCACCGTGTAGAGATACATCATTCGTGCAATCATACATGTACCTAGGGTAATGATATCCATCTCATTCCACCATCTTTCCTACCCTCTCAACCCCTCACCTTTGCCCAATCCAAAGTTCCTCCATTCTTCCCATGCCCCCACCCCCAATTATAGATCAGCATCCACTTAATTAGAGAAAACATTCTGCCTTTTAGTTTTTTTGGGATTGGCTTACTTCGATTAGCATAATATTCTCCAACTCCAACCACTTACCTGCAAATGCCATAATTTTATTCTCTTTTAATGCTGAGTAATATTCCATTTTGTATATAAACCACAGTTTCTTTATCCATTCATTTATTGATGGGCATCTAGGTTGGTTCCAGAGTTTAGCTATTGTGAATTTAGCTGCTATAAACATTGGTGTGGTTATGCACCATAGCATGCTAATCTTAAGTCCTTGGAGTATAGACCGAGGAGTGGGATAGCTGGGTCAAATGGTGGTTCCATTCTAACTTTTCTGAGGAATCTCCACACTGCTTTCCAAAGTGGTATTACCAATTTGCAGTCCCACCAGCAATGTATGAAAGTACCTTTTCTCCCACATCCTCTCCAACACTTACTATTATTTGTATTCTTGATAACTGGCATTCTTACTGGGGTGAGATGAAATCTTAAGAGTAATTTTGATTTGCATTTCTCTAATTACTGAAGATATTGAACACTTTTTCATATATTTGTTGACCACTGTATGTCGTCTTCTGAGAAGTTTCTGTTCAGTTCCTTAGACCATTTATTGATTGGGTTTTTTTGTTTGTTTGTTTGTTTTGGTATTAAGTTTTTTGAGTTCTTTATACGTCCTGGAGATTAGTGCTCTGTCTGATGTGTGTGTGGTAAAACTTTGCTCCCATATGTAGGCTCTCTCTTCACCTCAGGGATTATTTCTTTTTCTGAGAAGAAGCTTTTTAGTTTGAATCCATACCATTTATTGATTCTTGATTTTATTTTTTGTGCTTTAGGAGTCTTATTAAGGAAGTCAGGGCCTAATCTGACATGATGAAGATTTGGGCCTACTTTTTCTTCTACTAGATGCCGGGTCTCTGGTCTAATTCCTAGGTCCTTGATCCACTTTGAGTTGAGTTTTGTGCATGGTGGACAATAGCGGTTTAATTTCATTTTGCTACATATGGATTTCCAGTTTTCCAGCACTATTTGTTGAAGAAGTTATCCTTTCTCCAATGTATTTTGATTTTTTTTTTCCAGTGCTGGAAATTTAACCCAGGGCCTCATGCTTGCATAGGCAAATGCTTTACTGCTGAGCTCCACTCACAGCTCCTATCTTTGAATCTTGAATCCAAGAAATCTTCAGTTGTACAGATGTATTCATAGCACTTTATTTTGTTTTTTAATTAAGTATTTTATTTTTTTCTGTAAGAGTAAAAGAAAACATCGTGTCTCAATAGTAATTCAGTTATGAAGACTTTTTTGTAAGGCATGATAGATAAAAATATGTTAGATAAAAAATGTTGTGATTCAGCAGAGAGATTACTGAAGAGAGTGACACTAAAATCTTCAGTGATCTGTAGTTGAACTCAGAAGACATACAACTAAGTCAACTATTCATTTTCTTGTAATTTTTATATAATTTGCATGCCATACTATTCACCCATTTAAAGTATTGTATATAATACTGTGGTCTTAAGTATATTCACAGAGTTGTACAGTTGCCACAGATAATTTCAGAACATTTTCAGCCCCCTAAAAGAAACCCCACATTCACTAATATTTCCATCCCTTCACAAATTTACTTTCTGTCTCTGTTTCATAGGTTTACCTATTCTGGACATTTCATATAAATGAACTCATGTAAACATGGTCTTAGCATAATGTTATAAGATTCACACATATTGTAATATGTATCAGTATTTCATTCCTTTTCATGGCAGGATGATATTTCGTTGTCTTGGTATACACATTTTTTTTTTCCATTCATCAGTTGTTAGATACTTGGATTATTTCCATTTTCTGCCTATGAACATAAATGTACATATTGTGTGAACATGTTTCTTTTCTTTTTGTGATGCTGATTGAATCCAGGGTTATGAACACACTAGGCAAGTGCTCCATCTCTAGCCCTGTTTTCCTTTCTTTTGAGTGTGTACCTAGGAGTGCAATAGTTGGGTCAAATCTTGTTTAATTTTTTTTTTTTTTTTAGTCCCAGGGATTGAACCCAAGGACACTTAACCACTGAGCTACATCCCTAGCCCTTTTTATTTTTTATTTTGAGATAGGGTGACACTAAGTTGCTTAGGGCCTCACTAAATTGCTGAGACTGACTTTGAACTCACAATCCTCCTGCCTCAGCCTCCTGAGTCACTGGGATTACAGGTATGCGTGCACCACTATACCCAGCCATGTTTAGCTTTTTGAGGAGATGCCAGATTGTTTTTGAAAGTGGTTGCATCATTTTTACATCCTATCAGGAATTCATGAAGTTTTTGACCTCTCTGTATCCTTACCAATGCTCATTATTATCTGACTTTTGGTTGTAACTATCCTTATGAAAATTTACAGTTCTCCTAATAGATAATGATATTGGGCATGAGCATCTTTTCAAGTACCTTTTGGTCATTTTATATTTTATTTTGAGACATGTCTAGTCAGATCCTTTGCCCATTTTAAAAATTAGGTTATTTGTCATCTTATTGATTTTTTTTTTTTTTAAGAGAAAAGTGCTGGGCTTTAAACCCAGGGTCTCTGCAGGCTAGGCAAGCACTCTCCCACTGAGCCACATTCCTATCCCCTGTCATCTTATTGAATTGTAAGACTTATTTTATACATTCTGGATATAAGTTCTTTGTTAGATATGATTAGCAAGTATTTCTCTCCACTCTTGGTGTTAATGCTTTTTAAAAGTAGACTTTAAAAAGATACCTATGTTCCATTTTATTGAGCTGTACTAAAGAGTTTTACATTTTTTAATGTTTACACTATTTTTGCTTTTTCTTAAAGACAATATAAAAAAGTCTATATGTGTATATACATAATTTATATTTTATATGTGTGTGTGTGTATATATATATATACATTATATTCAAATTTTAAAACTTTTTCTGTTCTTTGTTGATATTTTATTCTTTTTTTTTTTTTTTTCCTGTGATGCTGGGGATTGAATCCAGGGCCTTATGCATGCAAGGGAAGCACTCTACCAACTAAACTATATCCCCAGCCTCTTTGTTAATAATTTGAAGAATAGCCAATAATATCATAAAGAAGCAAGATTAGACTTTTAAAATTTTTTTCTTTTAATATTTTTTTAATTGTCAATGGACCTTTATTTTTTATTTATTTCTATGTGGTGCTGAGAATTGAACCCAGTGCCTTACACATGCTAGGCAAGCACTCCACCACTGAGCCACAACCCCAGCCCACAGACTATTTTAATAATATATTATTTTCTTATTTGTGATCATTAGTGAAGTTAAATATTTTACATTCTTTTTTTCTGAAACTTCTCATATTTCACAAATATGATGCTGTTGTCTATTTTAAAATGCGGTCAAAGTTTGTGTCACAAAGTTGGATTTCTTTTATGGATGCTTTTTCATCAATTTGTAAACCCTGCTGGATTCAGTCCTTCACAGAGGCTACTTTGCTTGTGATGAAGGCTACTTTTCATGTTCTTTTATCACTTTAGCAGGCAGGTGGTCTACTACCTAGTACAGCCCCAGCTCTATCCTTTCTGTTCTGCCTTTAGTGAGGTTTCTCAAAGAACATCTGTTGGATAAATAGAACGAATTCTCTGTGGCATTTGTGAAAAGTACATTTAAGTTGTTTCTGTAGGAATTTAGCAAAAACTGCAATATAAAACCACTTAACACACATCAGGTTTGTCCACTTTGGATGAATTTGGAACATGTGACTTTTTTCCTCATAATATCTTGCAGTGTGGAAATACTTCTGTGTGCTAGAAGTTGGTTTCACTTTCTTTTTTTCTTGTTCTGAAGATTGAACCAAGGTCCTTCAATTTCATTATTTTGTTTCCCAGGAGAGAAAAGAAATAAATGAATAATTTGTATAGAATCTTTGTAATTTAAAGTATGTACAATTTTAGTACTGAATGGGCTTCATAGTTTAATGCAAATAACTTTCTAGTTCTACAGGTTGATCGTCATTGCTGAGATTTGCAGAAGTGATTCTATTCTCCTTTACCCCTCAAACCCTGCCCATACAAGGAAAAAAAAAAAGAATTTATCAGAATTCTGGGATGATTATGTGGATTGTGGAAATGGGCTAATATAATAAAGGCTGACATTCAGGAGTCAAAGAATTCTTCTTCTTTTCTGGTACTTGTACTGGGGGTTGAACCCAGGAGCACTGCACTGCCAAACTACATTCCCAGCTCTTTTTATTTTTATTTTGAGGCAGGGTCTTGCTAAATTGCTGAGGCTGGCCTCAAACTTGTCATTCTCCTGCCTCAGTCTCTTGAGTCACTGGGATTATAGGCGTTCACCCCCCTACCCTTTTTTAATTTTGAGGCAGTCTCATTAAATTGTTGAAACTGACCTTGAACTTGCCATCCTCCTGCCTGAGCTCCTGAGATTGAGATTACAGGTACGCACTACCACACTAGACATAAGAGTAAAAGAATTTACTTAAGTGAAAGCAGGTCCTTTGAGTAAAGCAAGAATCTCTCTTCTAATGCCTCCTGGCAAGTCAAAGTCAGAGTGGCTAGCAACATTGCTACAAAAGAAAGATAAAAAGAAACAGCAGGGAGCAGAGAAGGTATTCTTTCATGAAGGGAAACCCCTATGTGTGTTTACAGATAGGAGGAAACACTCCTTTTCTCTAATACTGAAAAAAAGAAAGACTATTTCTAGAGAGATGTTTTGAGGTTGAAGAAGTGTTTTACATGGCCTTGATTTTAGAAAAATGACTTAAGATGATTCCTTATTTTATTTTTTCATACATAATAAAAATGTATATATACCAAACAAAACTCAGAAAATACAAATTGGTAGGGAGAAAAATAAATAAAAAGTTAACTGCAGTCTGGATACCAAGGAGTTGTCACGACACTTTAGAGCTGCACTGTCCAGAATGGTGCCAGTCATGCGTGGCTATTGAATGCTTGCAATGTGGCCAGTGCAGCTAAGAAGTGAGACTTTTAATTTGATTTCATTGATTTAAATTTAAACAACCATGTGGACAGTACAGCACAGAACATTTCCTTTATCACAGTAAATGCCACTGGAGAATGCTGCTTTGGAGTACCTCCTGCTGATCTCTAAGAATTGTTTGTTTTACTCTATTGATTATTAGGTGAGCAAAGCATTTCCTGACTGCACATTTCATTAGGTGGCATCCCTGCTAACTCAATACCAGCCCAGGGAAAGGCAAAGGCTTTCTGCAGCCTCCTTCTGGACTTCTACAGTTGGGTCACACTTTAAATCAATACTGTTTATGTGACTACTAAATCATTCTCCTCCCTTGCCACTCCCACCTTCTCTTTGGTGGGCTCAGGTTAATGGTCTGCAGAAGCATATTCTCTGGCCAGTTGAGGGAGAGGTGGGGTTTCTCCCTCCTTCTCTACCAGGCATGATCTTGGGCTTGAGGAGCCATGGGTATCTGTGCTGTGCCTAATTGCAGCAAGCATGCTCTCAGGATGTTTGTATGGAAGATGGAAGCCTGAGTGCCTCAGTGAGGTAGAGAAAATTTCTGTGAGGTGGCTCTTTTCCTGTCCTCTAACCCTCCTCTTCCAGCTCCACCCCTGGGTCTAACATTCCCTCCCCTCTGTCATCCAGGTGTATCCACTGTGGTGTTGTCCACCTGACCTTGGCCTTGCTGAAAAGCCACATCCAGGAGCGACACTGTCAGGTTTTCCACAAATGTGCATTCTGCCCCATGGCCTTCAAGACTGCCAGCAGTACCGCGGACCACAGTGCCACCCAGCACCCCACACAGCCCCACAGACCCTCCCAGTGAGTGCAGCTCCAAGGCCAGTGGGTTCTGTGGGGCAGAGAGGAGTGGCCTGGGTGCTGTAAGGGGTGGTTTAGGGATGGACTGGGAAGCTGAGGCTAGAGGCAGAGATACCTGGAGACTGTTGAAGACATCCTTAAGCAGGGGAGTATCTACAGTGGCTCAGGGTAGTGCTTTCCCAAACCTAACTGTGGTTCAGAGAGAGCGGAGAAGGGGTGAGGGGCTGTGTGGTTCTGCAGCAGAGCCTTGGCTGCCTCATACCCTGGGGCTTGTCTCATCAGGCTCATTTATAAGTGCTCCTGTGAAATGGTCTTCAACAAGAAGAGGCACATTCAGCAGCATTTTTACCAGAATGTCAGCAAGGCGCAGGCAGGCGTCTTCAAGTGCCCTGAGTGCCCACTCCTATTCCTACAGAAGCCAGAGTTGATGCAACACGTCAAGGTGGGCTGCCTTGGGGGTGGAGGCTGGGGAGGAGGGTACCTCAGGCCGGGGGTCTGACTCTGTGCATCTTTCCCCCGCCCAGTCAGTAATCGCTCTCCCCATCCCCAGAGCACCCACGGTGTTCCCCGAAACGTGGACGAGCTATCAAGCCTCCAGTCTTCAGCGGACACGTCCTCCAGCCGCCCTGGCTCCCGAGTTCCCACTGAGTCCCCAGCTACCAGTGTGGCTGGACGGGGCAGTTCCCTGCCCTCTGGCCGCTGGGGTAGGCCCGAAGCCCATCGCAGGGTTGAAGCTAGGCCTCGGCTGAGGAACACTGGCTGGACCTGCCAGGAGTGCCAGGAATGGGTTCCCGATCGAGAAAGCTATGTGTCCCACATGAAAAAGAGTCATGGTCGGGTAAGTGCAGCCACAAGGTCACAGTACAATGCAAGAGTCACTGGACTTTTGTCCTGTGAAGTTAAGGCCCCCTTATGTGGCTGACCCCATAGGGTTCCTGGTACTTAGGGCAGGTTGGTGCCACAGACCTTGAGGTCTTTGGGGGCATCTTCCTTTCTGACAATATCATGTGAGAATAAAGATGCACCTAGAACTATCTTCTGGTTCTGATGCTTTGTGACTTGTCACCTCTTCCCTTAGACATTGAAGCGGTACCCGTGTCGGCAGTGTGAACAGTCGTTCCACACCCCTAACAGCCTGCGCAAACACATCCGCAACAACCATGACACAGTAAAGAAGGTCTATACTTGTGGGTAAGTCCCTGGAGGTGGAGGGGAACAGGCCTAAAATTCAGGATTGCCTGTGGCCCCTCTAGGGCTTTTCTCTGCTGCGAGATCAGGAGTCTGAGGCAGGAGATGAATGAGTTTCTAACATGAAAAACACTGTCACTAATTCAGAAGTCAGGGAGATACCAGCTTCCAAGACCTGGTGGCTCCTGAGCTTTCTCCATCTCCTCAGCCCCAGCCAACATAGCCAGTTGTGAGGGACCCTGAGGTTTAAAAAGAGTGAGGTAATGTGATGCATTCTTGCCCCACTCTTGTGATCATCTGCCCATGCTTCAGCATGTACCCTGGTCCTTTCACTCTGACCACTAGCCCAGCACTGAGGCTTCTGGGCAGTGATATCAGGGAGCAAGATGGTGGCTGAGGGCCAGGTGGCAAGTGTGCAGGCAGGCTGACCTGCTATTGTCTGCCACCTTGACTGGCTTGCTGTCTGGATCTCACTGGGAGCACCTGGTGCTAGTACCAGGCCGTCTAAGGACACAGCTGTCTGCCTGCTTCATTCTTCCTGGTGTTCATTTGAAGAGCACCAAGGAAGCTTGCAGCCTGGAGTCTTACCCCAATTCTCTGGCTGGCTCTTGCAGGTACTGCTCTGAGAACAGCCCCAGCTTTCCTCGGCCCTCACTCCTAGAGAGCCACATCAGCCTTATGCATGGCATCAGAAACCCTGACTTGAGCCAGACATCCAAAGTCAGACCTCCAGGTGCACATTCCCCTCAGGTGAGTGTGGGCTGCCTATTCAGTTAGGCCTGGGGTTTGGGAATCATTAGGAGGAGCACAGGGAGCCCATTGGTACTCATAGCCATGGAGCAACTTGTGATAACTTCCCTTAGTGTGGGTCACTCTAGTCTGTGACCTACATGGGGAATGCACAAAAGTAGAGAACAGGACAACATGGCCTGTCAGCCTTCTGTTGCTATTGTTTCCCTGTCACTGTAACCACCCGTTCTTCAGTGTGTGTGTGCTCCGTGGACATTGGAGCATTTTCACAGACACCATCTTGCTTCTGTTTCATAGCAGTCCTGTGAGGCAGGGCTGCCCTGTCAGGTGAGAGTCATGACGCCCTGTCTGACTAGTTATGGGAAAAGCCAGGTCTAGACCTGCTATCTAGGCCCTTTCCCTGACTTCATCTCTATTCTGTGCCCTATTCCTATTTTTGCTATACTTTGGAGCAGCCTATATCCCCTCCTAACTGCAGACTCTTGCCATGTCTGAGAAACTCTGAGGGCTGCCTGGAGTTCCAAGGCATTCTCAAAACTTTCTTGGTCTATTCAGAGTGGTGCTTGATGGCAAAGGCCCTTTCACACATAGTAGGTAGGGTGCAATCAATATTTTCTTTCCATAAGGAAAATGTACATTCTCCCTTCCCCCCAAAATGCACATACTTTCTGATCCAGCAATTCTGTTTCTGGGGCTTATCTGTAGAAAGCTTTGGTCTTGGGCATAAAGAAGTGTGTTCAAGGATGTTCACTGCACTGCTGTGCGTAGTAACAAAGATAGAACTCAACCAATGTTTGCCAGTGGGGACTGTCATTCCCACAATGGGTCAGTGTGCTGCCATTAGAAGAATGAAGCCTCTGTGTGTGCTTTCATGGAGACAAGCTCCAGTATATGTTGTTAAGTAAAAACTGCAGGGTGAAGAGAAGTGTGCATGGCACATGATTCATTTTGTAAAAGACAATAGCTTTATTTTTTTTTTTTTTAAAGAGAGAGTGAGACAGGAGAGAGAGAGAGAGAGAGAGAGAGAGAGAGAGAGAGAGAGAATTTTTTTTTTAATATTTATTTTTTAGTTCTCGGCGGACACAACATCTTTGTTGGTATGTGGTACTGAGGATCGAACCCGGGCCGCACGCATGCCAGGCGAGCGCGCTACCGCTGAGCCACATCTCCAGCCCCAATAGCTTTATTTTTGTATGTGCATAGGATAACTTTTCCCAGGCACAGTGGCACACACCTCTAATCCCAGCTACTGGGAAGGCTGAGGCAAGGGGATCCTAAATTTGAAGCCAGCCTTGGCAGTTTAGACTCAAAAACTAAAAATAACAAAAAAGGGCTAGGGGTATAGCTCAGTGGTAAAGCACCCCCAGGATCAATTCCCAGAATCACAGGGAAAAAAAAAAATCTCTTGGAGAGGCTATAAAATGGTACTATCATGTCTTTGGAGAGCAGGCCTGGGGAATGGGGTAGGAGGGCCTTAAAATGTTCATATATTTGGAATGTTTGTGCCACATGTATGTTACACTAAAAAATACACAAAGATTGGAAATGAACCAAACCAGTGTTTAGGTCTGGGTGACCCTGGCCCGGGAAGTGTCTTCTTTGAGGCCTTTGGCTAACCTGGTCATGTCTGGGGGCTCATGTCAAGGGCTTGGCCTTGATTCTGCTCATGCTCTCTCTCCTTTCAGGTGAACCATCTGAAAAGACCAGTCAGCGCAGCAGGGAATGCTCCAGGCACCAGCAATGGCACGACTGTCTCTTCCAACAAAAGGCACAAGTCTCTTTTTCAGTGTGCAAAATGTAGCTTTGCCACAGACTCGGGGCTCGAGTTTCAGAGCCACATACCTCAGCACCAGGTGGACAGCTCCACAGCCCAGTGTCTTCTCTGTGGCTTGTGCTATACCTCTGCCAGCTCTCTCAATCGCCATCTCTTCATTGTCCACAAAGTGAGAGACCAGGAGGAAGAGGAAGAGGAGGAGGAGATAGTGGAAGTGAAGGTGGAGGCAACAGAGCCGGAGGAGGGCTCTGGGGAGGAGGTGGCCATGGAAACTAGAGAAAATGGACTAGAAGAATATGCTGGTGAGCCTTTGTCAGCTGATCCAGGGGCAAGGAGATCATTAGGCCTGGCCCCAGAGGAGGACAGTGCCCAAGATGCTCAGAGTCAACCCCAGGCCTCTCAGGACCAGGACAGCCATGCACTATCCCCTCAGGTGTGACTGGAAGCTTTGCAATGTGTGCGGTCAGGGTGGGCCACGGTATCCTTCACCTGCCGTGCAGACTGTGGGAAATAAAAGGCTCTGCCCTGGTGTGTGCGTGGCCACTGTGCCCTAGAGCAGTGTCTGCTCTGAGCTGTGGGTCCTGGGTGTCCCCTAACCCCAGGAAATATGGGGTCACCCAGGACCCTCACAGCTCTGAATTTGCTTCTGTTATTTATGCCTTTGTGCTGCTTCTTGGTACCCCAACTCTTGTCTGTGTCCTTCCAACCCCAGGCTGCTGTGTGGCCCAACTCCAGTGCTGTCAACTCAGTTTGAAACCCCTCTGCGTCTGCTCTTCTAGGAGGCTCCTGCTTGCTGTCTTTAGCCAGGAGACTCCTCAGAGCTCTATTTGCCTGCAGATACTAGCTCTCCTTCCTTCCTTCAGAGCCTGAGAAGGAGCAGAATGAGGGGTGCTGACAGTCCCTCTAGGAGAGCTCTTCCCAGCCTGGCTTGGCCAGGGCCCTTGGTCACCTTGCCCTTCCTTCCTGTCTTTGAATCTTTTCCTCAAAAATAGTCTCGAGAACTAATTGTTATACTGGCTCATCATGTCTCTGTGGGTGGGAGAAACTTCAGCATACCCCTGTTTGAAACCAGGGACAGCAGGAGGTATGGCAAAGGCAGGTGCCGAGATCCAGATCTCCTTCAGAAGGAGCTGTGGGTGGGTCTTTGCACTGCTGCTGTCTGCCTTCCTTGACAAGTGGGGTTCGGGGCACACAGACATTGGAATATTTGTATTCTTGCTCCTGTGCCATTAGAGAGGCTGCTGCCCCAGGCAGACCAGCCCTCCTCCTCTTGGCTACACTCATGTTGCTCAGACTATATTTCAAATAAAAAAATCTTCTTACCATACAGGTAGGCTCTTGTATTCCTCTTCAAGTGAGCCTGGCCCTTCCCTGCTCCACCTGAGGGTCTATCCCCCAGACTTCCGTTGTTTATTCCATCTCTGAGGGAAAATAATGCTTCCTATTGTCCGAGGAAGATCCTCTAGATTCTGGCACTTGTGGTGAGGAAACCGGGAACCCCATACTTCTTGGTTCTCTAGAGACCTTCTGAAGGAACAGGGGGAGGTCTCAGTGCCAGTCAAGTCACCTTTCAGGTCTCCCCTGGGCTAGTGCCTTAAGGCCTATCAAACTTCTCTGAGCGTCTCCATCTTTCTTACATAGTAATTTTCAATCTAGTGTAACCTTCTGCTGGTAAAGGGACGAACAGGAGGAATTCTGTAATTCTCTGGCAGCATTCGAGACCTTGGTCTGTTTTCTGCCACAGAGAACTCGGATGTGGCAGAATAGGGATTAGACTGGGGAGGTAGGTCTGTCCTTTCACTGGTGGTGGATTTAGAACCTGCCCAAGCACAAGGAGTAGGCTGTCCTCTGTCATCTGACCCAAGTGGCCTGGGCCCAGGCCCAGTAGGATCTAGTACTGGCTAAGTACTCAGAGGTGATCTTTAAGGGGAGGCAATTATAAATTAAGTCAGATAAATATGTCTTTCCACAATTGAAAAAACAACACATTTTTTTCTTCTATCAAATGCCAAATTTTTGATGGAAATGCTAATGGCAGTGGGAAAGGTTAGCACTTGCTCATTTTCAGAGAGATTTTGGCCATCTGTACCATTTTAATGATTGCTCTTTCTGGCAAGTCCACCATGGTCCCTGCTTTCAAAGCTGGCAGTCAGGGCAAGTTGGGCCTGTTTCTGGCTGCCTGCAAAGCCAGAGCAAGCCCCTGCTTAGCTATTGTCCCTTTCCTAATTCCAATTGCAGGTAGCTAGCCCTGTGCCCTAGGTCCATTTGCAGAAAACAGGTTCTGGAGGAAGGAGGCAGATAAAGGTGTTTGAAGTGGATGGCTGAATTCCTTCCTGCTTAGAAACATGGAAGCTAGAGCACAGGCAGAGACCCAGACCCATCTCTCCTCCTAGTGTGGAAAAATGTGAGCTGCCCACTGGGAATCCTGGGTCATGACCTAGATTCTGCCCTTAACCAACTCTCAACCATGGGCCTCTCTCCTTCAAAATGTAACTAGTAATTCTTACTCAACTCCCTTCACAGGCTTTTATGAGATCATGAATGTGCCCATACTTCTAGTTTATATAATGCTATATGAACAGGGGAATCCATACTTGAAGGCTTGGAGAGTGGTACATGCCTTCCATTCACAGCTGTATGCTGACTTTAGTTCAGAATTGGCCTGGCACAACTCCATTATTTAGTAGTAGAGATGATAGAGTTGTAAGCCCCACTCACATGCCCAACATCTTGCTCGACACTTTTTGATGACTCTCTAATTTAACCCTCACAAAGATCTCAGTTATCCCCCATTTTACAGAGAAGAAAACTGAGACTCAGATTGAATGATGGACATGTTGGGCTACTTGTGGTGACAGTACAAGTGAGTCAAACCTGTCAAACCACTGTGCTGCCTTAGTGACCAAAGCTATTTAGGCTGGCTGCCTGCTCATCAGTGGTTTGCAGACATCCTGAAGTCCACTTTTCTGCTTCCCAGAGAGTTGAGGTGCCCCACAAGTGCCGGGTTCTCTTCAGAGTCCATCTATGCCTTGTCACCCTGTGCATCGCACCTGCTTGTGAGGTCCTAAAGTACATGCAGTGTCTACAAACATTCATTCTCATGGGGATTCACTTTGCCATTTGAATACTATCATTTTTTTTAAGGATTGTCTAGAAAATGTTGCCTAACCTTCATAGGGTACACATGGTTCCCTCAGAGTCCAGTATCTTCTGATCTTCTTTTTTTCATGATTTTTTTTAATGGTTGTGCTATCATTTGTCATCATCAGAGAATGCTTGCTGTAACAGGCACTTAACTGCTGCAGTGAATGCTCTGCTGATCAAGTTAAACAGATAAGATGCCTGCTCTGTACAAACTATCATTTAATACACTCTGAAGCTTGACAAATGACTAGTATTTATTCTCCAACTGCTTTATCTCTGTAAAATGATATGCTGAATTACTATGAGCTAATTGTTGTAGAAAGAACTTTCAACTTATGTAAACAGTCTGGATTTTAAAACATACTAGTTGTGGCCCAACAAGTTCCACATTTTGCCTCCCCCAAGACTAAGGAACTTCTGTCCTGTTCACCACTGTATATGCAGTACCAGGCTGTTTCTTTTATTTTTTGTTTGTTTTGAAAAATTAATACATATACATGGTAAGACATTCAACAATAAATATAAGGGTATACAATAAAAAGTAAACTCCCAAAGGAGGTCAGCCTCCAGTCCCCTCTCCAAAGTTAATCACTGTTATTGATATCTTGTATATCCTTTCAGAGCAATTCTATGCATTTAAAATTTATAAATATGTATATTTATATATCTATTTTTAATACAAATGGTAGCATTCTGTACACAGTGTTCTGAAGCTTGCTTTTTTCACTTACACAGTAGTTTGGAGATCGTTCCAAACTCAGGCTGGGTTATTGGTTATCATAATTCTTTGAAAGCTTCTAGCACAGTTCTTTGCATACAATAATGCTTCTAAACGTGTATGGATGAGTGAATGAATGTGTGCATGAATGAATAAATCTGATTCAAATGGTAACTACAAAGTTCTCTCAGGGTCTGACCTGCTCAAGATGGGACCTTCTAGATTCTAGAATTTATCCTCTTTTGTTTTCCAAGGAATTCAGGCTATTGTTCACCTTCTCTGTAGATGCCACAGCAGCCCTAGGAAGTGGACACAGGATGACCTGGGCCCCTGGAGGAAAGAGCTCTAGGCTCTGCTCCGGAGTATGGGATTTTTTTCCCCCAGGTCTCTATTTAAAATGTCTCCTTCTTTTTTTTTTTTTTTTTTTTAGAGAGAGAGAGAGAGAATTTTAATATTTTATTTTTTAGTTTTCAGCGGACACAACATCTTTGTTTGTATGTGATGCTGAGGATCGAACCCCGGCTGCACGCATGCCAGGCGAGCGCGCTACCGCTTGAGCCACATCCCCAGCCCCTAAAAATGTCTCCTTCTTATTGGAAAACAGTGTAACATTGGAGAAGATAGAAAATATGCATATTTGTAATCTTGTCCTTTTACCATTGCAGTATCATTTTTGTTATATCACATTCCAGTCCTTGCTCAACACATTTGTTAGGTTAATTTATGGCATAATCGTTGTAACAACAGTGGTTCATATTGAACATTTCTATGTATATATCTATTTTAAAACAAACAGTAGCAGACATTCTTATATTTTTTGGGGGGTGGGGTGGGGAGGAGGGTTCTGGGGATTGAACCCAGGGGTGCTTCACCACTGAGCCACATTCCTAGTCCTTTTTATTTTGAGACAGGGTCTCACTAAGTTGCTGAGGCCAGCTTTGAGCTTGTGGTCTTCCTACCTCAGCCTCCCAAGCCATTGAGATTATTGGTATGTGCCACCACACCACATTCATTCTTTTACTTAGCCTCATAACAATCCTATGTGATAGATACTACTAGTATTATTTCAGAGTTAGTGCAGTTGAGGTTCAGAGTGGCTGAATGATTTCCCTAGAGCTACAAAGTTAGCAAGGGACAGAGCTGGGATTTCGTACTCAGTGTTAGTATAACTAACACTCTATTGTCTCTAATTTCAAAACATACTTCTCTCCACTTAACATTACATCATGAACATTTTCTGAGTTTCTACATAGCCTTGAAATATTTTCAATTATTTTAATTAATTATTTCATCATGTCAAATCAACATAATTTACTTAACCACTTCCTGTTTAACACTTCCATTTTCCACTTCATCAGGGAAATGAAAAATGTTGGGCATACAGCCTTTTGCTTCTGCAGAATTATTTCCTCAGGAGTTTGTCCCTATTTTTCCTTGAGTAATGGCAATGTGATAGAATGGAGCAGGCCAGAGACTAAAAGTTAAAAGCCCTTAGGTTCCAGTCTCCATCTGACAAAGTCATTTGCCGTCAGTTCTCTCACCAGTCAAATGAGGAGATTGGTTTATATAGCTGGATATCTTGAGTTTGGCTAGATTGTGTCTTCTTATTTCTGTATATATTCAGGTCAAAGTAGAGAAGACCTTCCCAAAAGCAAGAATTCTTACAGTATTCTCCCTTTGCTTATTTACTTTTGGCCTAGATATATAAAGAAATGGAAAAGACCTCCCTTTGCTCCCCCCACCATGTATCACTTTTATTTCAATTTGTAATTTCAATTAACATCAGATTTGTGTTTTTTCAGATAGAGTTCTAGCTCATCAGGCACAGTGTCATATGCCTGTAATCCCAGCAACTTGGGAGACTGAGGCAGGAGAATCACAAGTTCAAGGCCAGCCTCAGCAACTTAGCAGGGATCTGTCTCAAAAAAAATAAGAAGGGTTAGAGATGTAGCTCAGTGACAGAGACTTCTGGGCTCCATCTGTAGCACCGGGGTAGGGTGGGGATGGGGATAAATTAGCTCTTTTATGACTATTTTCTTTGGCTTTTGTTGAGACTGTCTAAGTTTGAACTATGGATCATTCCGAAGCATCCCTAAACCCTTCCATCATTCAAGCACATTAGGCACCTATATTCAGATGAATTTCTTAGCAAGTTCATTGTGCTATGTACTGGCCCTTTAAAATGCTTTTTTTTTCTTTCTTTTAACCATTTGTAAATTTAAAGTGTGTTTAGTGAAGGAATAAAAAAAAAAAATCAACAAAGAGCCCAGCGTGGTGACTCAAGCCTGTAATCCCAATAATTTGGGAAGTTGAGACAGGAGGATCACAAGTTCAAAGCCAGCCTCAGCAGTTAAGCAAGGCCCTAAGCAGCTTAGTGAGAACTTGTCTCAAAGTAAAACATAAAAAGGGCTGGGATGTGGCTCAGTGATTAAGCACCCCTGGGTTCAATCCCCGTATCAAAAGAAAAAAAAAACTCAACAAAGAGCCAGGTGTGGTGGTGCACACCTGAAATCCCCTCCCCCAAAAAACCTTCTGGTCATGTAGCTCAGTGGTAAAGTCCTCCTGGGTTCAATCCCCTATGTACCAAATAAATAAATAAATAAAAATCAATAAACATGTCATTGATCATATGAAAGATGGAAGGATGTGATAAAGCTATTTACAATTTCTGTCTGGAATGAGTCCCCATAATTGTGCTCTAATGATAGTGGACTGTAGCACCAGATCACTTCAAGGGTGGTCATGGTATTGCATAAACATCAATTGTCCAGACCTATTAGACTTTCTAAAATTGAAGCCCATCACCTTTGCCTCTATTCTCTATGAAAAAGGGGACTACTGATTATGCTTTTATTTGAGAGAGTGGTTAAAATTCTCTTCCACCTGCCATTCATTAAACTGGGAAACCCCATTGTTTCCAAGCCTCTCTTCTCAATTACAACCCAGGACACACTGTACACAATTATTCTACTCTGGGTCTTTCTGGTCCACAGACCAATCTGCTTAGAATTTCCCCCTAAATTCATTGTGCATAGTCAGGACAGAATATTTTGGGTATCTGAGGAGGGTGGGTATAGCTTTTTAAGAAGCTCTTTGTCAATAGAGAAAGATTCACATTTCTTTCCTTGACTGATTTTGAAGAGGGCTTGGGATATGACTTAAAAATGGGCAAAGACAAAGACAGAGGTTGAGGGGTTGAGTGAACAGTATGGAGGTGATGGCAGAGAAAGGGTTAGAAAGTTGAGAAAAGCTGGGGAACAGCTCAGTGGTAGAGTGCTTGCCTAGCACGCTCAAGGCGCTGTTCCATTCCCAGCATCACAAAAGAAAAAAGTTCCTGTGTGAGGAACAGGCAGGAGAGTTTGAACGGAGTTTAAAGCTTGGAAAAAATGCACTTGACTCCTAAGACAGTGAAAGAGGTGGTGGCTTGATTTGTCCATGGCATCCCTTGGGTGGGCAGTAATGATGGCAACTGAGGCAGGGAGGTATTCAAGTTTTTAGAAGAGTGAGAAAAATACAGGTGTTGAGGAAAAGGAAGGCTGAGATACGAAACATTCCCTTAGTCAACCACGCATGGAGGTGCAAGCCTATAATCCCAGCTACTCAGGAGTCTGAGGCAGGAGGATCTCAAATTTGAGGTCAACTTCAGCAACTTAGGGAGACCCTCACTCAAAATAAAAAATAAAGGTCTGAGATGTACCTCATTGGTAATGTGCCCCTTCTCCACATTCAATCCCCAGTACTATTTTAAAAAATGCTAGAGATATAACTCAGTGACAGAGGCCCCTGCATTCAATTTCCCTGTATGTGTGTGTGTGTGGGGGGGGGGCGGATCGGAGAGGGGAGTGGCGGGGCCGTGTTCCCTTGGGAAAAAACCTAAAGGAAAAAGGCTGGTTCACTCTGGTTGGAGATGCATGGGTTGAGAACAACCTTTCTTAGGTTCTAAAGAAGATGTGTTGTATCCTGGATCTAACTAATTGCTGCCCCTGACCACAGAGTCACCCTCTCACCAGGAAAGTGCCTAGATTTGTGGCAGTCTGATTGTGGAATCAGAGTAAGTAGATTGGGGAGGACCCCTAGCTGGGGTAGCCCTAATGTGAGCCCCCAACTCCCCTTTCAATCAAAATAGAATTAGGAGTGGTTTCTTGTTGCCAGCAGTCGTTTCATTGGTGTCCACTTACACAAGCACAGCTGTGGCCACATCACCAGTCCCTGGATTCAAACATGCCTGAGTAGCTAGCTCATCCCAGGGCAGCAGGACCTGGAGGCTCCACCCTCCAGGAACAGAGGCTCAGCTGTCTGAGCTGAGACCTCTGGCAGCTCCAGGAGGAAATCAGTCAGGCAGTCAAGAGCACTGCAGATCAGCCAGCAGAAAGGGTTGTTTGCAGTGCAGGAGAGTAGATTCCTGTGGGAGGGCAGGACCAGCAGAGATTTGGGTTTTGTTGAGCTTAGAGCCAAGACTTGACTTTAGAATAAATGGAATCAAGAGAAGGAGAACCAAAAGAGGAGATCTGGAGGGAGTGCACAGGTGTTTGATTTAGTCGGGGGAACTTTGAGGGCTGCAGTGGAAGCCGATGATGATGCATGAGGAGGTCCTCCCTGATGTCTCTCCTAGTCCTGTGCCACAGCTTATGGAACAAGCCACCTCAGTATGAGTCCATGTAGGTGCCAAAAAGAAAGAAAGAAAGAAATTAAGACCTGAAAAATCTACCAGTCATAGTGAAGTTGGTGATACTTGTGTCCATTTTGCCCTGTAAAGCTCACAGGTGAAGAGTAACCATTTATATAGTACAGTAGCCTGAGATGGACATCGGCAAAGCAGACATGTCCAGAGAGGAACATCCTGCATGGCATGGGGCTCACAGTGCCATTTAACATAAGGAGCTGTTGAAGGAACTTGATATTTCTTTAGGAAAAGAAATATAGGCACTCTTTTCACACACTTGCAGGCTGTTCTATCAAAAAGGAACTAGACCTCCATGGGGCCTCTGTACAGAATTCGACTTGGAATAAAAGGAAAATCCTCCTAAAAATGAAACCGGATGCCTGGCAGAGGGGCATATTCCA
This sequence comes from Urocitellus parryii, assembly GCF_045843805.1. Taxonomy (NCBI): domain Eukaryota; kingdom Metazoa; phylum Chordata; class Mammalia; order Rodentia; family Sciuridae; genus Urocitellus; species Urocitellus parryii. The sequence continues at coordinate 132,176,180 of NC_135536.1, read as the reverse complement.
TCCACTGGGGATGCCCTTGCACAGGCTGGGGCACCTTTATAGGAGTACCCTAGATAGTGCTGAGACCCTCCCTGCAAGGGCAGGGTGGGGATTGAGGTGGGGAGTACTTAATGATGGCCAAGTTCCCTTCCTGCCAATGCTGACTGCTTCTGCCTCGTATCTCCTCTCTGGCACATAGCTAGAGCTATATGTTCTTCCCTTCACTTCCCCCTCTCCCAGGCCAGGAACCAAGTCTGGGCTTTGGAGTTCCATGTCAATTAACCCTCAGGGACTGGCATTTGGTCACTTTTGTTGGGCATGCCTGATTCTGACCTTATGTTACAGCTCCAGCCATTGGATTGCTTCTGCCTTGTTCTGAAAGCCAATGGTTCCACATTATAACTAAATTCTGATAACCCATTACTGCTCGATATTGTGACTGGTTACCCTTGGGCTCTTTTGAGAAGTTTGGTAGTGAAGGGAAGGATAAATGTCTTAGGGAAAAATTAGCATTAGATAATCTTCACAGCTGTGGGGAGGAAAGCCAGTCAGGGGACAGAAGCTATTAGAGCAAAGTGGCTGAGAAGGCCAGAAGTTTGGGAGCTGGGAAAGGGAACAACAATACATTTAAAAGTAGAGGTTGGGGGGCTGGAGTTGTAGCTCAGTGGTAGAGCTCTTGCCCAGCATGTGTGAGACACTGGGTTCGATTCTTAGCACCACATATAAATAAATGAATAAAATAAAGGTCCATCAACATCTAAAAAATTTTTTAAAATAAAAAGTAGAGGTTGGTGGGACACCGGAATGATAAAGCTAGCCTGTCCTTCAGAGTTGACATTCTTGCCCAATGACCTCATTTCTTCCTGTGTGTTGAAGGAACAGTTGACCCTTGGAAGTGAGGAAGAGGAAAGGGAGGTTGGAATCTTCTTTGAAATATTTGCTATAGGGAAAGAAAAAGGTCAGCTTGGGAGAATGTCAAAGGATTGCCAAACTGTAGGAGACCAGCCTCAAATTGAACATTAGAAATGTTGGCCCTCTCCAGAGCAAGAAGTAGCCACAGCCAGATTCCAGATTCCACCAATAAGGTTAGTCTAATAGAAGGTCAACAGGCAAGTGAAAGGAAATCCCTGAGGAGAGGGTAGTTGAAGCTACTGTCCACTCTCCACTATGTCCATTTGTGGTCAGAGTGGATAAGAGAAGTCAGGAAGGAATGTGAGAGTATAGAGGTGAGGGGTGAGGAGTTGAGGCCTAGAGCTGGCCTGAAGCCAAGGACAGGCTTGGAAAGTAGAAAGATAACAGAGTGTCATTTTAGAAGTGATGGAAAACCTGGTGACAAGGTTCTAGTGGTGGGCATTTGATTGGATTACTAAAGGCTAGTAAGAGTGAAGGCCTTTGAGGGAATGAGGCCAAGGGACCTGCTGCTGGGGGGTTGACTAAGTCATCAGAAGGGCTAGAATGATGGTGGGGGGCCAGAGCCTGGTGCAGCACAGTGGAACTTTATGTGAGTCAGTCATTGTTTTTAATAAGTTCAGGTGGAGGGTGGTGACAAATGTGATATAATGTCCTGATAGCTAATAAATATTGAGGGTAAAAGCTGAGGCAGGAAAATCACAAGTTCTAGCAGCTTTTTCTCAGCACAGCCTCAGCAACTTAGCAAGACCTTGTCTCCAAAAAATCAAAAGGGATTCCTGGGTTCAATCCCCAGTACCACAAAACCAACAAATAAATCAGGGGTAAGTATTGGGTAATGTAGTATGCTCTGGTCAAAGCTTCGAAGGAGGATGGATTTATTAAATTATTAAATGTCCCTTTCACGGCTCCCAAACTTCTGGCCTTCTCAGCCATCTTATTCTTTTTTTAAATATTTATTTATTTTTTTAGTTCTCGGCAGACACAACATCTTTGTTGGTATGTGGCGCTGAGGATCGAACCCGGGCCGCACGCATGCCAGGCGAGCGCGCTACCGCTTGAGCCACATCCCCAGCCCTCAGCCATCTTATTCTAATAGCTCTGTCTCCTGCCTGTTTCCCTCCCCACAGCTATGAAAAATATCTAATGTTAATTTTTTCCCTAAGACATTTATCCTTCCCTTCACTACAATTTATTATTATTAAATTTATTATTAAATATTCCTTTGACATTTGTTAGCTTTGGGAGGGAGAAAGCTGAGTAGGAAGAAGAAAAGTTGCAACTAAGTTAAAATACAAGTCATGTTCAAATTCATCCAAACCTTGGTGAAAGGGGCTGAGGTAAGAGAGCCAGAGTATCTGGGGAGACTCCACTGTGCTCTGGCAGGGAACAGCTTTCCAGTAGGCTAAGTATGTTAACAGTAGCCCAGCATTTTCCTACAGTAAGCATCCAGTTTACTCTGGGCCCCCAGGAAGTTTGAAACAACTGGAAGGAGGGATGCTGGCACAAGTAGCAAGTTCGTACAGCGCTTCATCAGTGCTCATGTTTAATGACAAACACTGACTGCATTGTGCTCGATTATTCCTAACGGAGAACCAGAGCATGCACTCCTCTGGACTCTTCTAGCATCATGTACAAATCTCTAGCAAAGGATTTATGGCTGTTTTAATTTTTCTATCTTTCCTTCAGGCTTGAGAGATCGAGTCTCAAGGGCAGAGACTAGACCACATTAGTTTCTGAACCCTCAGCACCTGGCATAAAGCCTGGCATGGAGTAGTTAGTTGTTGCTTAAGTGCTTGTTGAATGAGCAACTATGACCTTCAGGATAGTAAATAGAATGCCCCACTCCCTTTTACAAAGATGAAAGCTAGCCAGGCACAGTGGCACACATCCATGATCCCAGAGACTTGAGAGTCTGAAACAGACCACCAAGAAAGTTATTAGTGGGTACAGTACAAAAGCAGAGAGATGCTAATTTTGTTATAGCTACACTAATCTAACCTCTGCAGGGGCCACATTAAAAAAAAAAAAAAAGCAAAACTGATGAGCTGGAGGATATACCTAGGGTAGCTAGGGCTACCATACCCACTGTTACATGAGAAATGGCCTAGAGGGAAAGTCCAATCCCACAATGTGCTATACAAGGCCTCCAGACTCAGTCTCCTCCATTTGTTCACTTCTGCACACTTGAATGACATGCATACTGCTATATGTTTATTCATACCATCCCCTCTATCTGGAATATTCTGCCAACAGTCTAGTTGGTGAGTACCTGTTTTCAAAATCTTTCTCAGTATTTACCTCCTTCCTTAAAAAAATTATTTATTTTTTATTTGTAGGTGAACACAATATCTTTATGTGATGCTGAGGACTGAACTCATTTGTGCTAGGCAAGCACTCTACCACTGAGCCACAACCCCAGCCCACCTCCTTCCTTTTAAGACTGTCCTAACCAGGGGCTGGAGTTGTGGCTCAGTAGTGGAGCTTTGGCCTAGCACATGCGGGGCACTGGGTTTGATCCTCAGCACCATATAAAAACAAATACATAAAATAAGGGTATGGTGTCCAACTACAATGAAAAAATTTAAAAAGTAAAAAAAATTAAAAAAAAAAAACTGTCCTAACCAAATCCCTAGACAGAGCTAGAATCCTAGTAACTGAGGCAAGAGGATTGCAAGTTCAAGGTCAGCCTCAGCAACTAGTGAAACCCTGTCTCAAAATAAAAAAATAAAAAGGGGTGGGATGCAGCTTAGCAGCAGAGCACCCTGGGTTCAATCTCCAGGATTACAAGAAGGGAAATAAAATTTCCAGGCAGAATTACTTTCTTTTCTCTTTCTTATTTTTTCTTTCTTTTTTTTTGGGGGGGGGGGCACTGGTAAAGCAACCAAGAGGGGCTCTACCACTGAGCTACATCCTTAGCCCTTTTTAAAATTTTTTTTTTTTTATGTTCTAAGTTGCTGGGGCTGATCTTGAACATGTGATCCTCCTGCCTCAGCCTCCTGAGTTGCTGGGATTACAGTCATACACAACCACACTCGGCTCTTTTCTAGTACTTTAATGTTCCCTTATACATAGTTTTGTAATAGTATGTTTCACCCTGTGTTGTATTTTATTTATATGCCTGTCTCCCCTATTAGACTTAAGCTTCTTGCAGGCAGAGATTATGTGATCCCTGTTTCTAGCTCAGCTGCCCTAGCCTGATACTCTCTTGATTTAAACAAATGAACCAAAACTTTTAGTGGTTTTCAAATGTTTGATGGACCACACTGTAGATGACTAAAGGGATGTTAATGCACACACCTTCAAAGACCCAAGAACAGGCTGAATGGAGACATGTGATCAAGAGATGGATTTGGGCTTCTAGGAGAAAATACTTTAGTATTGGTCAGTTCTTAGATTCCACCAATAGAAGCCTAATTTGAAGTAGCTTGAGCAAAAGAGAGATTTTTTTTTTGGCACTCAGATTCCAAGGAAAAGTTGAAATGCCAACCTGCAGGAAGGCCAAGGACAAAGCTGACAAATCTGGGAACACCTGCAACAAAGTACCTGAAAGCTTTCAGGACCCTGTGGCCCTCCCCTCTGCTGAAGACTTCCTTCTTCCTCAATGAAGATTGGCCTCCTCCATATAGTAGCAAGTATGGCTGCGGACAGGTTGAATCTCATAGCTTTCTACCACAGAGACATCAGCTTTCACTCCCAATTCCAGCAAAGAATGTTTTGATGGAGAACTTTCACAGACACAGTTTGGTGTCTGTGGTCAGGAAGATGGGGTACCATGAATAGCCTGGTTTGGGTCAAATGTCAGCTGGCTGAGCTCAGGGATGGGATGCCATTGGGAACCACACAGAGGGGGAAAACAATTTCCAAAAGGAATGGGGATGTGGGTGCAACCTGGAGAACTGAGGGGTTGAACTCCTTTATTCCCACTTTCTAACCATTATATCCACTTAGCTCCAAACACTTTCTGGTTGCACTCAGCGATATAGGAAAAGGAAGGACCAGTAAAAAAGATTATGGTTACTCCTAATATTCAGCACAGGTTTAGGCGGTGCTTAGCACTTCACTCTGGCAATTGTTGAATGAGAATTATTCTTCTGGGCTTTATTAGTCCTCAACCCATTTCCCTCCCCTGGTACTGGGAAATATAGGCTGAAAGGATGGAGGAGGTTCGATTACTCTAGAAGCATTTATTAAAGCCCCTGATTTATATTAGATCCTGGGAGAGGTAGGGGAAGACACAAGACACACATCCAGAAGAGTTCCTGCCTCCAGGATGGGAGTCACCAATGGAGATGGTTGGGTTTGGGTAAGTGGACCAGCAGTCTAAAGGGTCATGAAGGTGGGGGCGAGGCTGCTGCCACAAGAGGCCTGGATCTTAGACCGCCTTGGCTCCTGTGGATCTAGTTCAAGCTCCCAAGCAGCATGCCTGGCTCCCCATCCCTGGGGCTGCTTCTCGAAATCAGCTTCGGGAGGTTCCTTACTGGCAAAATCCGAAGGGAGCAAGAAAGGAGTGTGGACAGCAGCGGGGGTCGTGGGGTCTCCATTGAGGGGCCCATTCACAGTTCTGTTTCAAGCACAGCGCTTCCCTCCTCCCTGGGCTTTGCGCCGCCACGCCAGCGCAGCTTGACAGCCGTCGTGGGTCAGTGGAGGGGTGGCCAAGGGACTGGGCGCCGGCCCCTCCAGGCGTGCCGTGGCGGGCCGGCGGGGGAGGGACAGCAGCAGGTGACGGCGCGGTTTCGGGCTATAAATAGGGGAGCGTCGTGCCGGCTGCAGGGGCCGGCGGCGGGGCTGGAGGCCGGCTGGAGGGCGGGCAGGGCGACGGCGCCATGGGGTCGCGGAGGGCCCCCAGTCGCGGCTGGGGCCTGGGCACGCGGGCGGGGACGGGTCCCGACGGCGAGGACGATGGGCCGGTGTGGATCCCCAGCCCGGCCAGCCGCAGCTACCTGCTCAGCGTGCGACCCGAGACCAGGTGAATAGCGCCGAGGGGCTGGGCAGCGCCGGGTAGGGCTCCTTTGGGGCGGGCGAGGCTCAGGGTGCGGCCTGCGCCCCTGCTGGCTCGGGCTGCTCCTCCTTGGAGACCTGGGTGGGGCCCGGGCCCTCGAGCGCTCAGCCTAAAGCCTAAGGCTTGGAGATAGGGACAGGGACAGGCCAGAATGCCCCTCATGGCTTCTCCTGACCCCTCGAGGCTCAAGGGCCTCAGGCCTCTGGCAACTGAGAGGCCCAAGAGAGGAGCAAGGCCCTATTTGGGGGATTTCACAGGGCCTGAAGGTTTTCCTTATCTCCCCACCCCACACCCGGCTACTCCCTGGGACTGGATTCCAGAGCTAGCGATAAGGAAAGTCAGAGTGGCTGAAATTCCTCCCTGCTGGTAGGGAGGGGGAGCGCACTGGTGGCAGGGGAGAGGGACGGGGGACTGCCCTGAATGGGACCTGATTAGCTCAGGGTGGGGGACATAGACCAGGAAGAAAGAAACCTTGTAATAAGTAAGGGTCCTCCTCATTGGTCTTCTTCCCAGGGTCTATATCAGGGCTGGTGAGATGATGGGGTGGAATCAAGGGCTGGTTCCTATCTGGGATACCAGGGATTGAGGACCTGAAGCTCTGAGGGAGCCAATTGTCCTGCCCTGTTGGGGGTGGGGGTGAGGTGCCAGAGAGGGGTGGAACTGATGAGCCCTTCACTGGTCTTCCCAGAGGTAAAGAGTATGGAGACTTTGTTTTAGGAGGAGGCTGCCCACAAATATACGGACACATAGACAACTGACAAGCATACAGGCACTGAGAAGGATACATGTATTGCCAGGAGACTGACACTTCCTGCCCATTCTGGGCAACTAAGTTTCCTTTCACTCTGGAGCCTGTTTTCAAAGGGGAATGTGATGGTTTGGCTATTGGGATAGTGTTGTTTCCTGCTCAGAATTTGTTGTGACCATTTGACGTGTGTTATGCAGAAAATAGACTTTACTGTGGGACACTGTCTAGAGATCTGTTATTCTCCCTTCATTAAACAGCATAAAAACAGACATCAAGGACGTTCGGGAAAAGTCCTGGGCACTTCCTCTAGGATTGGCTGAGTCCTATTGACCTTGGAGTTGGAAAAGTTCAAATGTAACCGGAACCTGTTTCTGTATAAAACACGTCAAATGGTGTCACATGTCTGGGGCAGGGCTGAGGGCTCCTGTTAGTGACTGAGTCAGACTTGAGAAGGTCCCTGGCTGCCAGGAAAAAATGCCCCTTCCTCTTAAGTACTGTCTGTACTTAAACACGGGAATGAAATGTGGTCCTTTGTTCTGGTCTTTAATGAAGGGCACTCCCTGTGGGGGCCTCACATTTGTCACAGTGACTTGTCTGGGCTTTTAAATTTTTTTTGTTTTTAGTAATGGGGATTGAACCCAGAGGTGCTCTACCACTGAGCCACATCTCCAGCCCTTTTTATTTATTTTTTTATTTTGATATAGGTTTCCCTAAATTGCCCAGGCTGGTTTCGAATTTAAGATCTCCTGCCTCAGCCTCCAGAGGCACTGGGATATAGGTGTGCACTACCATACCTGGCTTATCTGGGGTCTGTCGCCTGCTTCTGGCCTTGTCCAATACCAGTGCAACAAGGAGAAAGAAAGCAGGATTCTTCTTAGAGCAGTGATGAGGAAGAGAAGGAAAGGTGGTTCAAAATCCAGGTGGATTGGGGAAGACTGTTAGGAACAAGGCTGGAGAGTGTTCGAAGTGCTGCTGTCTGGCTGAGCAGTTGTGTGATGGACATTTTCATTGCATATTTGATGTACTCAAAGTAGTGTGTCAGCCAGAGAGCAGCAGGTGGGAAAGAAGTGGCAGTCTCAAGGCCCCTTGGACCTGAATGGGGATGCTCATAAAAGGACTGAACCTGAGGATTGAACCCAGGGCCTTACACATGCTAGTCAAGTGCTCTACCACTGAGCTACGTCCCCACATCCAAAAGGAGTCTCTTTGCCTTTAGAGGGACAGGATAGGCACAGTGGGAAAGAAGGTTTTTCAGTCTTGGATTTTGGACTATGTTATGCCCCTGTAGTTTTCTGTTTCATGCCAACTGGACACAACTGGACCCCTACCCCACCCCCTCCACAGGTTCTGTGAGACAAGGAGAAAGAATTATTTGGCCTCTGGAAGAGCCTTTGGCCAAAGAGGGGACAATGTGAATGGAACTGCCTGGGGAGGGCCAGCTGGAGGAGGCACCACAGAGTCTGCTGTCCCCCAGAACAGCCTGACTGCCTGTGGGGATGGGTAGAGTGCCCAAGGGAGAAAGAGGGTCCTTTAAGGACCTTGTCAACTATATCTGGCTCCAGTCCAGTTGAGCCTTGACTATCCCAGGGTCCTGACTGTAAGGCAAAGTTCTGCCCCCCACTCACTCTTGACGCCACTCAACTGGGTCTACCTGGAGACCAAACATTTTCTGGGTGTACTTTTACATGGAGCTCTTGAGGCATTATTCTCATGGGTCCTTGTGAGTGTGGGTTCTCCCTGAGAGTCTATGAGCAGCTGGGCAATGGCTGAGGCTCCAGAAGCCTTGGTCCCGGTCTAGATTCTATGTCCCTATGCACATCTTCCTTCCCTCTGCCCCAAGACCCTTGGAGGGGTTTCCAGTCCAATGACAGCTCAAGGATACTTACTGAGGTTAAAGGTGTGTAGAGCGTTCCACCAAGCTGTCTGGACTGAGAGGCCAAGCCTCTTCAGTCTCCCAGCCCGTAGGACCTCGCTCCTATAGGAAAGTGGCATATGGCTTCCTAGAATAGGATGAGGAGTGAAAGCATTTATGATGAATTTGGTTTTATGGGACACACAGACGTTTTATTTCAGATGAGATCGGGCACATTCTGGTTGGTATGGCTATAGGTAGAAATTTCATTTCATTTCATGGAGTCCCAGGTCCTGGTAGACTCAGAGGAACAGCAGAACTATCATGTTATTACAGATAGCTCCAAAACAAGCTTTGTTATTCTTTAGGGTTGGATGTCTAGGGTTAGGGTAACTGAGTCCTCAGGCCAGGACTTTCCATGTGTTTTATGAAATGCAGAAACAACGGCAGGCCCCCAGCTTCTATGATACTCCTTGTTCCCTCCCCAGGTCTACTTTACTTCTTTATGCAGACATCTTTCTTTCCTGGGCCTTGAATTCCCATTCTAAAATATGAAAGCAACACAAAGAACTCTTTAAATAAAGTCTTTCTGCCCCAACATTTGATTTCTCTGATTCAGAACTCCTCAAAGACAGCAAATGTGGAGCTCCCTGCCAGGGCCAGAGCCAATGGGGTACTGGCAGGTCTTCTACCTTCTGAAGACAAGGAGCTCCATCAGCCCAGGATTCCTCCTGATCTAACATGTAAGAGCAAGACCTAGAGAAAGCAGGACTTGGGGCCAGGATGCAGAACTTCACAAACAGCCTGGAGAGAGCTGGTGGGAGGGCTCATTATTCTAGTTCAGTCCCATGCCCACGTGCAGGTGGAACTTGTCATTTCCTCTCTAATTTAGAAAGCTGACTCTCCCCCTCTCCTTCCCAGGGAAGAAATCCAAACCCAAAGAAGGAGAAATATCTCATTTCTAAGAAGAGAGACAAAGGAAGTTTATGGTCCAGGAAAGGATGGAGTTGGCCAGTGCCTCAGAACCAAGGGAAGTTCGCCCACACAGCCTCCAGAGGATTTTTAAGGCTCTGAGCAAAAGCAGCTGCATTCTTGCTCCTTTTTACCATTTTTTTTTCTGGAGCAGTAGCTCCCTCTGGGGGACAGGACCCTTCCTGTTTGACAAATGCGATCTTACACTTCTTCTCCCCTCCCTGTCTTCCCTTCCTCCTTCTTCCTTTCTCTCTCCTTTCCCCTTCTCTTTTCAGAGAACGTGGGTTGAATACGTATTGTATGCCTGGCACTGTGCTAGGAGCTACAGAAACTACAAAAAGATCTAGATTTGAAGGCTTAATGGGTAGGACTTAGTTGAACAGAAGGAAGGAGAGAGGACTTTTAGAGCTGGGAGGACAAAAGTAAAGGCCATGGACACAACCATGCCAATCAGGGACAGGTCTGGCTCCAAGGAACCCGAGTTCCATTGGGAAAGTGAGAGAACCGTAGTTGTAGTGTGGCTGAGAGCAGATCAAGGAGGGCCTTAAATACAGAGTCAGGGAGTTGGGTCTCAATATAATGCTGATCCTGCAGCATTTTGTTCAGAGGTGGAGTTTGGGGTTAAAGAGGAAGGAGACCGAGGTGATCATCAAACATGGAGCCATGAGGATCTAGATCAGAGTCCAACAGTAGGAGCAGAGAGAAAGAGAAAAAGGCTGAGAATTACTGCCTGACTAGATTTGAGGCATGGAGGAGAGAAGGAGTCCAAGATGGTATATTTTGATCTTAGGAATTTGAGAGAATGCTGGTGGTATATACAAAACCAGGAGTATTGGAGGGAAAGCCAGGTTTTAGGGAACAGGATACATGGGTTTTGTTTGTTTGTTTCTTTGTTTTGTGTGTGTGTTTTCTTTTGGTGGTACTGGGGATTGAAACTTGGGTTACTCTACTACATCCCCATCCCTTTTATTTTATTTTTTGGTACCAGGGATTGAACCTAGGGGTACTTAACCACTGAGCCACATCCCCAGTCCTTTTTATCCATTTATTATCTTAAAAAAAAAAAAAAATATATATATATATATATATATATATATATATATATATATATATAGAGAGAGAGAGAGAGAGAGAGAGAGAGAGAGAGAGAGAGAGAGTGTCTCCTTAAGTTGCTTAAGGTATCACTAAGTTGCTGAGGCTGGCTTTTAACTTGTGATTCTCCTGCCTCAGTCTCCCAAATCACTGGGATTGTGGGTGTGCTCCACCATGCCCTTTTACTTTTGATTTTGAGGCAGGGTCTCACTAAATTGCTGAGGCTGGCCTGGAACTTGCCATTCTCCTGCCTCAGCCCTGAGTTGCTGGGATTACAGGCATGTGCCACCATGCCCAGCTAAGATCATTTCTTTAGGATCGCAAAACCAAACCCATGCCAAACGCAGTGGTGCATACCTATAATCCCAGCTATTCTGGAAGCTGAGGCAGGAAAATCACAAATTCAAGGATAGCCCAGGAAGCTTAGTGAGACCCGGTGGTTTCAATATAAAAAATAAAAGGACTGGGAATGTGGCTCAGTCGTAGAGCACCCCTGAGTTCAATCCCCAGTACGAAAAGGAAGGAAGGAAGGAAGGAAGGAAGGAAGGAAGGAAGGAAGGAAGGAAGGAAGGGAGGGAGGGAGGGAGGGAGAGAGGGAGGAGAAAGAAAGGCAGGCACAATAGCTCACGCCTGTAATCCCAGTGGCTCAGGAGGCTGAGACAGGAGGATCATGGGTTAAAAGCCAGCCTCAGCAATAGCAGGGTGCTAAGTAACTCAGGGAGACCCTGTCTCTAAATAAAATACAAAATAGGGCTGGGGATGTGGCTCCGTGGCCAAATGCCCCTGAGTTCAATCCCTGGTAGAGAGAGAGAGAGAGACCTACAAAACAAAAACAACAACAAGTAGACATGGGCACATGCTGTATGCAGTCTTAGAGCTTTCTGTGGTTAGAAATGTAGATCACAATTGCCATTGTACAGGCTGGGCTGTCAAAAAGGAAGGGAGAGTATTTCTGCAGCTGGAGGGGATATGGGCTGGTGGCCTTGGCCATCTCCCAAAGAGCTGAGGTCCAGGGCTCCACAGGAGATATTTGTGTTAGAAAAGGGAGAGGGAGAGGTAGAAGTCAGTCTACCAAGGGCCTAGAGTTCCCTTGGAGCAGCCTTGTGTGGGGCCTCCTCCCTTGGTGCACAACCAGGCCCTGGTTAGTGCCCCAGGCAGGAGGGTGATCAGTGCCTCAAGACTGGAGGGGCCTCCTGTTGGTCTGAGCAATCTGGGTCCCTCGGGGCTCCTGCTGGATTAACTGCTTTTTTTTTTTCTCCTCTTCTTCACTCTCCCAGCTGGTTTGCCTTGCTCTTTAACCAACTTTAACATATTAATAGTGGGTGTTCTCCAAGCCACCTGTCTTCTTCTTAGCTTGTGAAGGGAATTTCCAGGAACAAGGCTCTCCCTCTCAAAAGACAGTGGAAGCAGGAGCTGCCCCCAGCCTGGTGTGCTGTGTGCTGGGGAATTGGCAAAGGCTCCTTCTGAGGACAGAGACCCAAGTGCCCCAGGCACACCTCTCTCCCAGCTCAGCCCCAAGGACCTCCTTCCTGCCTAACCATTTTTCTGGACTCTGCTGCCTTTAACCAGCTCTTGGTTTCAGATACATTGGTGTCCAGTGGTGAGGCCACTTGCTAACTGGAGCAAGCCAACTAAGACAGCTGGTCCCTTTTAATAGAAAGGCCTCCGGGGCCCCAGATGGTGGCCGATTAATACTTCGAGACTGTTGTTGATTTTGCCTCATCCTCTCTTTGCTTTTTTGGCCTAATGATTCCATTTGCTGTTTTTGCTTAGCTTATCAAGCAACCGGTTGTCTCACCCCAGCTCTGGAAGGTAAATGCACATTGCATTACATTTCTCGGACTGCTTTTTTCTTGGGTCTGGGCCTTGAGGGGCCAATGGGTGACTGCTTGTGCGCTAACCAGACTGCATGGGTTGAGGGGAGGGTGGGAGGTGAGAGGGTACTCACGTGAGCATGGACAGGAACCAGAGATGATGCTTGCATGGGCCATTTCAAAGGGGCACAGGGACCCAGGAATAGAAATATGGGCAGGGCTCTCAGATAGATGCCTGCAGTGACCTCTCTTTGCCTTTGGGACAGATACCATGAGAACAGAGCAGAGAGCCACCAGTCACATGACCCACTCCTTCCTCATCCTAAGTTTTCATGTTTTTTGTAACTACATATCTAGGTTTGACGCCTTATTCATCTTCTAACCATGGCTCCTGCCTTTTACATTAATATTTTCCCACAGTCCCTTAAGTTCTTCTTTCACCTTCTCTTTCTCTGATTTTTTCCTTTTCTTGACTCCTCTCCGCTGCTGCAGACTGTGAACTCCGTGAAATCAGAGAATATCATATTACTGTATTCCTGCATTAGCTTGTTCTCAACCTGCTGCAGAGCCAAGGCAGGGCCTGAGCAAGCCCACGGTTGATGTTTACTAGTGGAAAGACTGTTTGTCCTCTTGCCTCCCAAGCTGGGGACAACTCTCTACCCCTGTCTAAACTGTTACCATCACAGTGGGAACATTTCCTGGCTACTTCCCACCCCATGGCCCCATCCCAGACTCCAGAAGATTCAGGGAGAGTGGCTACCTTTTCATGACAGAGGATGTTTTCTGAGTAGCTAACCATGTCTACAGGCATGGTTAGTGCCTACTAAGCACATGTCCTTGATGTTGATGAACATCGAGGAGACTTTGTTCTGGGTGGCTCAGGGTTGGAAAGGAGTATATCCCAACTGATTCAAAGAGTGTGGAAGTGCTGAAAGAGAAAGGATCTGGGGTTTATTCAAAGCAAGGTACCTACCAAATCTAAGAGCAAGGTTAGGTTCCATTGAACATCATGAAAACCAACGATTCCGATGTTCTTTGGAGACATGTGATCAGTGAGTGATGTCCTTATGAAGTCATGGAGTGGGAAAGACTCAGAGATGTCAGGATTGGAAAGATCATTCCCAGATGTGCACAGACCTCCCGGCTTTCTAGGGGACCTGATGGAGCACACTCAGTCCATGCACATCTGAATGGTTTGGAGGATAGGAACAAGAAGCTGTAGACTTTCAGTAGAATATGACAGTGTATACAGTGATTTTCCCTGTCTCCCCAGATGCATCCCAAGCCCACTTCCCTAGAGGGAGGGCTTTCTAGCCACACTTAGTTTACCTATGGTTTTCTAATATAAACTATTTTTTTTAAAGATAGAGGAGAGAGAGAGAGAGAGAGAGAGAGAGAGAGAGAGAGAGAGAGAGAGAGAGAGAGAGAAGGAGAATTTTTTTTAATATTTATTTTTTAGTTTTCGGCGGACACAACATCTTTGTTTGTATATGGTGCTGAGGATTGAACCCGGGCTGCACGCGTGCCAGGCGAGTGCGCTACCACTTGATCCACATCCCCAGCCCTAATATAAACGATTTTATGATATAGTTTAGGTCTTTGTGAGGAAGATTCAAGAAAAGTTTTTATTCCATTCAAAATGAGTCTAGCATGAGCACTTATCTCTGCAAATTTTCTTGAAGCAGTTTCCTTACTTATCCAGTAGTGAAATGATTTTCTTAGACTTGCCCAAGAGCTTTCTCCCTAAGAGTCTAAGCAGAATATTAGATCCAGACTTGTACACAGATGAGATAGGATATAAATTCTGTAGGGGGTCATACTTAGGGATGTTTTGAATTAGTTACAGAATCATAGACATTGAATTACATTTGGCCTGGAATTTTCTAGAAAGTGTTAATGGAAGTTTGGTATTTTCCCAGTCAGAAATTGCTATCAGTATGACAGCAGCAAGAAACATTTCTAGATGTTAATATTTTCTGAGTGTTCAGAGAGTTGATAGCTTTGGTCTCAAAAGACACTCTGTTTGAGTGACTTAGCTTATCGGACAGGTGAGTTCTAGGTGAGAGGGTACTGCACAGAATGTTCAGAATGCATCTGACTGCAGCTGTGCAGTGTGCAGGTGTGTGAGAAGTTGGGATCCCCATCCTCAATAGAATTTTTGGGGGGAGGCCTCCTGTCAACTCCCTGAATGTCCCAGTGTCTGTGGAAAAGCTACAGTAGACCCCCATCAATCCAGAAGTCTTTTTTGATTTGAGACGCTCTTTCTTCCTGGGTCTCAACCTTTCTCCTCAAACTCAAGTCCAGAACAATATTCACAGAAAAGATACACTGAATGTAGAGCTCTTCCCTGAAAAGTACTTAGGTTGCTTGTGCTCCCATAAACTCACTCCACCCCTGATGGAGAGTCATAGACAGATGACCGTTGCCCTTGGGGGACCACCTCTTCCTCCGAGACCTGGAAAAAGGCACCTTTGAATGTTTGTCTTCCTCCACAGTTCCTCCTGCTCTGCCCACTCTTTCCCCTCATTGTCCCTGCTGCTCACAGAGGGTGTGTGCCTGGGAGGGGGAGGGGGGCTGGGCACAGCTTGAGCACCACACCACCTGTCTATGTGGTTGCGCTTCATGCCTGGGAACGCACTGTCTGCTGGCCCGTGAAAGGGGTTGGCACTGTGGTTTGGTTTGCTTCCTGTGTCCAGGAAAGAGTGGACCATAAGCCTTGAGCAGTTTTGGTGAGTTTGTTTTGAACTCAGTAAGCCCATGGGTGACCCTGAATTCTGGGAGATGGACCATCACAGGGGCACTAAGAGTCTCTGGCTTTTGCAAGAGTGGGTCTGTTTGGCTTGGCAGTCCGCTGGTTGGTCCTGGATCTGCCAGCCCTGTTTTCACTTCAGCATGTGGTGTCCAGGGATGGAGCAGGAGACTCACCCCTGGCTTTCCAGTGCTGGTCCAAGGCCCTGTTTGGGGACCAGGAGCCTATGGGCAGCTGCCTGCCTGTTGTGATGGGTGTGGGTCAAGATTTCATCCAACACCTTGGTACCATCCCTACCCCACCTGGCCAAGAGGCCCAGGCTTCCTTGAAGAAAGAAAGGGCTGGAGCTCTGGCCATAGGATGACAGACAGACATGGTAAGATTTAAGCTGTCCTGGACAAGTTCAGGCTATGGTAAGTTTCCTGGGGGAGGGCCGCTCTGAACAGCTCTTTGCCTTTCCTAGGAGCACCTTCTGCTCCATCATTGCTCAGCTAACAGAGGAGACCCAGCCACTATTCGAAACCACACTCAAGTCCCGGTCTGTGTCTGAGGACAGCGATGCCAGGTTCACCTGCATTGTCACAGGTAATGAGACTGTCTATGATCCATGCCAAGGCCTCTGCATGGAGCAGGGTCCAGGGTGGCTGGGGGGACAGGTGTGGCGGGGTGATGGGTCATGTGTACAAAACTGTGCAAGTTGACATTTGCTTTCCAGCTTTGTCTCCGGTTTGATCTCTCCGTGTGGGCAAGTGTCCCTTTCTCCTCCCCTTCTGGAGTCCCATATATACACTGTTATTCTTCAAAATCTGTCCTTAGTAAAGTTTCCTCACCCTCAGGCATACTTACATCCCTGATGAGTTGATCTTTGAAGCCATCTCTCTGAATGCCCCATTTTCACAGTTGAGTAGTTTGTGGCTTGCAAGTATCAAGCCTGAGAGGCAATGATGTGGTAATTCTGATTGCAGATCCTAGAGGCAAACTGCCTGACTTGGAATCCTGGCTCAGCTCCTTTGTAGTATATGGTATTAAGTAGCTTATATCACTTCTTAGCTGCCTTATCTGAAAAGTGGGAACAATAATACAATGAATTTCATAGGATTGTAAAACTGAGTTAATACATGCAAAGCATTTGGAACAGTACCTGGCATACAAGTAAGTACTATGCAAGTTTTAGGAATTAAGACTACGGTTGTTTGTATTTCACTGAGCTCCATGGTAGAATTTGGAGTAATTTTGGCAAACTAGGAAGCAGAGTGATACCCTTAGAAGGGGAGAATGGGAGCTGGGAGCACTGGGAAGTTGGCTTCAGGAGTCATTCCCTCCCCTCACCAAAGCACAGCCTAGTTGCAGGGACTGACCTGCTTCAGGGCCTGCAGAATATCCACCTCCATGGGTCTCTACCCCTCCCAGCTACCCAGCCACCAGGTCAAGGGTCCCTATCCCAGCTTCCTTTGAGAGCCCATTTTCTCAGTTAGTCAAGGGCATGGGTGATTTCCAGCTGTGACATTTCCTGATTCTGGGGCATTCATCCACCCCACCCAGCTAAACAGCTTCTTTGGGATTGGGATTCCCATAGACAGTTCTCTGCCTTCCCTAGAACCCTGCAGCATCAGGCTGAGAACACTGCTCGAGGGACAGAGTTACCTGTATCCCCTACCTGGGCCCAGCACAGTGCATTTTGCAATATTTGTTTCCATTGTCATTGAAACCTTGCAAAACCCTGTGAAGTAAGTGCTATTATTAGTCCAGTTTTGCAGAGTTGAAAGCTGCCTGGGTGAGCTGTCTAGTTCCACAGGACTGGTGAGGAGGAGGTCCTGCTTTTTCTCTGCAGTGTCCACATCTGCATTTCCTTGCCACTTTAGCACTAACAGTTTTCTAGAATAATCCGGTTCTTTCACCACTCTGTGGTTTCTTCTTTATTTAGGATGTTGATAATCCCTATTTTTGAAGAAAATTAAATTTTATCAAATTAATGCACGCATGTAGTTCAAATTATACTAAAAAACATTACCATAACAGTTCATGCCTCCCACGGATTTGTCTTCCCAGAAGCAACCATTTGTAGCTTTTAGTGGTCTTTTGCAGCCTGTATACATTTCCACAGTGCTGAGTAATAAGTAAATACTTCTAACTCTTGAGTCTTTTTTTTTTTTTTGTGTGTGTGGTACTGGGAATTGTACCCAGGGATACTATACCAGTAAGCTCTGTCCCCAGCTCTTTTTAAAATTTTATTTTGAGACAGGATCTTGCCAGTTTGCCAGGTTGGATTCAAACTTGTGGTCCTTCTACCTTAGCCTCCTAAGTAGCTGGGACTATAGGAGTAAGACATTGCACCCTGCCAGAAATTATCTTTTGTATCTTCATTTTCTCTATTTCCCTTTTTTATCTCTTCCATATAGTTATAATGTGATTTTTGCTTAAATCAATATTTACTGTTTCCCTTATTATGCCTTTGTGCTATGAGTCATAACTGAATATTGTAGTACATAATGTTATACTATAATAGTGTACTATGTTATAATCACACTGCCAATGATTATATACTTTGTATATACAATATATGAGCATGTATACATAACATAATAATTATGTATACATTGTAGACTATAATCATACTGTAGGTGATTATATTTTCTCTGTTTTTCCTGAAGTTAGTGCTTTCCTTAGTTTTTTATTTGTTTAGTTTTTTGGTATTTCTAATGTTTTATTTTTCTTTTTGTTTTTTCTTTTTGGTACTGGGGCTTGAATCCAAAGACACTTTACTACTGAGCTAAATCCCCACCATCCTCCCTTCTTTTTTTTTTTTTTTTTGTGGTGCTGGGATTGAACCTGGCCAGGGCCTTGTACATGCAAGGCAAGCACTCTCCAACTGAGCTACACCCCCATTACCCCCATCCTTTTATTTTGGGGGGACATGGTCTCATTAAGTTGCTGAGGTTGGCCTTGAATTTGTGAATTTTCTGCTTCAGGCTCCTGAGTAGCTGGGTTATGGTGCACATCACAAGTCCCAGGTTTTTTATTTGATGGTAGGAGGAGATGTGGTCTCACTATGTTCTTAGGTTGGGTTCAGACTCCAGGGTAGGTGCATGCCCACATGCCCAGCAGCTAATTTTTCCTATACTTCTTAATATACATATTAGTTGTAGATGGACACAAAACCTTTATTTTTTAAAAAACAATTCTCCTTAGCCCTCTCTTTTTGAGAGAGAGAGAGAGAGAGAGAGAGAGAGAAAATTTTTAAAAATGTTTTTTATTTTTAAATTTTTGGCGGACACAACATCTTTGTATATGGTGCTGAGGATCGAACTCAGGCCGCACGCACACCAGGCAAGCACGCTACCGCTTGAGCCACATCCCAAGCCCCTATTTTTATTTATTTATCTTTTTATGTGGTGCTGAGGACCAAACCCAGGGCCTCACATATGCTAGGCAAGCACTCTACTACCAAGCTACAACCCCAGCCCCTAAGAACTTTTTTTTTAAATAACTTTATTTTATTTTTTTATTTTTATGTGGTGCTGAGGATCGAATCCAGGCCTCACATGTGCTAGGCAAGTGCTGTACTGTTGAGCTACATTTTTCTCTTTCTTGATTACATTCTGGTTTGGGTAGTTTCCTAGAAATACTGCATGGGAAGTAAATGTTGGACTTTCTGTAAAAAATGTCTCTTTTACTACTTTATGCTTGGTTGAAAGTTTGGCTGGCTATAGAATTCTTAGTTGAAGATACTTTTCCTTCAGAATTTTAGACACTACCCTCTTATCCTCTTGCTTCCAATGTTGCTGCTCAAAGTAGGAAGACAGTTTGCTCCTAATTCTTTGCATGTGACTGTTTTCTCTTTCTGGAAACTTATAAGAGTGTTATGATATTTCATAATGATGTATTTTGATATGGGTCTCTTCATCCTGCAACACGCTTGGATGCTTTTAGTCGGAAACTGAGAGCCTTTAGTTCTTGGAAATGTGGGATTGTTTTGATGTTGATTATGTTGATTTCCTTTTATTTATTTATTTTTTGGTGGTGCTGGAGATGGAATCTAGGGACTTGCATGTGCTGGGCAAGCACTCTACCACTGAACTACATCCCCAGCCCCTTGATGTTGATTTCTTACTCCTTGTTTCTCTATTCTTGCTTCTCCTGTGGACTTACTCTCTTCTTATTATTTTATTTTTTAATATTATTATTATTATTATTATTATTATTACATTGCTGGGGTAGAACATGCTGGGCAAGTGCTCTACCAAAGAATTATACCCCCAGCCCTTGTTCTGTTTTCTTATCCTCTCTCCTTTCATCTGTCTTTTGTTCTACTTTCTGGGAGATTTCCTCTGTTTTTGTTTTGTTTTGTTTTTTACTTTTGGTACTAGGGACTTATCCCAGGGGTGCTTTATCACTCACTGAGCTACAACCCTGTCCTTTTTAAAAATTTTTTATTTTGAGACAAGATCTTGCTAGGTTTCCGAAGATCTCACTAAGTTGCCAAGGCTGGTCTCTAACTTGCAATTCTCCTGCCTCAGCCTCCTGAGACACTGGAATTACAGCCACGGACAACCATACCAGGCTCATTCTGCCTTTTAACCTAGGAGCCTACTGCTTCTTTGCCTGGCAAATTCTTCTTCTCCTTTAAGGTCCAGCTCAAAGGCTGATCCCCTGGAAAGTCATCTCCAGCACTTCCAGGGAAGCCCCTGCTCCATGGCACAGCTTGTTCACACTTCTGTTTCCAAGAAGATCATGAGATCTGCAAGGACAGGTCACCCCCTGTCACTTCGTGCCTCTCTGGACCTGGTACAAAGAAAACGTTCAGTATTTTATATGTTTGCTAGATGACCACAGTGAACCTTGACTTGTGCTGATGTCAAAATCAGTATCTTCTCTACTTTCCACATTGTCTGTTTACCTCAGCTGTGGCTTGGATGCTGAGGTAACAGCAGCTGCTCTGTCTGGGGATCACTCAAGAGGAGCAAGCATCAGGCACAGCTCCCCCTTCTTTCCTGTCCTTTGAAGTCATGAACTCTGAGAGAAGTGTGGAGATGCCAGAAATTCATCTGGCATACATACTGGCATATATAATCTTGGGTCATTATATTGAAAACTCCCAATGTCATTATGGAACTAAGTTTTTCCTTTTTCAAGCCCAATCCAAGTAAGCAAATTATTTATTTATTTATTCATTTCAGTTGGGAATCAAACCCAAGGCCTTATGCATGCTAGGCAAGCACCCTACCACTGACCTATATCCCTAACCCTTTTTAAATTTTGAGACAGAGCCTTGCTAAATTACCCAGGCTGGCCTCAAACTTGCAATGTTCTTATCTCAGCTGTGCTGAGTAGCTGGGATTATAGACATGTGCCATCACACCTGGCCAGTAGAAAACTTTTATACCTTATCTTGTGACCACCAGTCAGGGCCTTCTGCCCTGGAGCACCTGCCTGCTAAGATCTAAGTCACTACCAATTGAGTCTACAGTTTCTAAGGTTCTGGCTGTCTTTCATATCCACCCCTTAGTCCATTGTTTCACTTTCCCTTTACCTGTCCCCACATACATCCAAAATCTCAGGTTATGCTGGGAGAGGATAGCATATGCTTTATAATCCCAGAAACTCAGGTAGTCTAAGGCAGGAGGATTCCAAGTTTGAGGCTAACCTGGGTAATTTAGAGAGACACTGTCTCAAAATACAAAATAAAAAGGGCTGGGGATATAATTCAGTGGTAAAGTACCCCTGGGTTCAATTCCCAGCACTAAAACCAAAAACAAGCAAAAAACAATGATGACAAGAATGAACTCGGGTTGTCTGAGTTTTATGAGGCAGATTAGGAAAGAGGTCGCTGTCACCACCCCTTGACTGGAGTGCTGCTATCTTCACTGAGCCTGCCCATCTTGGTCTGGCATGGTGGCTTCCCTCTTCCGCTCTCCTCAACCCTCGCTGGTTCTATGTTGGGATATGTGTGCAAGTGCATGCGAGTACATGTATGTTGGAGTGGGAGGAGGAAGCATCAGCCATAGGCAGGCTGGACGGAGGGACTGAGCCTTTAGAAAGAACCAAAGTTCCAGAATAAGTCTTTTTTAGAGAAACATGTTTACTATGGCTGCTGTGAGCAAAAAGTCATATGTTGGTCTAAGAATGCCTATTGGAAAGGGCACTGGAAAAAGAAAAAGGAAACCTGGGGCTATGTCACATGCTGCCGTGTGACCCTGCACATTACTTAGCTTCTCTGAGCCTCCTTTTCCTTTTCTGTAAAGTAGGGATTAAAACACCTGCCATTTTATAGCAGAGAGAGATTTAAATTCTGGCTCTTTTGCTTACTAGCCAGATGACTTGGGACAGGAGCCTTAATTTCATGAGCCTTGATTTCCTCTTCCTTAAATTGAGGGTTTGTAACAGCATATTCCTCATTGAATTTTTGTAAGAATTAGATGATAATACACAAAAAGAGCCAGTCCTATAAGTACACACCTATAATGCCAGCCACCCAGGAGGCTGAGGCAGGAGGATTGCAAGTTCAAGACCAGCCTTGGCATAATTTAGCAGGACCCTGTCTCAAAATTTAAAATTTTAAAAAGAGCTAGGGATGTAGCTCTTGGGTTTAAAAAAAAAAAAGTCCTGTATACGTGAAAAGCATTCATCTCAGTATCTGGCATACAGTAAGTCTTCAGTAGATGTGAACAGTTTTTTTGCACAGAGTTATTCTGAGGCCCAAATGAAATTATGTATTTGAAAGTTCTTTGAAAACTTTAAATTTTCATTTCCTTTTCTTCTGAATCTGAGCTTCTCTTAACCAGGATCCATTGGAGTGAGACTGCAGATCTCTGAGTTGGCTTCCCCAGTCAAACCTTCTGGCTGTGAAACAGAGATCACGGAGTGGGAAAGGGCAGAGGGAGGGCCACATGCTCAGGAACCAACATGGTACTGCAGCCCAGAGCCAAATGTGTGTGTAAGCACCTTACCATAAGCACACATGTGAAAGCATGCATGTGTGAGCAGCTGAGCGAAAAGCACCCAGACCCCCCTGTTTTGTTTATTTTAGAATATAGATGGGACAAGGCAGTATTTTCTCCCAAATAAATTTGCTTCCAAGTCCAATGTCACTATGAAGCCCTAAGCTGTTGACCTGCACTTTGTGTAGAGGCACAAGAGGGTGGCATGGGGGCTGCGAAGTCCACTCAACATCCCTCTCCTTGCCCCGCCCCTCCTCCCTCCCCCAGCTTCTCTGGACTCAGATGCCCTGGAGGCTGAGGCGTGCTGGGCAGGTCATGGGGGCAGGGAGACTGAGCTGGGCCCTTGCAGGGATGAGATCATTCCAGGGGATGGTGAGGACACCTGTGCTGGCCGTGGCCGCACACACACACACACACACACACACATACACAGAGAGAGAGAGAGTGATGTAACCAGGGGCTTTAACCACAGTGGAAACATGGGGCTCACTTTACAGCCAGGGCTGCCTGAAGTTTATCCTGGTGGAGCCAGCTGCAGCCTTGCCTCCCTTGCTCCCTGCTCCTGTACACAGTTCCCCAGAGTGCCCTTTGCTTTCCCTCTCACACTCTGTTACTGTTGGGTTTTTGTCAAGCACACCCTTCCCATCCACTTCTTGTTTGCTCACTCATTTTCTTACTCATTTACTCACTCATCCAGCAGGTTTAAGTAAGTAACTACTATGTCCCAGGTACCATGTTAGGTTAACCAGGCTAAATTCCTGCCCACATGGGACCTGAGACTAGCAGGAGAAAGAGACAAGGAAATAGTCTATTACAATATTATAATTAGCTATGAAGGAGAAGTACAGATGGTGTTAGAACTGATTGGAGGTGCTAAACCCAAATTTTCTGAAATTCTGCCTATTCTTTAAGTCTAATTCAAATGCCACTTACTCCAAAAGCCTTCCCTGATTTTCCAGCTGGAGTTGATTGCTCCCTTCCCTGCACCCTGAGCTCTTTGGACGGTGCTTATGTATTCATCTATAAATATTTAATGAGTGTTGATTCCATATCAGGTGCTATTCTAGGAACTGGGGACACAGCGGTGAATAACACAGATAAATCCCTGCTGTCACAGAGCTGATATTCCACAGTGGGTGGGAGACAGTGTTGGGCAGGATGCTCATAACCTAACAAACTCATAGTGTATATCAGGTAGCAATGTATTCTTTGAAGACAAATAAACATTAACCAGGATCAGAGCTGTGTGCAGTGTGCATGCCTATAATTCCAGTTATTTGGGAGGCTGAGGCAGGTTGATTGCAAGTTCAACGCCAACCTGGGAAACTTGGCAAGATCTTATTTCAAAATAAAAATAAAAAAGGCTAGGGAGGTATCTCAGAAGAATATGAATACTCTTGGGTTCAATCCCCAGTACTGACAAAAAAAAAGTTGGGGGTGGATAGGAAGTTCTAGGGGGGGCATATTTTGCCCAGGGCATAAGGAAGGCCTCTATGAGGAGGTAACAGAAGAACAGAGACCCGTGGGAATTGAGTTGTGATGCTTTTGTGGTATGTTAGGTGAACAGTGGGACCACGTGACTGGGGTGTGGTAGGAAATGAGGCTACTGCAGCACCTGGGCCCTTACCAGGAGAGCTTGGGTGAGACAGGAGCTGTCAGGTTTTGAGCAGAGGTATGCCATGAGCTGACTCTATTTCAAAAGGCTTATTCTGGCTGTTGTGCCAAGAATGAGCTGAAAAGAGGTCAGGATGGGAGTGGTGAGATCAGCTGAGTTATTGCAGATATCCAAGTGGAGATGATGGTGATATGGACCACACTGAGGCTGGGTGGGGAATGGCAAGGTGATCACACTTGGGATCTATTCTGAAGGGAGGGCTGATGTGATTTCTAAGGGAGTAGATGTGAGCAAAAGAAAGGAATGAAAAAGGATCAGTTGGGTGCAGTGGCTCATGCCTATAATTCCCAGCAGCTTGGGAGGCTGAGGCAGGAGGATCACAAATTCAAGGCCAGCCTGGGCAACTTAGTGAGGTCCTAAGCAGCTTAGTGAAAAATAAAATACAAAATAAAAAAGGGCTGGGGGTGTTGCTCAATGGTAGAGCACCCCTGGGTTCAAGCCCTGTACTGCAAAAAAAGAAATAAAAATTTGTCTATACTTGCTATCTTTTTTTTAAAAGAGAGAGAGAGAGAGAGAGAGAGAGAGAGAGAGAGAGAGAGAGAGAGAATTTTTAATATTTATTTAGTTTTCAGCAGACACAACATCTTTGTATGTGGTGCTGAGGATCGAACCTGGGCCGCACGCATGCCAGGCAAGCGCGCTACCGCTTGAGCCACATCCCCAGCCCTATACTTGCTATCTTAACTCCCCTCTTCCAACCAGGCTTTTCACTCATCACTGCATCAGAATTGCTCCTGCCAAGGTCACCCACTTGGCATTACTGAATATGATGGCCAATTCTTATGCCTACATAATGGCTATATCCATAGCCCTTTTTTATTAAAAAAACATTTTTTTAGTTGTAGATGGACATAATACCTTTATTTTATGTGGTGCTGAGAATCAAACCCAGTGCCTTACACATGTTAGGCAATTGTTCTACCACTGAGCTACATCCCCAGCCTCATAGCCCTTTTCATTTTTTATTTTGAGACAGGATTTTTCTAAATTGCCCAGGCTGGCCTTGAACCTGGGATCCTCCTGCCTTAGACTCCCTAGTCACTGGGATTAGTAGGCGCCCGGTTAATATACAACTTTTAAAAATACTTTTGCTGTAAAGGAGAAAGTAGAGAAATGGGGGCAGGCACTAAGGAGGATGTGGGACCAAAGGAAGTTCTTTATAAAGAAGGACAACACTTTAGCAGGCTTATATGTAGACAGAAATGATGTAATAAAGAAGAAAATTTGGATGATGTAGGAGAGAGCAGGAACGATTGTTGGAGAGATGGCCTTGATTGACGAGAGGAGGTGGAGTCCAGTGAGGGTCTGCTCTTGACAAAAGTGTGGTTTGTCCACAGACAGGAGGGAAGACAGAGTGCGTGCAGGTGCCAGGTACACTGCTCCCGTGTGTGGGCACATATCTTAGTTTTTCTAAAGAAAGATAAATTCCCTGAGAACAGAGTCCCTGGCTTACATGCTGTGTGTGTTTAAGTAAATGAATGTTAGGAGTCTTTGATTTCTAACAAGTGATGCTAATCAGTTGGAGGTAGCTCAAGAAATGAAGCAGAATTCATTGGTCAGACTGTGTGCAGACAAGGAATGGAACCAGTATTTGGAAGCAGTTTTTGGAAGCTCTGATTCTATCCTGAATGTCAATTTCATTTTCCCATCACACTGCAGACCAGCTTTATCTACTTCTTAGTTCATGTGGCAAAGCATAACTACTTTGCCCCTTTGAGATATATTTCTAGACACAATGGTAGACTGTTTCTTGGTCCTGTTTCTCAAATCCTAGGTCAAAGGATTGGATTCAATTAGTTCTTTTGATGTCTACTACTGGGCTGATCAGCAGTGGCCAGACGGGCAAGAAACATTTGACTGTAATAGTTGGGATCTCTTTTCTGTGGGTGGCTGGGTAGACACCTCAGTCAGTCTCACTATAGTGACTGAGTGGGTAGACAGGTGTGGAAGGGTGTATAGATGGGTGAAGAATGAATGAATGGATGGATGGACAGATGGATGTTTTAGTTGTGTTGTCAAATAATGCAGCCCAGGAACTTGTAATGAAAAGAGGAGG